>NC_073307.1:168046397-168356234 GCF_027595985.1 Sorex araneus | reverse complement strand
TGAAGACAATAGCTCAGAAGCCTCCCAGTACCAGCCAGCTGTTCACCTCTCAGATGCCGACATCACAGACAACTGTTGAGGATGTCAAATTACTTCAAACACACTGTGGTGCAAGTACAAAAAAAGCAGCCAGGAATGAGAAAACTACAATCAGAAGTTACAAAGAGTTTGTTAGATGAACTAAAAATCTCAGTAAAGGCCTTGGCAAAGAGTAAGCACGATGAGGCTAAAATCAGTGAGCTCCAAGATGAGCTTAAGGAAATCAGAAGATTGAAAAAAAGGCCTTGAAATAAATACAATTATTGAAGAAATAATATTGAATACAATTATTGAATAAATAATGTTGAAATAAGTACAATTATTGAATTTATTCAATAAATGAATAAATTCATCCCTTTGGGATGAATTCCATAGGAACTATGGGATGAATTCCATAGGAATAATATATTTATTCTAAAAGGAACCACGGGATAAATCCAGAGCAACAACATATTTCTCGCATAGACAACTACGGATAAATTCAGGAAGAAAAACATATGAATCCTCAGAATCCCTGATAAAGGAGAAATGGATTATAATGAAAACTCATGAGTCAAATAAAGCACAGCTGAGATGTTCCCATAGGTGAAAAGCAGGCACTCATATTAAAAGGTTACCCCATACCAACCAAAAGAAGACAAAAATAAAATACTGTTGCATATTGTAACCAGGAAGAAAAAACTAAACAGAGATAAAACATAGAGAGACACAAAATCAAAGAAGGAAGCTTCAGGCAATAGAGCTTCCTTAATGTGTGCAGAGATTCTAACAAGTGAGAGGCCATGACTAGAAGAAAATGTGCGTAAAGTTACATACCAAAAGTAGATAATGAACCAAACATGATGACCCCTCAGTGTCTGTGTTGCAAGCCATAATGCTCAAAAGTAGAGAGTATGTGGATTATTGTCTGGCACGGAGGCAAGGGGAGGGTGGGAAAGGGGGGTATACTGGGGATATTGGTGGGAGGGAATCCGCACTGATAGAGGGATGGGTGTTTGATAATTTTGTGATTGTAACCCAAACATGAAAGCTTATAACTATCTCACAGTGATTCGATAAAATTTAAAAATAACCCATAGAGCAGCTCACCAAGAGTATTCTACCCAGATCCAGTGTCAATCCAATTTGAAGGAACAATACAGCATTTCACACATAAGCAACAACTCATAGCTTCATACCCCACACCTTCACAGAAGAACTAAAGAGAGTTCTTTGGGTTGGGTTTTGTTTTGTTTTGAGACGGGACTGGGGAGGGGGGGAGGGATGTTGGGTTTACTGGTGGTGGAGAATGGGCACTGGTGAGGGATGGGTTATCGAACTTTGTATGGGGGAAACATGAGCACAAGGATGTATGGATCTGTAACTGTACCCTCACGATGACTCTCTAAATAAAAATAAACTAATAAAAAAACTGAAAATAAAAAAATTTAAAAAAAGAACCTGATGTTGCAAGCACAGAAGTCTGACTGAAACGAGAAGACATTGATCACATCACACCATTTTCGACACTGGAGAAGAATTGTTCCTCAGAACATGTGACAACAGAGGTGTCGGTGGCATTGGTGTCCTTGTCAACACAAACTTGGCCATGAGCATTGATTCATTTGAATGCCTAACAACCCGAATCAGACCATTACGCTTGAATAGATGTGACTCACTGCCAGCAGTTTCTATCTTCATCATCTACACACCAACATCCAACTATGATGAAGAAGAAATTGAGAAGTTCTATATGGAACTGGAGAGGTTCTATAAATAAGACCACACCTTCTACAAGATCATTGTCGGTGATTTTAATGCCAAGATAGGACTGAGAAGGTCGCTGAAATAAATCCACATTGGGACCCATGGCCTAGAATGGAACAATCAGGGTGAGAGACTGTCTGAGTTCATCATGTCGACCAAGACCATCCATGGTAACTCACAGTTCCAGAAGACCAAATCTAAACGCTGGACATGAGAGTCTCCCTGTGGACAGTTCCACAATGAAATTGACCACATTATATTCAATCAAAGGTTTTGCCTGACCGATGTTGCTGTTGTCCCAAAATTCCAAATGGGATCGGACCACCGTCTTCTTCGTGCAAAATTCTACTTCACAGAGTGGGGAGAAAGATCTGCAAAGTTTAAATTTAAGAAAGGAACTCCCAGAATGACCACCAACTGGGAGCTCTTTGGCACTATTGCAGCAATGTGGGAAGATGCCGTCCTTGACAACATCCATGAGGAATATGATGGACTGGTTCAGCACCTCCATGACTGCACGAATAATGCCAAGAGTGAGAAAACCACAGATGCCTGTCTTCGGAAACTCTCGAGCTCATTCGTCAACGTGGTTTGGCGCGAGCCTCAGGCAACCACAAGCTAATGTCTGAGCTCACAAAGCTGTGCAGAGAAGCGATAAAGGAAGACCTCAAAGAGAGAAGGGCAGCAGTGTTGGCCGATGCAGCAGAAGCTGGGAAAAGTATTCGCAATGCTCGCCTGTCCTACGCCAACTACAAGACCAAGATGACTGCCCTCTGACGTCCTGATGGATCTATCACATCTTCCAGAAATGCAATGGAGAGGATTATTCATGACTTCTACTCGGATCTCTTTGACAGCCATGTCCACCTGCCCACATATCAAATTTTGCAGGATGGATATGTCGTTCCAACGTCTTCCCTTCTGAAATCCGACATGCCATTTTGTTGGTAAAGACGCATACAGCACCCAGTCCAGACAAAGTCAGACCCAAACACCTGAAGAATCTGCCACCAGTACTCATCAATACATTGGCTCGGTTCTTCACACGCTACCTGTCTGAATGCAAGGTTCCATCCCAGTGGAAAACCAGCAATACCGTTCTGTTATACAAGAAAGGAGACATCCACAACATTGGCAACTATCGCCCAATCTGTCTGCTGTCTGTCGTCTACAAGTTGTTCACTTATGTCATCCTGAATAGAATAGGCAGAACACTAGATGAAGGACAACCACGCGAGTAAGCCAGGTTCCGAAAAGGATTCAGCACGATCAAAAGGATAGAATCCAACAACTCATCAAAAAGATCATACAACACGACCAAGTGAGATTCATCCCAGGGATGCAAGGATGGTTCAACATAAGGAAGTCAAACAACATAATCCACCATATCAACAAAAGAAAAGATTAAAACCATATGATCCATATCAATAGACCAGAGAAAGCATTTGACAAGATCCAGCACCCGTTCATGATGAAAACTCTCACCAAAATGGGCATAGAAGGGAACTTCCTCGATATAGTCAAAGTCATCTACCACAAGCCTATAGCAAGCATTATACTCAATGGGGAAAAACTAAGGGCCTTCCCTCAAAAATCAGGAATAAGGCAAGGATGCCCACTCTCACCACTTCTGTTCAACATAGTACTGAAAGTACTTGCAATAGCGATTAGGCAAGAAAAAGACACAAAGGGCACCCAGATAATAAAGGAAGAAATCAAGCTCTCACTATTCACAGATGATATTATACTATATTTAGAGAACCTCAAAACCTCTACCAAGAAACTCCTCGAAACAATACACTCGTAAAGTCGCAGGCTATAAAATCAATACCCAAAAGTCCAGGGCTTTCCTATATGCAAATAATGAGAAAAGAAAATGATATGAAAAAAGCAACCCCGCTCACAATCTTGCCTCAGAAAATCAAGTACCTCGGAATCAACTTCAGTAAGGAGGTGAAGGACCTGTACAGAGAAAATTATAAAACGTTACTTCACGAAATAAAAGAGGACATGAGGAAATAGAAGCACATCCCCTGTTCATGGATTGGGAGAATTAACATTGTTAAAATGGCAATATTTCCCAAAGCATTGTACAGATTCAATGTGATCCCTATTAGGATACCTATGACATTCTTCAAGGGGTGGACCAAATACTCCTAAAATTCATATGGGACAACAAATCCCCATGAATAGCTAAAGCAATTTTGGGAAAAAAGAAGATGGGAGGCATCACTTTCCCCAAACTCCAAATCTACTACAAAGCGGTAATGATTAAAACTGCATGGTAGGGGCTGGAGTGATAGCACAGCGGGTAGGGCGTTTGCCTTGCACGCGGCCGACCTGGGTTCGATTTCCAGCATCCCATATGGTCCCCTGAGCACCGCCAGGGGTAATTCCTGAGTGCAGAGCCAGGAGTAACCCCTGTGCATCGCCAGGTGTGACCAAAAAAAAGCAAAAATAAATAAATAAACAAATAAATAAAATTGCATGGTACTGGAACAAAGGCAGAGCAGTAGACCAATGGAACAGGGTAGAATATCCCTACACACGCCCTCAAATATATGATCATCTAATCTTTGATAAGGGAAAGAGAAATGTAAAATAGAGCAAGGAAAGCCTCTTTAACAAATGGTGCTGGCAAAACTGGACAGCTACATGCAAAAATGGGCTCAGACCTCTACCTAACACCATGCACAAAACTCAGATAAAAATGGGTTAAAGATTGTTTTGATCTGCATCTCTCTGATGATTAGTGATGCAGAGCACTTTTTCATGTGCCTTTTGGCCATTCGTATTTCTTCCTTGGTAAAGTTTCTGTTCATTTCTTCGCCCCATTTTTTTATGAGGTTGGATGTTTTCTTCTTGTAGAGTTCAACCAGTGCTTTATATACCATTGATATCAACCCCTTATCTGATGGGTATTGTGTAAATATCCTTTCCCATTCTGTGGATAGTCTTTGGATTCTGGTCAATGTATCTCTTGCGGTGCAGAAGCTTTTTAGTTTAATGTAGTCCCATTTGTTGATCTCTGTTTTTACTAGATTGCTTAGTTCCGTGCCACCTTTGAAGATACCTTTATCTTCAATATCGTGGAGGGTTTCGCCGACATTGTCTTCAATGTACCTTATGGTTTGTGGTCTAATGTTGAGGTCTTTAATCCATTTTGATCTGACTTTTGTGCATGGTGTCAGGTCAAGGTCTAAACCCATTTTTTTGCATGTGGTTGTCCAGTTGTGCCAACACCATTTGTTAAAGAGGCTTTCCTTGCTCCACTTCACATCTCTTGCTCCCTTATCAAAGATTAGATGGTCATACATTTGGGGTTGTGTGTAGGGATATTCCACCCTGTTCCATTGGTCTACGACTCTGCCTTGGTTCCAGTACCATGCTGTTTTAATTGTTACTGCTTTGTAGTAAAGTTTGAGGTTGGGGATGGTGATGCCTCCCATCATCTTTTTCCCAAGAATTGTTTTAGCTATCCTTGGACGTTTGTTATTCCATATGAATTTTAGGATTGCTTGATCCATTTCTTTGAAGAGTGTCATGGGTATATTTATAGGGATCGCATTGAATCTGTATAATGCTTTAGGGAGTATTGCCATTTTGACAACATTGATTCTCCCTATCCACGAGCAGGGTATATGTTTCCATTTCCTCATGTCCTCTTTGATTTCATGGAGTAGCGTTATGTAGTTTTCTTTGTAAAGGTCTTTTACTTCCTTGGTTAAGCTGATTCCGAGGTACCTGATTTTCTGGGGCACGATTGTGAATGGGATTGCTTTTTTCATGTCCCTTTCCTCTGCCTCATTGTTTGCATATATGAAGGCCATAGATTTTTGGGTATTTATTTTGTAGCCTGCAACTTTACTGTATAAGTCTATTGTTTCTAAGAGTTTCTTAGTAGAGGTTTTAGGCTTCTCTAGATATAGTATCATGTCGTCTGCAAATAGTGAGAGTTTGATTTCTTCCCTTCCTATCTGGATGCCCTTAATCTCTTTTTCTTGTCTAATAGCTATCGCAAGTACTTCCAGTACTATATTGAAGAGGAGTGGTGAGAGTGGGCATCCTTGTCTTGTGCCTGATCTCAGAGGAAAGGCCCTTAGTTTTTCCCCGTTGAGGATAATGCTTGCCATAGGCTTGTGATAGATGGCTTCGACTATCTTGAGGAAAGTTCCTCCAAACCCCATTTTGGCGAGGGTTTTCAACCATGAGATACCACCTCACACCACAGAGACTAGCACACATCCAAAAGAACAAAAGCAACCGCTGTTGGAGAGGATGTGGGGAGAAAGGGACCCTTCTTCACTGCTGGTGGGAATGCCGACTGGTTCAGCCCTTCTGGAAAACAATTTGGACGATTCTCAAAAAATTAGATATTGAATTCCCATTTGACCCAGCAATACCACTGCTGGGAATATATCCCAGAGAGGCAAAAAAGTACAATCGAAACAACATCTGCACATGTATGTTCATCGCAGCACTGTTTACAATAGCCAGAATCTGGAAAAAACCCGAATGCCCCAGAACGGATGACTGGTTGAGGAAACTTTGGTACATCTATACAATGGAATACTATGCAGCTGTTAGAAAAAAGGAGGTCAAGAATTTTGTAGTTAAGTGGATGGGCATGAAAAGTTTCATGCTGAGTGAAATGAGTCAGAAAGAGAGAGACAGACATAGAAAGATTGCACTCATCTATGGTATATAGAATAACAGAGTGGGAGACTATCACCCAAGAACTGTAGAAATAAGTACCAGGAGGTTGACTCCATGGCTTCGAGGCTGGCCTCACGTTCCGGGGAAAGGTCAACTCAGAGAAGCGATCACCAACTACATTGTAGTCGAAGGCCATGTGGGGGAAGGGAGTTGCGGGCTGAATGAGGGCTAGAGACTGAGCACAGCGGCCACTGAACACCTTTATTGCAAACCACAACAGCTAATTAGAGAGAGAGAACAGAAGGGAATGCCTTGCCACAGTGGCAGGGTGGGGTGGGGGGGAGATGGGATTGGGGAGGGTGGGAGGGACGCTGGGTTTACGGGTGGTGGAGAATGGGCACTGGTGAAGGGATGGGTTCCCGAACTTTGTATGAGGGAAGTATAAGCACAAAAGTGTATAAATCTGTAACTGTACCCTCACGGTGATTCTCTAATTAAAAATAAATAAAATTTAAAAAAAATGGGTTAAAGACCTCAACATCAGACCAGAATACATAAGGTACAGAATCCATAAGGTTGGCAAAACCCTCCACCACATGAAGCTAAAGGTATCTTCAAAGATGACACGTCACTGACCAAGAAAGTGGAAACAGAGATAAATGGGACCATCATAAACTACAAAACGCTACTCCACGAAATAAAAGAGGACACGAGGAAATGGAAAGATATCCCCTGCTCATCTATTGGGAGAACTAACATTGTCAAAACGGCAATACTCCCAAAGCATTGTACACATTCAATGCTATCCCTATAAGGATACCCATGACATTCTTCAAAGAAATGGACCAAACACTCCTGAAATTCATGTGGAACAAAAAAAATCCCCAAGAATAGCTAAAGCAATTCTTGGGGGGTGGGGGGGAAGATGGGAGGCATCACCTTCCCCAACCTCAAACTCTACTACAAAACAGTAATAATTAAATCAGCATGGTACTGGAACAAAGGCAGAGCCACAGACCAGTGGAACAGAGTTGAATATCCTGACACACGCCCTCAAATATATGATCATCTAATCTTTGATAAAGGAGCAAGATATGTGAAGTGGAGCAAGGAAATCCTCTTTAACAAATGGTGCTTGCAACACTGGACAACTACATGCAAAAAAAAATGGGCTCAAACTTACACCTAACTGCCGCGGCCTGCGCAGCCAACTTGAACCTTGGCCGGAGAGAAGTAATGAGAGTTGAGTGGGCTAGGGAGGACTGCATGCAATAACCGGCATACAGCAAGTTTATTGAGATCCAAGCGGGTTTACACAGTCTTATTTTAGCAATGATCAGCAGGTTACATAAGTGGCATAAACATTATTAATCAAGCTGTGCAAGCAACTTTATATTTGCCAATATTACTTGCTTTTCGGTTCCTTCTTACTATTTCGGTTCCTTATCTCAGCCTTGAGAAACATGGGAAAGCAGATGTAGCCTTGAGCATGGCCAAGACGGACGTGAGTCAATCCTCCCTTCAGCCTCCTCTCGAGTCCAGCTGCCAGGGCATGGTGGCCCTTCAACTTTTCTCTCGAGGCAGGTTGCCAGGCATGGTGGCCCTTCGACCCCCTTTCCAGGCTGGCCGCCAGAGCATGGTGACCCTTCGGCCGACTGTCAAGGTCGGCTGTCAGGAGATGACTCACCCTCACGCTAAGTTTCTCCATACTCGTTCCTGTTTACAGGAACTAAGGTAAGGAGTGCCTAGGCCCCCTCCTCACCCAGTCCTTGTTTACAGGGAAAGAGGCAGGGGGTGCCTAGGCCCATCCCAAACACCTAACACGATGCACAAAAGTCAGATCAAAATGGATTAAAGACCTCAATATCAGACCACAATCCATAGGTACATTGAAGACAAGGTCAGCGAAACCCTCCATGACATTGAAGCTACAGGTATCTTAAAAAAGACTTGCCACTGACCAGGCAAGTGTAAACAGAGATAAATAAATGGGACTACTTTAAACTGAGAAGCTTCTGTACCTCAAAAGATACAGCGACCAGAATACAAAGACAGTCTACAGAATGGGAAAGGATATTCACCCAATATCAAGGATTTATAAGGCACTGGTTGAACTCCACAAGAAGAAAACATCCAACCCCATCAGAAAATGGGGTGATGAAATGAACAGAACCTTTCTCAAGGAAGAAATCTGAATGGCTAAAAGGCACATGAAAAAATTTTCAACATCACTAATCATCAGAGAGATGCAGATCAAAACAACAATGAGATACCATCTCACACCACAGAGACTGGCACACATCCAGAAGAACAAAAGCAACTGGTGTTGGCGCGGATGTGGGGAGAAAGGGACTCTCCTTCACTGCTGGTAAGAATTCTGACTGGTTCAGCCCTTTTGGAAAACAGTATGGACGCTTCTCAAAAAAATAGAAATTGAGCTCCCATTTGGCCCAGCAATACCACTCCTGGGAATATATCCCGGAGATGCAAAAAAGTATAGTAAAAGTGATATCTGCACCTATATGTTCATTGCAGCACTGCTCACAATAGCCAGAATCTGGAAAAAACCCAAGTGCCCAAGAACAGATGACTGGTTAAAGAAACTTTGATACATCTACTCAATGGAATACTATGCAGCTGTTAGAAAAGATGAAGCCATGAAATTTGCATAAAAGTGGATCAACATGGAAAGTATCATGTTGAGTGAAATGAGTTAGAAAGAAAGAGACTGACATAGAAAGATCGCACTCATTTGTGGAATATGAAGTAGCAGAATGGGAGACTAACACCCAAGAGTAGTAGAGATAAGAACCAGGAGGCCTGCCCCACAGCTTGGAAACGGACCTCACACGCTGGGGGGAAAGGCAGCTACGATAGAGAAGGGAACACCTAGTAGAAAATGTTGGGAGGACCCACTCAGGTTGAAAGCTACGTGCCAAAAGTAGACTATAGACCGAACGTGATGACCACTCAATACCTCTATTGCAAACTACAACATCCAACAGGATAGAGAACAAAAGGGAATGCCCTGCTGCAGAGGCAGGGTGGGGTGGTGGGGGTTGGGATGGGGTGGTGAGAGGGATACTGGGAACATTGGTGCAGGCAAATGGGCACAGGTGGAGGGATGTAAACGAAATGCAAACATGAAAGCTCATAAGTTTGTAACTGTACCTCACAGTGATTCACTAATAAAAATTAAATTTAAAAAAATGGCTCTTGCCTTGTGTGGGGCTGATCCAGTATTGGTCTCCAGCACCCCAAAGGTCCCCTGAAGACGCTCCAGAGGTGATCCTGCCACATACCAGGTCAGGGCTGAGGAGACTCACCCACCACATTTCTTCTGGCATTTTTGTCCCAGGAAAGGTGATTACTCTCCTAAGGTAAATATGATCAGTCCATTGTCAGGAGAAGCCAGAGCACAGGTGCTGCAGAGAGAGACCTCCTGGGAGGTCAGCAACACAGGGACAGGACACTGGGCTCCTGGGGACACATGACAGGACAGCAACTTGCTCACCTATGACAGGGAGCCAAGCAGAGGGAAACGGAGAAATCTAGAAAACCAGGAAACTGCAAATTGCAGTCACCTGAGCCACAGGCAAGCTGAGAGAAGGAAGAACAGCAGCAACGATGGGCACCAGGTGGGCCACGTGGCCAGCAGCTCAGCTGACCTGGGGGGGATATAAGGCCCCGCCCCCTGGACACTCCTCACTCACCCTCCTCTCTCCTACTCTCCTCCTCCGCCTCTGACCTCGTCCATCTCACTCGCCAGAACCATGGGCTGCTGTGGCTGTTCCGGAGGCTGTGGCTCCAGCTGTGGGGGCTGTGGCTCCAGCTGCTGTGTGCCCGTGTGCTGCTGCAAGCCTGTGTGCTGCTGCGTGCCCGCCTGCTCCTGCGGGGGCTGTGGCTCCTGTGGGGGCTGTGGCTCTTGTGGGGGCTGCAAGGGCGGCTGTGGTGGCTGCAAGGGAGGCTGTGGCTCCTGTGGGGGCTGCAAGGGGGGCTGTGGCTCCTGTGTGGGCTGCAAGGGGGGCTGTGGCTCTTGTGGGGGCTGCAAGGGGGGCTGTGGCTCCTGTGGGGGCTGCAAGGGAGGCTGTGGCTCCTGTGGGGGCTGCAAGGGGGGCTGTGGCTCCTGTGGGGGCTGCAAGGGCGGCTGTGGCTCCTGTGGGGGCTGCAAGGGGGGCTGTGGCTCCTGTGGGGGCTGCAAGGGGGGCTGTGGCTCCTGTGGGGGCTGTAAGGGAGGTTGTGGCTCCTGTGGCTGTTCCCAGTCCTGCTGTAAGCCCTGCTGTTGCCAGTCCAGCTGCTGTAAGCCCTGCTGTTGTTCAGGCTGTGGCTCCTGTGGTTGTTCCCAGTCCTGCTGTAAGCCCTGCTGTTGTTCAGGTTGTGGCTCCTGTGGTTGTTCCCAGTCCTGCTGTAAGCCCTGCTGTTGCTCAGGTTGTGGCTCCTGTGGCTGTTCCCAGTCCTGCTGTAAGCCCTGCTGTTGCCAGTCCAGCTGCTGTAAGCCCTGCTGTTGTTCAGGCTGTGGCTCCTGTGGTTGTTCTCAGTCCTGCTGTAAGCCCTGCTGTTGTTCAGGCTGTGGCTCCTGTGGCTGTTCCCAGTCCTGCTGTAAGCCCTGCTGTGGCCAGTCCTGCTGCTGTGTGCCCGTTTGCTGCCAGTGTAAGATCTGAGGTCTGAGCACACACCCTCACAGTCAAGAGCTCTGTCCTCGCTCCCCCAGCCATCACCACAGAGTTCTTGTGGCCTGAGACCCAGGTCCTGCTCCACTCACCAGAGCAGTCATCACTGGAGTCTCCAGCATCCAATTCTGTTCCACCTTCTCTGCACCCCTCCACTTCCCACTCTCCTCCCTGGACCTGCTGTCCTGTGTCTGCCCTTTTGACCAACACAGAGCCCATGCACCCACCTTCCACCAGGTGAGCAGGATGTGGTCAGGACTGTGCCAGACCGACCATTTATCCCCGCAACCCTCTTCAACTGAAGCACCTACAGGGCTGTCTGCAACCCTCAAATGTTTTCTCTCTTCCTGTCCTCCCTCCTCTAACCTCTTCCCCATGTCTGTACCTGCCAACCTGACTAATACCTAAATAAACCTGTCCACAAACCAAGGCTGGTCTTGTAATGCTTCTCTGTGGATGAGATCGAACATGTATTGACTGAGACTCCCGATTCATGCAGTTCCCTGGGTGCTCCCAGAACTGGCCTCGGGAATCTGAGAAGCCTCACAGTGAATTGATGTGTAGGAGGGCTGGGCTCTGGGTGCTCTATAACCTTGGACCATCAGTTTGTGCTTTCCAGGACGGGAGCTGCCACAGGGTCCCTCCTGCACTCCACACCAGCATGACTTAGTTCACTTGAGCCCTTGGAAAATGATTGAAGGTCTGAGAGGAGAGAGTCAAGTCCCAGAGAGCCGCTGGAGCCCTCAGGACAGGAACTCCTCATGGCATTGTGTGTGTTGGGGGGTGGGCAGGGACCTGAATAAAGCAATGTACTGAATGTGGAGATTTGACCCATTTCCCTGATGCACTTCTATGAGTTTATTCACAAAACTTCTTGTGTTTATTTCCAAACAAACAAAAACAGAAAAGACCTCAGTCAGACAAAGCATTGCTGAGAAATCAGTGAAACAGAAAACATCGTGGGCTCCAACTGGACTCTGGCCCTGACTCTTCTTTAATGACTTAGCTCAACACAACAACCACTTATGCACACACTAACTTAATCCTATTCAATCACTAATTCCCAAAAAGTGCACAAAGGCAGCCATCGGTAAGAAACCCTAAACTAGCTCCCTAGTATAGACAGGGCCAAGACACTGATCCTCCCTGGAACCTTCACATGAAACTCAAAACATTAGTCAGTAACTACAAAATTGGTTGGAATACGCTGACAGAAAGGAAGAGCGCAACACCCAGTCGGCACCCCCAGAGAGGTCCATGGCAGGGGGATGCAGGTGGTGTCATGGACATACCCAACCCCAGACTGCAACAATAATGAGAAGCAGCAAGGACCGGCCACATGTGGTGAGTGAAGACAGTAACTCAGAAGCCTCCAGTACCAGTCAGCTGTTCACCTCTCAGATGCCGACATCACAGAAAACTCTTTTTTAAATTTTATTGAATCACTGTGAGATAGTTACAAGCTTTCATGTTTGGGTTACAATACACAATGATCAAACACCCTTCCCTCCACCAATGCACATTCCCCCCATCCCACCAATATCCCTGGCATACCCCTCCATGGCAGACAATATTCCCAAACTCTCTCTCTACTTTTGTGCATTATGGCTTGCAACACAGACACTGAGAGGTCATCATGTTTGGTCCATTATTTACCTTCGGCACACATCTTCATCCAGACTGATTCCTCCAGTCACATTTTCTTAGTGATCCCTTCTCTATTCCATCTGCCTTCTCCCCTCCGCTCATGAAGCAGTCTTCCTGCGCTGGGACAATCCTCCTGGCCCTTGTATCTACTGTCCTTGGGTGTCAGCCTCATGTGATGTTATCACAGACAACTCTTGAGGATGTCAAATAACTTCTTTTTAAAAAAATTTTATACTCTTGGTAGCTTGCCGGGCTCTCCAAGAGGAATCTAACTCGGGTCTGCCGCGTGAAAGGCGAATGCCCAACCGCTGTGCTATTGCTCCAGCCCTGCCTTTATGGCAGACAATATTCCCCATACTCTCTCTCTACTTTTGGGCATTATAGTTTGCCACACAGACACTGAGAGGTCATCATGTTTGGTCCATTATTTACCTTCGGCACACATCTTCATCCAGACTGATTCCTCCAGTCACATGTTCTTAGTGATCCCTTCTCTATTCCATCTGCCTTCTCCTCTCCACTCATTAGGCAGTCTTCCATCTATGGGGCAATCCCCCTGGCTCTTGTATATACTGTCCATAGGTGTCAGCCTCATGTGATATTATTCTATACTCCACAAATGAGTGCAGTCCTTCTATATCTGTCCCTCTCTTTCTGACTCATTTCACTTAGCATGATACTCTCCATGTCTATCCATTTATAAGCAAATTTCATGACTTCATCTCTCCTAACAGCTACATAGTATTCCATTGTGTATATGTACCAAAGTTTCTTTAACTAGTCATCTGTTTTAGGGCACTCGGGTTGTTTCCATATTTTGGCTATTGTGAACAGTGCTGCAATGAATATATAGGTACAGATGTCATTTCTACTGTGCATTTTAGAGTATGTCAAATAACTTCAAACACACTGTGGTACAAATACAAAAAATACAGCCAGAAATGAGAAAACTATAATCAAAAGTAACAAACAGTTTGTTAGATAAACAAAAAATCTCAGTAAAGGCCTTGGCTACAAGTAAGCCCAGTTGAGGCTAAAATCAGTGAGCCCCAAGATGAGCTCAAGAAAACCAGAATATTGCAAAATAAAAGACCTCAAAATAAATAAACAGCATAGAGACAACTATGGGATGAATTCCTTAGGAACAATATATTTATTCTAAAAAGAACTATGGGATAAATCCAGAGCAACAACATATTTTTCTCATAGACAACTATGAGATAAACTCTGTTGGGGACTGGCCTTGGTAGCCTCTGCTTGCTTTCCCTGAGAAGGGAATGAGCAGAGGGAAAATTGGATGTGTGAGAGCTCCATGCCCTGGCAGCTGACCCTGTAAAGGGGGGCTGAAGGGAAGGCACCACCTGATTTGCCTGGCCAGGCCAGGAGCCACATTCTCATTCCTGAGAGATTTCAAAGAACTGCCCGCACATGCAGCTGCAAGACAATAACAGATAACGTAGCTTGCTAAACTTGTAAC
This sequence comes from Sorex araneus, assembly GCF_027595985.1. Taxonomy (NCBI): domain Eukaryota; kingdom Metazoa; phylum Chordata; class Mammalia; order Eulipotyphla; family Soricidae; genus Sorex; species Sorex araneus. The sequence continues at coordinate 168,341,999 of NC_073307.1, read as the reverse complement.
CCTTAGCTTTCCCACGGAGTGTTCACTACACACTATAAAAGAAAATGAGCTTTGGAATAAAGTCTCTGTATGTTTCATACAGTCCTCCCTGGCCCGTCTTCAGCATTCATTCCCTCTCTCCGGCTGAAGTTCAAGTTGGCTGCGTGGGACACAGTAAGTGGTGGTGCCTGAACAGGAACTGGAGCACGAGGGAGTCAATGAAGAGGCTCCCCGCAAAAAAAAAAAAAAAAAACACATCGTAAGTAATTTACAGAGTGATTTAAAGAGTTTGGGGTATTGTGAAAATTGATAATAGGAAGTAAAAATGGGCAAGCTTATAGCCCCCAGCCGCTGTTTGCGCAAACCTTGCAGATGATGTTTAGAGTCAAAGGCTTGAAAATGCAAGAGAAGCTAATAGAAGCCTTTCTTGAGCATGTAAGAAAAGTCTGTCCTTGGTTTCCTAAGCAAGGTATCTTGAATGAGACAACATGGAGCCAGGTAGGGCATGAGCTTCAGCAATATTATAATAATTGTGGTCCAGCTGATACTCCAGTAGATGCTTTTGCGCTTTGGCGATTTATAATGGATAACATTAGCCTTGCTGCTGTTCCGGGATTGAAGGTGTGGGAAATTGCATTCCCTAATTTCATATCTTCTGCTCCTTCTCTTTCTGCGGAGATGTCTACCCCTGTGATGCTTCCCTCTGTAATTTCTTATAAGTCAATACAAACTGAGCCTATTTGTGAAGACAATTAGGAAGGGAAAGAATAGTGGGAGGAGGAAGGAGAGCAGTTGCATGAGCCAGAGGTTCCCAGGAGATGTCTCAGTGCCAACTCCAGGGATATTAGTCCCCATTTATAGGAACAATAGAAAAAACTTGGTCTACAGGTCACTATTCACTCTATAAAAAGTTATAAAGAGAAAACTACTCAACCTTTAATTGATGACAAGCATGCCAACCTTTCCCTTATCAAAGGGCCATTGCAGAAGAATAGGGCAAGGACATGACTAGTTTCTCTATGTTTCCCATCCGTCTTAACCAGCAAGGTGATCGGATACATGAGCCTCTTCCTTTCAAGGAGATAAAAGAGATAAAATTGGGCAGAATCTCCTGTCCCTGCGCCAGGCTGTCTTCTATGGGGCACCTTGGAGGGGGGCAAATTGAGTTTCCCTCCCTGTCCTAAGCAGATCCCTGGCAGCCAAAAACCTCCAGAACCCAGCTGCAGCCATACTCAAGGCCACTCTCCACACACTCAGATGAGCCTAACCCATGAAGGAACTGGCAGAAAAACAACCTCTGTATGTGGGACCCGTGGCCAAGATCTCCAAGCCTTCTCGGATCAGGACTAGGCCTCCTCCACCCAGCTCCCAGTTTTCCAGTAGCTTTGCAGTCATATCCACAAACTGGCCCTGGCGCCATGTAATCTCATCAATGGCCAAGATCCAGAGTCTATAAAACAAAACTCCCCAAAGAGAGCGATGCAGTATTTCCTGGATTGCATGGCCACACGTGGCCATGTGAACTCTTATACTCTAGCCCCCTGATGTACCTAAGTAGCACACATTTCCCTAAAGGAGAGAGAGAGAGAGAGAGAGAGAGTAAAAGGGAATCTATTACAGAGGAGGGGGTGTTGGGGGGTGGGAGGGATACTGGGAACATTGGTGGTGGAGAATGGGCACTGGTGGAGGGATGAGTACTCGATCATTGTATGACTAAAACATAAGCATGAAAGTTTGTAAGTCTGTAACTGTATCTCAGAGTGATTCATTAAAAAATAAAAATAATTTTTAAAGTAGCACACATTTGTTTGATTTCAACATACATGCTTGTATTCTCTTATATATGGGCTTAAATGGCCCCAGAATGAAATACAACAACCTTCACACACTTCCCTCTTATTGTGGTGGGAATATGCTCACTGGTGGAGTGGGTGTTTGAATATTATCTGTAATGAATGATTGTGAACTACTATTTTGTTACTTTTTGGGTCACACCCAGCAATGCACAGGGGTCACTCCTGGCTCATGCACTCAGGAATCACCCCTGGCGGTGCTCAGGGGACCATATGGGATGCTGGGAATCGAACCCGGGTCAGCCGCGTGCAAGGCAAACGCCCTACCTGCTGTGCTATCACTCCAGCCCCAATTGTGAACTACTTTATGAAAATAAAATGTATAAAAATCGCAAAAAAATAGCAAAAAAAGAAAGAAATGCAAAAAAAGAGTTAAAATTGGCATGCTCTCAATATAGTCTGACCGCGCCTTATACCTTAACTGTCATGGAAAATTTAACAGAAGACAATTTGTGCCCTAATGATTGAAAGCAATTAGAGCCCCTGCCTAGTTAAAAACAAGAGCTTTGTGAAACAGTACAAAAATAAAATTAGTTCGGGTATTTTCTTATGTTGCTATTTAAAAGTTAGTGCATACAAATGGCTTTGTATGTGTGTGTGTGTCTGTGTCTGACGGCGTGTTTGTATTGTGAAATTGTTAAACTGTCTAGTGTGAAATTTTTATGATTTGAGATAATTGAGAACTTTTAAAATTAAGCCAAAGACAGACTATAAGAAGCTCCAAACCTGGGACTGGATCAATAGCACAGAGGGGAAGGCGCTTGCCTTGCACGCGGCCAACCCGAGTTTGATTCCCAGCATCCCATATGATCCTCCAAGCACCACCAGGAGTAATTCCTGAATGCAGAGCCAGAAGTAACCCCTGAGCATCGCTGGGTGTGACCCAAAAACTAAAAAAAATAGAAGCCCCAAACCCCTAAGGATGGGTCCCCTCTGAATTTATTTTGCCGGCTTTATATTACCAAAAGTACTTTCTTAACCCATTTTTAACAAGCAGGAAACAGGCTGGTCAGGCTGGGAAAGTAGGACTAGGGCTAGGACCCAAGTGGCCAACAGAGAAAAATTTTGCTCTGGGGGCTGCCCCTTCCTTTCTCAGTCCATCAGTTTTCTCTCTGCCATTTTTTTTTTTTTGCTTTTTAGGTCACACCCGGCAATGCACAGGGGTTACTCCTGGCTTTACACTGGAGGAATTAACTCCTGGCAGTGCTCAGGGGACCATATAGGATGCTGGGAATCAAACCCGGGTCGGCTGCATGCATGGCAAATGCCCTACCCGCTGTACTATCGCTCCAGTCCCCTCCCTGCCATTTTTGAAGGGTCGGATCAATCTAATATATATGTGTCACATGTGCATTTGACATTCGTTGTCTGTCTGTCTGTCTGTCTGTCTGTGATGAGTATTCAAATGCTAGAGTGAGGTTAAAATCAGAAGTAAACATTTTTAAACCTGAGTAAGCAGCGTCATCACAAGAGGTCAGAGTGATGTGCAACCCAGCAATTTTAAAGGTCTAGGTGTGCCAGAAGTCATGCCCTCAACCCACCCTGGGCGCCATCTGCTGCACTCAGCAGTGAAGAATCCTGGCCGGTGGGCACCACTATGCCAGAAAATGCTCCGGACCACAAACCGAGCCCATAACACAAGGGTGCCCCAGATGGAGCAGGTGCAGTCTCCCTGCCTTCTCCAGATGGAATCCCGGCGATGGTAAGCTACTACAAACACGGCTCTGGTATGTGGGGACCAGGACCATTTCTCCAAACCGCACAGGGGCACTGAAACTGGGCAGTTTCGTCCCAGCTTCCAGCCCGCCCCTGACCCCGGAAGTCATGCCCTCAACCCACCCCCAGCACCATCTTGCCCCACTCAGCAGTTAAGAATCCTGGCTGGCAGGCACCACAATGCTGGACCTCAGACCGAACCCATAACACCAGGGTGCCCCAGATCAAGCAGGTGCAGTCTCCCCACCTTCTCCAGATGGAATCCCGGTGACCATGAGCTTCTACAAACATGGCTCCGGTATGTGGGGACCAGGACTATTTCTCCAAACCTTTCCTGATATACAAAAAAAAAAACGCTCAGGAACAGCTCCTCCTCCCCTGAACGGCCATGATCCCAGAGGCACACAAACCAATCTCAGAATGCAGCCAGCAGCTGCTGGTAGAAATGCTCCTGGACTGTGGACTAAGCTACGGCCCTTTTCTGCCCCAGGAGGACAAGGATAATCAAAGTAAAGAGAGAGTAAAGTAAAAATCATCTGCCACACAGGCAGGGTAGGGGGTGGGAGGGTGGTTTACTGGGGTTCTTGGTGGTGGAACATGTGCACTGGTGAAGGGATGGCTGTTCGATCATTGTATGACTGAGAGTTTGACCTGAAAACTTTGTAACTGTTCTCACTGTGATTCAATAAAAAATAAAAATAATTTTTAAAAAGGTTTAGGTGTTTTTGGAACTTGTTAGACCAGGTCTAACAAAGATTTCTCATCAAAATGTTGAGCCTACAGAGAAATTGAAATTTTCGATTTAAAATTTCTTATTGGAAAAACATTAATGGCTGTTTAATGTGGAGAGCCACCATGGGACCATGCTTTGTAGCGCTCTTCGTAATCAACACCTGTGTGCTTCGAAAACAACTCCTAATAAGGAAACAGGATGTCTTGCCACGCCCATAAGCTGTGACTAACCTATCAGATGCGGACACGTGGGCATAAGCAGGCAGCGAGAGGTATATAAGGGGGGAGGTCACCTAGCTAGTGGGTTCTCCCTCATGCGTCCCTTTTTCTGCCTTACTCCACGTCCCCTTTCCTGATTTCTTCTCTAACGCATGAGAAAGTTCCTAAATAAATCGCAGCCAAAAGGATCTCCGAGTTGCGTGTTTCTTCGCTGGACGAAGCGGCGCGCGACAGTTTAACAGTTGAAATTCTTTTGAATTTCAGAATCTGTATTGTCTAGAAAAGAGCTGCTGAATTCGGACCTGAAACTAAAGTAAAAAAAAAAAAAGAGTGGAGCCACTGCCCCTTCCCACGCCCCGCCGGCCCAGCCTTTCCCGTGCGGCTCCGTCCAACCCGGCCGTTTTGCAGGTAATCAGGCCACTCCCAGCCATGCCTCCCGGGTGCCCCACTCCCAGGAGCCCCTGTAAGGAAGAAACTGGGGCGTGGCCTGTATCTTAGGGGGCGTGGCCTAAAAGGGGGCATGGTCTCCTGCCAGAGCGGCTGCAGTTATTCTTTCCTACCTTAGCACATTAGATATAGTCTTCTTGCTTTGAAAATCATTTTAACCCATCTCAATCACTTATGCGAACTAGCCCATTAGCTTACTTCAACTCTAGAAAAATTATCAGTGAATAAGAGAAGCTTAGCAAAACCTTTGTAAAGAGAACTTAGCCTTAAGTCTTCATTAAAGACCCCACATCAATCAGGAAGAAACGCCTAAGTATAAGGAAGAACCCTAGAATAGGAACAAAGCTGCCATCAGCAATAGCACAAAACAGAGCCCCTCTTTCTCTCAGCAAGAGGGAGTAGGAATAAACAACTACAAAGTTCCAATTCTATACTTCCATAACAATATGAAGAAGCAGTTAAAATCCCCTCCACGAAGAGAGGGAGAAGAAAAGATACCAGAAACCTCAAAAGGGGCTACCCACATCTACGACCTCTCAGATAAACAATTCAGAGAGGAAATTTGGAGGAGAATCGACCTACTCCAAGCAACTATGGAACAGACGTCCAATAAATTAAGGGAGGAGATGAATGAATCACTGGAACGTTCTACCAAGAAAATGCAGGAAGAAATTAGAGCAGAAATTTCAAACCTACGAACAGAAGTCACACAAATAAAGGAATCGGTAGATGAATTAAAAATCTCAGTAGATGCTCTCAACAGTAGAATGACTACAGCTGAAGACAGAATCAGCAACCTAGAGAATGAGCTGCAGAAAGCTTACAGACAACAACAAATCATGGCCAAAGACCTCAAAATGGCTATAGAGCGAATCAGACCCTGGGGGATGACTTCAATAGGAACAACATAAGAATCATTGGAGTACCAGAATCACAGGGAAGTAACCCCAACGGAAAAAACACAGTCAAAGACATCATTACTAAGACATTCCCAGACCTGGAGAAGGCAGGCATCCAGATACAAGGAGTCCAAAGAGTGCCAGCAAAAAGAGACACAAATAAAAAGACTCCGAGGCATATCATAGTCAGAATGGTGGACGCTGTGGATAGAGACACAATTCTACAAGCAGCAAGGTCAAAGAAGGAAATCACATACAAAGGAGCACCCCTCAGATTTACAGCAGACCAGTCAGAGGAAACCCTCCGAGCCCGAAGACAATGGTGGGACATAGTGAAAAAACTCAGTGAAATGAATGCCTCACCAAGAATATTTTATCTGGCTAAACTCTCACTCAAACTCGAAGGAACCATACACTATTTCTCAGATAAACAACAGCTCAGGAACTTCATAGACTCAAAACCAAACTTGAAAGAAGGTCTAAAGGGGCTACTGTAAGACAAGGAGGAGCCCCATAAAAACAACAAATACCACAGAAATATGACACAAAATCCTATCACAATAATCTCTCTCAATGTCAATGGCCTAAATGCACCCATCAAGAGACACAGAGTGGCAAAATGGATCCGGAAATTAAACCCAACATTCTGCTGCCTGTAAGAAACACACCTAGAGTAAACATAGACTCAAAGTCAAAGGATGGAAAACAATCCTGCAAGCAAACAACTCCCTTAAAAAAGCTGGAGTGGCCATCCTGGTATCCGACAACATAGACTTCAGGTTGAAAAAGATTAAAAGGGACAGCGAAGGTCATTTTCTATTTATCAAGGGATATGTACAACAGGAGGAAATCACACTCTTAAACGTATACGCTCCTAACGAACGACCGGCTAAATATTTAAAACAACTCCTAACAGACTTCAAAGAGGACATCACTAACAATACAATTGTAGTCGGAGACTTCAATACGGCCTTATCGCCTCTAGATAGATCCACAAGAACAAAACTCAACAAGGAAACACTGACTCTGAAAGAAGAAATTGAAGAGAGAGGCCAATAGACCTATACAGGGCCTTACACCCCAGAAAGAAAGAATACACATTCTTTTCCAGTGCACACGGAACATTTTCTATAATAGACCATGTACTGGGCCCCAGAACATACCTCAATAGAATCGGAAAAATAGAAATTGTATCAACCATCTTTTCAGACCATGATGCGCTGAAGATAGAAGCTAACCACTCTCCGACACGGAGAATCAAATCAAACACTTGGAATTGAACAATTCAATGTTGAACAATGAGTGGGTCAGGAAGGAAATCAAGGAAGAAATCAAAAAATACTTAGAAACAAATGAGAATGAAGACACGAGCTGCCAAAACCTATGGGATGCAGCTAAAGCCATGATAAGGGGGAAATTTATAGCTCTACAAGCATTCCTCAGGAAGGAAGAAAGGGCCCACATAGACAGCTTGACTTCACGACTCAAGACCTTAGAAAAGGACCAGAAAAAAGGAACCCAAACCAGATCGAAGGAAAGAAATAATAAAAATTAGAGCAGAAATTAATGACATGGAAACAAAAAAGACAATCCGAAAGATCAATGAAACAAAGAGCTGGTTCTTTGAGAAAATAAATAAGATTGATAAACCGCTAGCAAGACTCACAAAGAAAGAAAGAGAGAAAACCCTAATAAATCGAATCAGAAATGAAAAGGGGGACATCATAACAGAAACCAGTGAGATTCAAAAGATCATTAGAGACTACTTCGAAAGTCTATATGCCACAAAACAGGAAAACCTAAAAGAAATGGATGGATTCCTCGATTCCTACAATCTCCCAAGACTGAACAAAGAAGACTTGGAATACCTGAATAGACCCATCAATGTTAAGGAAATTGAAACTGTAATCAAAAACTTCCCCAAAAACAAAAGCCCAGGCCCAGATGGTTCCACTGGCGAATTCTTCCAAACATTTAAAGAAGACCTGTTGCCTGTTTTCCTCAAACTTTTCCAAGAAATTGAAAAAACAGGAACTCTCCCAAACAGTTTCTATGAAGCACACATCTCCCTAATACCAAAAGCAAACAAAGACACCACTAAGAAAGAAAATTACAGACCAATATCCCTGATGAACACCGATGCGAAGATCCTCAACAAAATACTAGCAAATAGGATCCAACAGTCATCAAAAAGATCATACATCACGACCAAGTGGGATTCATCCCAGGGATGCAAGGATGGTTTAACATTCGGAAATCAATCAACATAATCCACCATATCAACAAAAGTAAAGATAAAAACCGCCTTTCCGGCCCCGTGCGAGATCGACCCCGGAGGCAACTGAACCACTTTGGACACGAGCGGCGCCCCCAAAATGCCTCCAAACTGTGTGCTCAGAGCTTCTGGCCCAAGCGCTGCTGGCAGGGTATGGTCTTTTCTCTCTCAACTCTTTCTTTTTGAACGCAGCGAGGCAATAGCCAGTTTTTAGACTATACAGGAAGTCCGGGAAAGCCGATGGGCGGAACTTCCGGATCCGCCCTGTGCGGCCGACATTTAAGCACAGAGCCATGTGGGAACGCTCCTTTCCGGCCCCGCGCGAGATCGACCCCGGAGGCAACTGAACCACTTTGGACACGAGCGGCGCCCCCAAAATGCCTCCAAACTGTGTGCTCGGAGCTTCTGGCCCAGGCGCTGCCAGCGAGTGATGCAATTACCAAAAGAATTTTCCCTGGACTTCATATAGAAATCCAAAACCGCGCAGCTGCGATAGCAGCCGCGCGACCTAATATCTCTTGATTGTCAGCAACGTGTAAATGTTCCTTTTTGGCAGGGCTTAACATGGGGGGAAACTCCAAACAATAGTACTAAGTTTTTTGTTGAAGGGTAAAAGATTGTAGCGATAGAATTTTAGGCAGAATTTTCCCTGGACTTTATATAGAAACCCAAAACCGCGCGGCCGCGGCAGCCTAATGTCATCTAATCATCAGCAATATGAAATGGTTCCTTTGTAATGGGTTGGACTTTGGGGGGACCATAATAGGGTTAAAGTTTGTAGCGACGTGTAATTTCTGGCTGTACTTTCCCTGGACTTTATACAGAAATTCAAAGCCGCGAGGCCGCTGCCATGGCCACGCAACCTATTGTCATTTAATCATCACAAATATGAAATGGTTCCCTTTTAACGGGTCGGACTTTGGTGGGAAATCCTAACAAGAATAGTAAGTCTTTTGCTGAAATATTGAAGGCTACCAAAGTGGTAGCCATCTCTATAGACTGAACTAAGCCATATCCCCACGCCGGCTGAGAAGAAATATCCTTCTTTCTCGGGAAGAAACGCGCGTGGCGTTAACCATAGTATGATGTCCATTAAGCTGACATGGACCTGGTGGCGTGGGAATGGGATACAAGGGAATAAATTATTATGTACTTGGAACAGAGGGACGCTGGTGGAATCTTGAGCCGGGGCCGATACCAGCGTATTACTTTTGGTTCCAGAAACTGCTTGCAGACATTCTACCAGACTATAAACTAAGCCAGAGCCCCACGCCGGCTGATGACGAGAAATAACCATCTTTTTTGGTTTGTTTTCCCTTTGTCAGGCAGCGTGGTGATTACTAAACAGGCGTGATCTCGGTGGCACGGGACGAGGGGGGAAAAAAATAGGAAAGTTATGTAACAAACAGTGGGACTTAATATCTCTACATTCTCAGCAATGGAGAGCCATCAAATGCTTCCTTGACAGTGGGAATGTCTTTTCTTTTTTGGGGGGAAACCCTAGCAACAATAATGAGTTATGTGTTGAAACATGGACGGTAACCAAGATAAAGCGTAAACGAAGTGAAACTTATCACTTACAAGGGCGGGAACTGGGGGGGGCGGGAGGGGGCGGGAGGTATAATGGGGTGGTTGGTGATGGAATATGGGCACGGGTGAAGGGAAGGGTGTTTGAGTATTGTATAACTGACATAATCCTGAGAACTATGTAACCCTCCACATGGTGATTCAATAAAATTTAAATTAAAAAAATAAATAAATAAAGATAAAAACCATATGATCATATCAATAGATGCAGAGAAAGCATTTGACAAGATCCAACATCCTTTCATGATGAAAACCCTTGCCAAAATGGGGTTTGGAGGAACTTTCCTCAAGATAGTCGAAGCCATCTATCACAAGCCCACGACAAGCATTATCCTCAACAGGGAAAAACTAAGGGCCTTTCCTCTGAGATCAGGCATAAAACAAGGATGCCCACTCTCACCACTCCTCTTCAATATAGTACTGGAAGTACTTGCGATAGCTATTAGACAAGAAAAAGAGATTAAGGGCATCCAGATAGGAAAGGAAGAAATCGAACTCTCACTATTTGCAGACGATATGATACTATATCTAGAGAAGCCTAAAGCCTCTACTAAGAAACTCTTAGAAACAATATATTTATACAGTAAAGTTGCAGGCTACAAAATCAATACCCAAAAATCCATGGCCTTCATATATGCAAACAATGAGGCAGAGGAAAGGGACATGATAAAAGCAATCCCATTCACAATCGTGCCCCAGAAAATCAAGTACCTCGGAATCAGCTTAACCAAGGAAGTAAAAGATCTCTACAAAGAAAACTACAAAACACTGCTCCATGAAATCAAAGAAGACATGAGGAAATGGAAACATATACCCTGCTCGTGGATAGGGAGAATCAATATTGTCAAAATGGCAATACTCCCCAAAGCATTATACAGATTCAACGCGATCCTTATAAGGATACCCATGACATTCTTCAAAGAAATGGATCAAGCAATCCTAAATTTCATATGGAACAACAAACGTCCAAGGATAGCTAAAACAATTATTGGGGAAAAGACAATGGGAAGCATCACCCTCCCCAACCTCAAACTTTACTACAAAGCGGTAACAATTAAAACAGCATGGTACTGGAACCAAGGCAGAGTCGTAGACCAATGGAACAGGGTGGAATATCCCTACACACAACCCCAAATGTATGATCATCTAATCTTTGATAAGGGACCAAGAGATGTGAAGTGGAGCAAGGAAGGTCTCTTTAACAAATGGTGCTGGCACAACTGGACAACCACATGCAAAAAAATGGGCTTAGACCTTGACCTGACATCATGCACAAAAGTCAGATCAAAATGGATTAAAGACCTCAACATTAGACCACAAACCATAAGGTACATTGAAGACAAGGTCGGCAAAACCCTCCACGATATTGAAGATAAAGGCATCTTCAAAGGTGACACGGAACTAAGCAATCTAGTAAAAACAGAGATCAACAAATGGGACTACATTAAACTAAAAAGCTTCTGCACTGCAAAAGATACAGTGACCAGAATACAAAGACTATCCACAGAATGGGAAAGGATATTTACATAATACCCATCAGATAAGGGGTTGATATCAATGGTATATAAAGCACTGGTTGAACTCTACAAGAAGAAAACATCCAACCCCATAAAAAATGGGGCGAAGAAATGAATAGAAACTTTACCAAGGAAGAGATACGAGTGGCCAAAAGGCACATGAAAAAGTGCTCTACATCACTAAGCATCAGAGAGATGCAGATCAAAACAACCACGAGATACCACCTCACACCACAGAGACTAGCACACATCCAAAAGAACAAAAGCAACCGCTGTTGGAGAGGATGTGGGGAGAAAGGGACCCTTCTACACGACTGGTTCAGCCCTTCTGGAAAACAATATGGACGATTTTCAAAAAACTAGAGGTTGAGCTCCCATTTGACCCAGCAACACCACTGCTGGGAATATATCCCAGAGAGGCAAAAAAGTATAATCGAAATGACATCTGCACATGTATGTTCATCGCAGCACTGTTTACAATAGCCAGAATCTGGAAAAAACCCGAATGCCCTAGAATGGATGACTGGCTGAAGAAACTTTGGTACATCTATACAATGGAATACTATGCAGCTGTTAGAAAAAATGAGGTCATGAATTTTGTATTTAAGGGATCAGCATGAAAAGTTTCATGCTGAGTGAAATGAGTCAGAAAGAGAGAGACAGATGTAGAAAGATTGCACTCATCTGTGGAAGATAGAATAACAGAGTGGGAGACTAACACCCAAGAATTGTAGAAATAAGTACCAGGAGGTTGACTCCATAGCTTAGAGGCTGGCCTCACATTCTGGGGAAAGGGCAACTCAAAGAAGGGATCACCAACTATAATGTAGTCGAAGGCCATGTGGGGGAAGGGAGTTTCGGGCTGAATGAGGGCTAGAGACTGAGCACAGTGGCCACTCATCACCTTTATTGCAAACCACAACAGCTAATTAGAGAGAGAGAACAGAAAGGAATGCCCTGCCACAGTGGCAGGGTGGGGTGGGGGGAGATGGGATTGGGGAGGGTGGGAGGGAGGCTGGGTTTACTGGTGGTGGAGAATGGGCACTGGTGAAGGGATGGGTTCCCGAACTTTGTATGAGGGAAGCATAAGCACTAACGTGTATAAATCTCTAACTGTACCCTCACGGTGATTCACTAATTAAAAATAAATAAATTTTTAAAAAAAGAGCTTAGAGAATGCAAGGCTTTATCTTACAAGCCTCTGCAAGTCTTAATAAAAATTAGGCCATTTTTACAAACAACAGAGGTACAGAAGTAATTAAAACAAAGCTTTCTCGTGTTTTCATAAAAATTGGGTCCAACTTTTTCTTATGCTGGTACATCAATATATGTATATTTGTTTGCATCTGTATTGGATTGTTAAAATGAGAATTGAAAAATTGTGGTATCTAAAAACAGGTTCAAAGAGTAATGGTTTGGTCCAAAACATGAATTTCTAGAGTTATAAAATTGGTTGCAAGACTTATCCTGCAAGTGTTTTATTTGATCTCTGAGACTTTTGGTAACTAAATTTCCTAGAGCTATTTAATAGAGAGTTATAATGGGTAAATCTCAGCTGTCAACCTGGTAGCTTGAAGCCACATCATTGTGCCTTATAATAAACAAGAAGTCAATTGGCTGTTTCAAACGTTTGAGTCATGGGCTTTAGCTTTTTTGTCCTTTTCTGGAGAAATTGATAATCATTATCTCGCTAATAAATTGCTACAATTTTCTTTGCGAACTCAATATATTTTTCCTAAAATAGTTGTAAATGTTCCTTTAAATGATGCTCTAACTGTTTTAACTGATGGTTCCTCAAATGGCTTTGATACCTACACTGTGGGTGAAGAAACTACAGTTTTCCCCACTACCTGGAAGCTGCTCAGATTGCAGAACTTCATGCAGTTTTAGCTGTCATTGAAAATTTAACCAGAAGCTGAATATATATACTGATAACCAATATGTTGCAAAATCTCCAAGTCCTTTGGAAATGGCTGTTTTTCCTGACAATCCCTCCTCTTTAATTTGCTCTCTGTTTAAAAAGTTACAATTATATCTTCAGACTCGCTTACATCCTATTTTTATTGGTCGTTTAACAATAAAGGTCATCAGACATCCTTGTCTGGTCCTCTGACCGAGGAGAATGAGAAAACAGATCAAGCCACTAGATTGCACCCAGTTTTGACCCCTGAGTCTTCTCATGTCATCCATCATCAAAATTCTAAGGCATAACAGCACCAGTTTGGCATCTCTTGTGAGGCAGCTAGACAAATAGTTAAAATGTTTCCTGCATGTGCACCTCACCTTCCTGTCCCTCACCTGAGGATTAATCCCTGAGGATTGTTGCCTAATGAATTGTGGCAGATGGGTATAACACATGAACCATTCTTTGGAAATCTCAAATACATCCATGTCTCAGTTGATACCTATTTTGGATTAATATTTGCTACCTTGCAAATTGGAGAACATTTTAAAGACGTATCACGGCATTATCTAGCCCAGTTTGCTTTATATGGCATTCCACATCAATTTAAAACAGATAATGGTCTAGGATATACTAACAAAGCATTTAAAAAATTCTATGAAACCTTTAATGTTGTACATGTTACAGGCATTCCTTACAACCCACAGGGACAGGCAATAGTTGAGCGAGCCAATTGCTCACTAAGAAAAAGGGGGGAGATGGTGGTGAATTATAGACTCATGCCACATAACCTGTTAAACCATGCCCTCCTAATCTCAAATATTCTTAATTTGGATCAAGATGACCTGTTGCCACTAGAAAAATTTTTGTAAACATGCCTGGACAGTGCCAGATACCTAAAGTCCTTTGGAAAGACCCTATGACCAATCAGTGGAATGACCCTAATCCCTTGCTAATCTGGAGCAAAGAGCACGTTTGCATATTTTCCAGATCACACCATGAAGCGAGATGGATGTACTGTCTGCACTGTCATCCCGTTGTTCATCGATTTGCTCAAGCGGGCACCAGTAACATCTCCATTGTGAGACTTGTGGATACCAGAGAGATTTGTCAGGCCTGTGGAGAAGGAAAAGGAAATGGCCTTTGAGAAGGTTGACAAGGCATATGTTACAGGATGACCCTGAGCCCAGCGACCATTCTGAAGCCAAGTCAGCTGACTGTAGAAGTGCCTGTTGCCACCCTGGTGAAGGGGGCCATGGATCTGCTTCATAAAGCAGGAGTCAGTCCTACACCTCTTTCTTTATTCTTAGCATTCTTGACTCTGGGGGTTGTTAAAGTAAATGGGGAATTGCATTGGACCTTCATTCCAGATCCTCCTGTTCTTCAAGGGGCTACTTGGGGTGGGGATGAGGTTCCAATGTATACTAGTGCTATTAAAATTGTAGGAGGTTATTCAGCCTCTCATTCATTCATTATCTTGGGAAAAGAAATCCATAAATATTTCTGGCATTAGTTATTTAACCCCTATATGTCTGCATAACAACAGGTCACAAAATGCAGTTTTAGAATGCCTGCCTCTGAGAACTTTGGTGTACTACAGACCACGCCAAGAGACCTGGTTGGGGATACAATTTCCTTCGATTCCATGCGTATTCTTGTTACTGGTGTGATGTTTCAGAACTTTTCCATCCAGAATGACAGCCAGCAGCTTTGGCCGAGACCCTTGCTTCCCCAGTGTGAACTTCCTACCCAGGAGGCATGGATGCCCACCTGGCCACGTTGCCGAGCCCAGAATGCCATGCTCTGAGAACATTACATGGATTTCCTGGCATCAGCAGAGCGCGGTCTATAAGTGTGAGCGCTTTGGGATGACTGACTCCCCTTGGGGAGTGCTTAACGAGGGACTACAATAGAACATGTGAAAACTGGCCTTGGCCATGGCTAAGGACAATTACTTGCAGCCTGACTATAAAGAGAACTTTGAACTGGAGGGGGATGGTGATATAAATGTTCAGGTGTCTGTAAATGGAATTCACCATTCACCATCGCTTTGGGGGATCTTTAAAGGCCTGTGTCCCTTTTCCTTGGGGAATAATTATTTTTTTATTTTTTTTTTTTTTGCTTTTTTGGGTCACACCCAGCGATGCTCAGGGGTCACTCTCAGCTCTGCACTCAGGAATTACCCCTGGCGGTGCTCAGGGGACCATAAGGGATGCTGGGAATCAAACCCGGGTCGGCTGCGTGCAAGGCAAACGCCCTACCCGCTGTGCTATCACTCCAGCCCCAGGGAACAATTATTGATAAGATAAATATCAGTAGAGCAAATCATATATGGAATATTGCCTGCCTAAATTGTACTTTGACTAATTGTATTATGGGATAGGGCCTGAGAATTAAGTTCTGCTTATCCATCAATCAGCTTTCCTGTTTATCCCCACTAATGTATCTGAGGATTGAATGGATGATAGTGGATTACAATTATGGAAGGACATTACCAAGGCATTAAGTAGGGAGAGAGATTTGTTGGCTTGTTAGTCGCAGGTACACTTGCCTTAATTACAGTTATTGCCTCAGCTGCCACTGCTAGAGTTGCTTTGGCCAGAGAAGTACAAACTGCCCATGTTATCAATTCTCTTAGCAGAAATGCTAGTAAAGCTTTTGGTATACAAGAAACCATAGATAGAAAGATTGAGGAAAGATTGAATATGTTAGCAGATACTGTACAGGTTATATGAGATTACATGTTTGCATTGAAAGTTAAAACAAGCCTCAAATGTCATAAGAGTTTTCAATGGATCTGTGTCACCCACAAAAATATAATGATATTCAGTACCCTTGGGAAAAAATTAAGAAACATGTCTTAGGTATATGGCATCATGCAAACACTAGCATTGACTTATTGTAATTGCATCAGGAAATTGTTGATATATAAAATTCTCCACCATTGAATGAAGTAGATCTTGTAACCAAGTTAATGTGGGCTTTTGCAAAATTTATTTCTTCAAACTGGATAATGCATTCTTTGATAGGCTTGGGAAGTGCTATTATTTTTTGTACTGTTCTCATTACTGTGCCTTGCTTACTTAAGAGAGTGACTGATAGTATCAAACAATTGTGCTATAATATGCATGACTTGCAGGTGCACACATTCTCATTCCTGAGAGAGTTCAAGGAACTGCCCGCATATGCAGCTGCAAGACAGAATAACAGAAACGTAGCTCACTCAACTTGTAACCCTTGGCTTTCCCACGGAGTGTTCACTACACACTATAAAAGAAAATGAGCTTTGGAATAAAGTCGCTGTATGTTTCATACAGTCCTCCCTGGCCTGTCTTCAGCTCTCATTCCCTCTCTCCAGCTGAAGTTCAAGTTGGCTGCGCGACGCAGCAAAACTCCAGAAGAAAAACATGAGAATCATAAGAATCCCTAATAAAGGAGAAATGGGTTATAATAAATGAGTCCAATAAAACAGCTGAAATATTCCCATAGGTGAAAAGCAGGCACTCAAATTCAAGGGGTACCCTGTACCAGCCAAAAGAAGCCCAAAAAAATACTACTACATATTGTAACCAGGATGAAAAAACTAAACAAAGATAGAAAATAGAGGGACACAAAATCAAAGAAGGAAACTCTGACAATAGAGCTTCCTTAGTGCGTGTAGAGAATCTAAAAAGTGAGGTGCGATGGCAAGAAGAAAATGTGCGTAGAGTATAAAACCACAATCATAGAGCAGCTCACCAAAAGTATTCTACCCAGCTCCAGTGTCAACCCAATTTGAAGAAACAATACAGTATTTCACAGATAATCAACAGCTCATCGCTCATAGCTTCATAACCCACACCTTCACAGAAGAACTAAAGAAAGTTCTTTGTGCTGGTTTTGGTTTTGTGTATGTTTGGTTTGGTTTTGATTGTGCTTCAACTGGAGATGCTCAAAGAACCATTTGGGTGTCTGGGAATCAGACCCAGGTTGGCCATGTTCAGGACAAGCACCACACCCACTGTACTGTCATTCCAGTTCCTGAAAAGAGTTCTATAAGGGAAGGTATCACTGTATCATTGTCATCCCATTGTTCATCAATTTGCTTGTGCAGGCACCAGTAACATCTCCATTGTGAGACTTGTTGTTGCTGTTTTTGGCATATCGATTATGCCATGGGCTCTGCCTAGCAAGAGGCAGAGGGCAAGATACTCTCAGTAGGGGCTGGAGCGATATCACAGCGGGTAGGGCGTTTGCCTTGCACGCGGCCGACCCGGGTTCGAATCCCAGCATCCCATATGGTCCCCCGAGCACAGCCAGGAGTAATTCCTGAGTGCAGAGCCAGGAGTAACCCCTGCGCATCGCCAAGTGTGACCCAAAAACAAAACAAACAAACAAAAAATCAAAAACAAAAAGAATAAAACACAAATAAATAAATAAATAAAAGATACTCTCAGTAGCTTGCCAGGCTCTCAGAGAGGGGCAGACAGAGAGGGGCAAGAGTAATCAAACCTGGGTCGGCCACGTGCAAGGCAAACACCCTACCTGCTGTGCTGTTGCTCCAGCACTTAAGGGAAGGTAAATTTCACAAACAAACTGACATCTAGAATTGTGATGGGGAAAAAAATCACATGACAATAACGTCATTAATGTCAATCAGCTAAAAGAATCAATAAAGAAACAAAAACCAAAGGCCAGACTGACAGTTCCACAGCTAGAACACTTGGCCTGAATGCACCGATCTAGGCAGGATCTCAGACATCCTCTACAGTGCCCTCAGCACCCAGATAAATGATCCTGAGCACAGAGACAAAAGGAATCCTGGAACATCAGATGTAGTTCAAAACAAAAACAAAATAGACAAAGGAACAGACCTACAGGATGAATTCAGAAAACTGAATTCAGCTATCAGTTACCTAGTAAGGCAGCTTTGAACAGTCTCTAAGAACAGTGTTTGGAGCAAACTCAGGTTCTAAATCCAAGTCTGGGATTCAATATTGTAAGCAAACAACTGACTTCTAAGGCCAGACTGGTCAATCTTACATCAAACAACATAGACTTCAGGTTTAAAAGGTAATATGGGCTCTCTGCTCCTAAAGACTATGATCCGAGAGGTCTTCTAACCCATTTTGGCACCCAGAGCGGCTTCTTATAGAAATGTATCTAGACTGTGATCAGTGCTACAACCCCGTGCTGCCCAGGGAGGGATTTTCCCTCTCCACCCTGTTTTTCTGCGCAGAAAATGGCAGCAGCGGCAACATCCACGTGGTGAGAGCCACCTCCTAAGACTCCCAACCCAGAGGTATGAGTTTTGCAGTGACGCTGCTTGTAAGCGATCATGGGAGGGGGGCGTTACCGGCACGCCCTCCGCCTAGATAATATCTGGAGCTGCCATGCACGAAACGGACCCTATGCTCCTAAAGACTATGATCCGAGAGGTCTTCTAACCCATTTTGGCACCCAGAGTGGCTTCTTACAGAAATGCATCTAGACTGTGAACTGAGCTAAAATATCAGAAATCCAAAATCATGCAGCCGCGTGAGCTTATAGAGTCTTCATTCTCAGCAATAAAAAGAAATTATTCAAAGATGCCTTTTCAGGGCAACTCAGAGAAGCGATCACCAACTACATTGTAGTTGAAGGCCATGTGGGGGAAGGGAGTTGCGGGCTGAATGAGGGCTAGAGACTGAGCACAGCGGCCACTCAACACCTTTATTGCAAACCACAACAGCTAATTAGAGAGAGAGAACAGAAGGGAATGCCCTGCCACAGTGGCAGGGTGGGGTGGGGGGGAGATGGGATTGGGGAGGGTGGGAGGGACGCCGGGTTTACGGGTGGTGGAGAATGGGCACTGGTGAAGGGATGGGTTCCCAAACTTTGTATGAGGGAATTATAAGCACAAAAGTGTATAAATCTGTAACTGTACCCTCACGGTGATTCTCTAATTAAAAATAAATAAATTATAAAAAAAAAAGATGCCTTTTCAGCAGACCTGATTGTTGGGGGGAAATTCCAGACAATAATAGTGAGTTCTCTATTGAAATATTGAATGTATTCAAAGTATAGAGGGAATAAAGTGAAGATCATTAGTTACTTAGGTGGGGGATGGGTGGGAGGGGGGTATATTAGGGTTCTTGGTGGTGGAACATGTGCACTGGCGAAGGGATGGGGGGTTAATCATTATATGACTGAGACTTAAACCTGAAAGCTTTGTATTTTTTTCACGGTGATTCAATAAAATAAAAAATTTTTAAATAAAAATAAAATAAAAGGTAATATGGGACAGGGATGTTTATTTCTTAATGTTCAAGTGCTACCAACATAAGAAAGAATACAAAATCCAAATGTTTTTTCAGCTAATAAGGAGCCATTGAGGCATGAGGCACTTAAGAGAGTGGAAACATAATATAGCATGTAGGGAACTTGCCTTGCAACCTGGATTTGATTCCTATAGGCATCCCGTATGGTCCCTTGAGCACTAGCAGGAGTAATTTCTGAGTTCAGAGGCAGGAGTAACCCTTGAGTACTGCCAGGTGTGGTCCAAACCCAAAAACATAAAAATGTAGGTGGCCAAATGTACCTGTGAAGAGACACAGACCAGGAACCAGAGCAATAACATTTCCTTGCATGGAGCCAAACCTGGTTCAGTCTCTCAGTAACCCATGTGATCCCAAGTCCACTAGGAGAGATCCCAGAGCATAGAGCCAAGACTGAGTCCTCAGCACCAACAAATGTGTCACAAACACCAAAAATAAACAAAGTTTACAAACACACCTAACTTCTACAGAAAGATGGAAAATCTTCAAGTCAAGATTCTCACATAAGGAACTAAAAAATTAGTACAGTGGCTTGGGGGGGCAGTAGGGCAATTGTTTTTTACATGACCAACTCAGAGTTGATCCTGAATAATCCATAAGGTTCCCTGAGCACTGACAGGTGTAATTCCTGAGTGCAGAGCCAGGAATTACTCCTGAGAATCACAAAGAATGGGACAAAAACAAAATTCATCATCATCCTAATCCTCTCATTCAATGTCAATGTCCCAATGCGCCAATTAAGAGACATTGACCACAGAACAGACCCATTATACGGCAAGTACGGTTCTTGCCCTACACACAGACAAACCAGGTCGATGCCCAGCACCCCATTACAGTCCCCTGAGCACCATCAGGACAGATTCATTAGTTCAGAGCCAAGAGTAAGCCCTGTACACTGGCAGAAGTGGCCCAAAACTAAAACGAAAGAAACAAAATCAAAATAAAGTGACAGATCATCGGATGTATCAGAAGACTGAATTCACTTTCAGCTCCCTATAAGTGCCTGCGCTGAACATAAGAGCAAGGACAACCACGAGCAATGGCTAGAAAACAATTTCCAGCCAGTAAACAATTGCCAGAAAACAACCACCTTTAAAATATCAGAGAGACCGATATTATAAAAAAATAGACTTCAAGTCAAGATATTTTATGTGGAATAGCGACGGTCATTTCATAATACTCCAGAGATGTTTATTTCAGAAAAACTCATATTTTAAACGTTTTTCACCTTATGAGCAGCCATCAAAAATAAATAGAGTATAAAAGATAGTACAATGGGTACAAAGTACCTACCTTCCATGTGGCAGAAACAAAATCGAACCAAGCTTCCAATATGGTCCACAAGACCATCCAGGAGTAATTTCTAAGTTCAGAGCCAGCATTAACCCCTGAGCATCTCCATAACTGGATGACAAAAAAAGAAAAGAAAAATACTTAAAACAACTGCTAATAGACATGAAGGAAAATATTAACATCAACACAACAGTAGCTGCAGAATCCTGCACTGCATTATCATCCCTAGATCAACAAACTGTAACACTGTAGCACTATCGTCTCATAGTTAATCAAATTGCTCGAGCAGACACCAGTAACATCTCCATTGTGAGACTTAGTGTTAATATTTTTGGCATATTGAATACGCCATGCTCTGCCATGCAGGTGGGATACTCTCGAAACATTGCCAGGCTCTATGAGAGGGACGAAGGAATTGAACCCAGTCAGCCTCATGCAAGGCAAACGCCCTACATGTTGTGCCAACTAGACCAAAAAATAAGGAAACTCTGACTTACAAAGAAAAAATGAAAGGGATGTGTTTATGAGGTATGTACCTTGTTCCTAACCTATGAAAAGGAAAAAACAGCTTGTTCCCAGTTCCTGGGACATTCTCCAAGACCACATGCTGGACACAAGACACGCATCCATAAAGCCAAGAGGGGAGAAATCATATCAACTCTCTCTCAGACCACAATGTGCTGAAAAAGTAGTGAATCACAAACAGAAACAGGAAAAAGAACTCAAACACTTGGAAATTCAACAGTCACTGCTGAACTTCCAGTGGTAGCTAGTGAGAAGTAAGAGAGTAAATCTGGAAATTCCTAAAACAAACAAGAATACAGACACAAGATACTGGAATATCTTGGGACATATCATGGAATGCTTGGGACATAGCAAAATGGGATCTGAGGACGAAAGTTCATAGCATTGCCAAGTCCATTAGAAAGGAAGACAGGGCCCACAAAAATGACCAAACTACACCTTAAGTAGTTAGAAAAAGACCAACAAAAAGAACACAAAACTATCAGGAAGGAGGAAACAAAATAATCTCAAGCAGAAATTTATGAAATGGAAATTTTTAGAATAATCCAATACATCAAGAAACTGAAGTGGATTCTTAGAAAAAATAAATAGATGTACAGACCATTAGAACACTAAAACAGAAAGAAAAATATATAACCCTGTTCAACCAAATGAGCAACAAAAGTGGAGATGTCACAAGAAATATCACAAAATTCAAGGATCATCAGGAATTACTTCATAAACCTTTATGTCATGAAACAAGAAAATCTACAAAAGATGGGAAAAAATCTGGACTGCTATAACCTTGCAGGAAACAGAACACCTGAAAGACCAATTACTATGGAGGGAACTGAAACACTAATCAAAAATATCCCAAAAAAATCCCAGGCAAAATTGCATTCATTGCTGAGTTCTTCCTAACTTTTGAGGAAGAGCTGAGGTTGGAATAAATACATCAAAAAAACGTTCTTGCCATGTTGGGGGCTGACCCAGGCTTGGTCCCCAGCACCCCAAAGGGCCCGTGAGACCCTCCAGAAGTGATCCTGCCACATACAGGTCAGGGCTGAGGAGACTCACCCACCACATTTCTTCTGGCATTTTTGTCCCAGGAAAGGTGATGACCCTCCTAAGGTAAATATGATCAGTCCATTGTCTGGAGAAGCCAGAGCACAGGTGCTGCAGAGAGAGGCCTCCTGGGAGGTCAGCAACACAGGGACAGGACACTGGGCTCCTGGGGACACATGACAGGACAGCAACTTGCTCACCTATGACAGGGAGCCAAGAGAGGGAAAGGGAGAATCGTAGAAAAAACAGGAACCTTTGCTAATTGCAGTCACCTGAGCCACAGGAGAGTGAGAGAAGGAAGAACAACAGCAACAATGGGCACCAGGTGGGCCACGTGGCCAGCAGCTCAGCTGACCTGGGGGAATATAAGGCCCCACCCCTGAGGACACTCCTCACTCACCCCTCCTCTCTCCTACTCTCCTCCTCCACCTCTGACCTCATCCATCTCACTCAACAGAACCATGGGCTGCTGTGGCTGTTCCGGAGGCTGTGGCTCCAGCTGTGGGGGCTGTGGGGGCTGTGGCTCCAGCTGCTGTGTGCCCGTGTGCTGCTGCAAGCCTGTGTGCTGCTGCGTGCCCGCCTGCGGCTGCGGGGGCTGTGGCTCCTGTGGGGGCTGTGGCTCCTGTGGGGGCTGCAAGGGGGGCTGTGGCTCCTGCGGGGGTTGTAAGGGGGGCTGTGGCTCCTGTGGGGGCTGCAAGGGCGGCTGTGGGGGCTGCAAGGGCGGCTGTGGCTCCTGTGGGGGCTGCAAGGGCGGCTGTGGCTCCTGTGGGGGCTGCAAGGGGGGCTGTGGCTCCTGTGGCTGTTCCCAGTCCTGCTGTAAGCCCTGCTGTTGTTCAGGCTGTGGCTCCTGTGGTTGTTCCCAGTCCTGCTGTAAGCCCTGCTGTTGTTCGGGCTGTGGCTCCTGTGGCTGTTCCCAGTCCTGCTGTAAGCCCTGCTGTTGTTCAGGTTGTGGCTCCTGTGGTTGTTCCCAGTCCTGCTGTAAGCCCTGCTGTTGTTCAGGTTGTGGCTCCTGTGGCTGTTCCCAGTCCTGCTGTAAGCCCTGCTGTTGTTCAGGCTGTGGCTCCTGTGGTTGTTCCCAGTCCTGCTGTAAGCCCTGCTGTGGCCAGTCCTGCTGCTGTGTGCCCATTTGCTGCCAGTGTAAGATCTGAGGTCTGAGCACATACACCCACAGCTGGGGACTCTGGCTTCACTACCCAGCCATGACCACTGAGGGTCCTAGTGCCTGAGACCCAGGTCCTGCTCCACTGCAACAGGACAGGCATCACTGTAGTCTCTGATGGGATCCAGCTCCTGTTTCCACCTTCTCTGCACCCCTCCTTCCCCACTCTCCTCACTGAACCCTCTTCCCTGTGTCTGCCCCATGGCCAGCACAGAGCCCATGCACCCACCTTCCCCAGGTGTGCAGGATGCGGTCAGGGCTGTGCCAGCACACCGTCCATCTCCACAATCCTCTCCACATGCAACACATGAAATGCTGTCTGTGACCCTCAAATGTTTCCCCACTTCCCATCCTCCCTCTTCTCATCTTTTCCCCATGTCTGTACCTGCCAACCTTACTAGTACCTAAATAAACATGTCCTAAACCAAGCCTGGCCTTGTGGTGCTTCTCTCTGTGGATGAGATCGCAAATACAGTGACTGAGACCCCTGATTCATGCAGTTTCCTGTGCTGAACCTGGGTGCTCCCAGGACTCGCCTGGGGGGTCTTAGAAAGCCTCACAGTGCATTGATTTGTAGGAGGGCTGGGCTCTGGGTGCTCTTTAACCTTGAACCATGGTCATGAGGTTGTGCCTTCCAGGACAGGGGCTGCCAGCATGTCCCTCCTGCCCTCCAAACCTGCATGACTGAGTTCACTCGAGCCCTGGAAAATTATTGAGGGTCCGAGAGGAGAGAGTCAGGCCCCAGAGAGCCACTGGAGCCCTCAGGATAGGAACTCCTCATGGCATTGTGTGTGCTGAGGGCCAGGCAGGACTTGACTACAGCAAGGTACCAAATCTTGGAGATTTGATCCACTTCCCAGATGCACTTCTATGAGTTTATTGGCAAAACTTCTTGTGTTTATTTCCAAACACAGAAACAGAAAAGACCTCAGTCAGACAAAGCATTGCTGAGAAATCAGTGAAACAGAAGACATCGTGGGCTCCAACTGGACTCTGGCACTGACTCTTCTTTAGTAGCTTAGCTCAACACAACCACTCATGCACACACTAACTTATTCCTATCCAATCACTCATTCCCAAAAAGTGCATAAAGGCAGCTGTGGGGTAGTAAACCCTAAATTAGCTCCCCAGTACAGAGAGGGCCGAGAAACTGATCCTTCTTGGAACCCTCACACAAAACTATAAACAATATCAGTAATAACAAAATTGTTTGGGATACACTGACAGGAAGGGAGAGCGCAACACCCAGTCGGCACCCCCAGAGAGGTCCCTGGCAGGGCACTGCAAGTGGTGTCATGGACAGACCCAACCCCAGACTGCAACAATAGTGGGAAGCAGCAAAGGGCCCGCCACACGTGGTGAGTGAAGACAGTAGTTCAGAAGCCTCCCAGTACCAGCCAGCTGTTCACTTCAGATGCCGACACCAGAGAGAACTTTGAGAATATTAAATCACTTCAAACACAATGTTGCAGCCAGAAATAAGAAAACTACAATCAGAAATTACAAAGAGTTTGTTAGATGAACTAAAAATCTCAGTAAAGGCCTTGGCAACAAGTAAGCACGATGAGGCCAAAATCAGTGAGCTCCAAGATGAGCTTAAGGAAATCAGAAGATTGAAAAAAGTCCTTGAAATAAATACATAGCATAGGAAACAACTATGGGATGAATTCCATAGGAAATATATATATATACATATATATATATATATTCTAAAAGGAACTATCCTCTGGGTCCTAAACGGTCATGATCCCAGAGGCACACCTACCAATCTCAGTACCCAGTGGCTTTTGGCAGAAATGCATCTGGACTGAATATTAAACTATGGCGCCATGCCACCCCAGATGGGGAAGGATATTTGTCCCTTACACCCTTTCCCTCTGGCCTCGCCGTGCCCACCACCTTTCAGGCCTATTGAACAGACAGGTATGAGACTGCCGTGATGAGACTAGAGCCTCATGGGGTGGGGGGTGAAACCAGTCCTTCGCTCCCACCAGACTTATTACTAAAGTATCAGAAATCCAAAATCAGACATCATATGCTCTTCATCACTTTTTTTTGCTTTTTGGGTCACACCTGGCAATGCACAGGGGTTACTCCTGGCTCTGCACTCAGGAGTTACTCCTGGCGGTGCTCAGGGGACCATATGGGATGCTGGGATTTGAACCCGGGTCGGCCGCGTGCAAGGCAAATGCCCTACCCGCTGTGCTATCGCTCCAGCCCCTGCTCTTCATCATTTGTATCATTTGTCATCCTGTTGTTCATTGATTTGTTTGAACAGGCACCAATAACGTCTCCATTTGTCCCTGTCACGTGCTAGTATAGCCCAATGGCATCTGCTCACTCCAGGAACATGAAGAGCCTCAAACTGTTCATTCAGGGTCTTAACGAAGAAGTCTGACCATCTTGTAGGTGGGCAGTCATAGAACATCCCATAGAATCCAGTAAGTGACAGCTCTAGACCAGCAGTCATCTCTAAATCGCATTTCGTGTCCTGCCCATCTGATTTTAGATGCCTTGGCAAACAAGACAGAGTCCCTGGTTCTTGATCGTCGACAGAGGTCAGAACTCCGTATTCCTTCTTTCACTTGAGTGAAACATGATACCCCAAGCATAGCTCTTTCAGTTCCTCTTTGAGATACCAGAATAGTGTTCTCATCTTGTTTTTGTAGGGCCCAGGTCTCTAAGGCATATGTTAGTGCAGGAAGAATGGTGGAGTCGAAAAGACGTGCCCAGAGCCAAAGGTTCTTCTTCCTCTTTGACACTCTTCAAGGCGTTCCACGCTGCTCTCTTCCTCGTGTGCAGTTCAGGTGCCAGGTCATTTGTCATGTTGAGTTCTCGACCTAGGTACTCATACTGCTGCATTCGGAGATGTTCATTTTGTTGAGGGCAAATGGAACATCAGGAACTAGTCCGTTTCTCATGAATATTGTCTTCGTGAGATTCAGCTGCAGTCTGACCTTTCCACATTCACGGTTGACATTCATACCGCTTGGCTGATATTTGGTGTTATGAGAACAATGTCATCAGCAAAGCAGAGGGGGGTGGTGTAGTTGCCGACCGTCTATCTTCACTCCCATTCTTTCCCATTCCAGTCGTCACATGATGTTCTTGAGGGTGGCACTGAAGAGTTTCGGTGAAATGATGTCGCCCTGCAGAACCCCTCTCTTTACATTGATGATCACTTCTTTGGAGAATGGTGAGATCCTGGTGGTGAATCCATAATACAGCTCACGAAGGATTCTGATGTATTGAGTTTGAACACCCTGTTTGGCTAGGGCTTCAATGACAACTTCAGTCTCAACAGTTATGCTCTTCATAACCAGCAATATAAAACATATTATCTAATGATGCCTTTTCGGCAGGTCTGATTGTTGGGGAAAATTCCAAATAATAATGATGGGGTTTTTTGTCGAAATATTGAATATGATTAAAATGGACGTAGAGTAAAGTGGAAATCATCTGCCACACAGGCAGGGGTAGGGATGGGATGGGGGGAATACTGGGGTTCTTGGTGGTAGAAAATGTGCACTGGTGAAGGGATGGGTGTTTGATCTTTATATGACCGAGACTTAAAGTGGAAAGTTTTGTAGCTGTTTTCACGGTGATTTAATAAAATTTTTTAAAAAGGAACTATGGGATAAATCAGAGCAACATATTTCTCCCATAGACAACTATGAGATAAACTCCTGAGGGAAAACATAAGAATTATGAGAATCCCTGACTAAAGAGATATGCATAATAATAAAAACTCATGAGTCAAATAAAGCATAGCTGAAATATTCCCATAGCTGAAAACCAGGAACTCGTATTCAAGGGGTACCCTGTACCAACCAAAAGAACCCAAACAAAGTACTACTGCATATTATAACCAGGATGAAAAAACTAAACAGAGGTAGAACATAGAGAGACACAAAATCAAAGAAGAAAGTTCCAGACAATAGAGCTTCCTTAGTGTGTGCAGAGATTCTAACAAGTGAGATGCGATGGCGAGAAGAAAATGTGCATAGAATTTGAAATCACAACCGTAAAGCAGCTCACCAAAAGTATTCTACCCAGCTCCAGTGTCAATCCAATTTGAAGAAATGATACAGCATTAAACAGTTAATCAACAGCTCATCACTCATAGCTTGACTCCTCATACCTTCACAGAAGAACTAAAGAGAGTTCTTTGGGCTGGGTTTGGTTTTGTGTATGTTTGTTTGGTTTGGGTTGGGCTTCGACTGGAGATGCTCAAGGAACCATTTGGGTGTCTGGGAATCAGACCCTGGTTGGCCATGTCCAGGGCAAGAACCACACCCGCTGTACTATCATCCCAGTTCCTGAAACGAGTTCTCTAAGGGAAGGTAAATTTCACAAACACTGAGTTCTAGAATTGTGATTTTAAAAATTGCATGACTAATGTCAATCAGCTAAAACAATCAATAAGGAAACAAAGACCGAAGGCCAGACTGACAATTCCAAAGCTAGAACAGTTGGCCTGAATGTGCCGAACTAGGTAGGATCTCAGACACCCTCGATGGTGCTCTCAGAACTAAGAGAAATGACCCTGAGCACAGAGTCAAAAGGAATCCTGGAGCACCAGGTGTGGCTCAAAACCAAAAACAAAATAGAGAAAGGAACAGACCTGCAGGATGAATCAGAAAACTTAATTCAGGGTTGGAGTGATAGCACAGCGAGTAGGGCATTTGCCTTGCATGCGGCCGACCTGGGTTCAATCCCCGGCATCCCATATGGTCCCCCGAGCAACGCCAGGAATTCCTGAGTGCAGAGTCAGGAGTAACCCCTGAGCAATGCTGGGTGTGACCCAAAAAGCAAAAAAAAAGAAAGAAAGAAAACTGAATTCAGCTATCAGCTACCTACCGAGGCAGCTTTGAACAGTCTCTTAAAACAGTCTTTGGAGTAAACACAGGCTCTTAATTCAAGGCTGGAAAGAATAGTTTAAGCAAACAACTGACTTATAAGAACAGTCTAATATCTAACAACACAGATTTAGATTTAAAAGCTTTAAAGAGGACACCTGGGCAGGCTTGGGCCGGGACCGGAGCTCGGGCTCCGGCCGAGATTCAACCCTGGTGGCCATGCCTCTGCACAGCCGCGTGAATGATGAATGAGCAGGAACCAGAGGCAGCTATAAGACTTGGGGTTCCGGCGAGTGCTTGCAACCATGTATCCAGACTGTGAACTAAGCTTTTGCCCCACGCCGGCTAACGGAGGAAATATCCTTCTCCCTTGGTCTCTCCTCCCTCCGGGGGGAGAAGGCATGGTGTCCGACATTTTATGGGTCCTTTGAGCAGGTATGAACTTTGTGGAGCGGAAAAAAAAAATGTGTGCTTTGAACTTGAAACCGGGACACCTGGGCAGGCTCGGGCCGGGGCCGGAGCTCGGGCTCCGGCCGAGATTCGACCCTGGTGGCCATGCCTCTGCACAGCCATGTGAATGCCGAACGAGCAGGAACCAGAGGCAGCTATAAGACTTGGGGTTCCAGAGAGTGCTTGCAACCATGTATCCAGACTGTGAACTAAGCTTTTGCTCCATGCTGCTCCAGGAAGGGAAATGATTCAATTTCCAACTTTAATCTCCCTGGATTTAATTACTAAAATACAGAAATTCTAAACCGCGCGGCCGCTACCACAGCCACCCGACTTTTTATCTCTTCATTCTCATCAGTGGAAAACTCAATATCAAATATTTCCTTGTCAATAGGGCTGTATTCTTGGGGGATAAATTCCAACAAAAATAGTGAGTCTGTGTTGAAACTCCAACAACAACAGTGAGTTTTGTGTTGAAATATGGAATGTAATCAAGGTAAAGAGAAGAGTGAAATTTATCAGTTACCCAATCAGGAGTGGGGGGTAGGGGTGGGAAGCATACTGGGGTTTTGGGTGGTGGAATATGGGCACTGGTGAAGGGACGGGTGTTTGAACATTGTATAACTGAGACATAAGCCTGAGAACTTTGTAACTTTTCACATGGTGATTCAATAAAATAAAATAATAATAATAATAAAATAAAAGTTTTAAAGGACAAGGATTTCATTTCTTAATGCTAAAGGGCTACCTCAAACATGAGGAAGAATACACAATCCTAAATGTTTTTTCAGCTCATAAGGAGCCATTGCGGCACTTAAGAGGGTGGAGACATCATACATCATGTAGGGAGCTTGCCTTGCAAGTTTCTAACCCGGGTTTGATTCTCATAGTCATTCCATATGGTCCCTTGAGCACCAGCAGGAGTAATTCCTGAGTTCAGAGGCATAAATTACCCTTGAGTACAGCCAGGTGTGGCCCAAACCCAAAAACATAAATATGTAAATGGCCGCAATACACCTCTGAAGAGACACAGACCAGGGACCAGAGCAATAACACATAATATGGGATAATTTCCTTGCATGGAGCCAACCCTGGTTCAGTCTCTCAGTACCCCATGTGATCCCAAGTCCACTAGGAGAGATCCCAGAGCTTAGACCCAAGATCGAGTCCTCAGCCAACAGATGTGGCTCAAATACTAAAAGTAAGCAAATTTCACAAACACACCCAACTCCTACAGAAAGGTAAAAAATCTTGAAGTCAAGATTCTTACGTAAGGAACTTAAAAATAAGTACAGTGGCTTGGGAAGAGGGTAGGGCAGTTGTATTTTTACATGACCAACTCAGAGTTGATCCTAAACAACCCAAAAGGTTCCCTGAGCATTGCCAGGTTTAATTCCTGAGCACAGAGTTAAGAATTACCTGAGAATCACCAAGTATGAAACAAAAAACAAAATTCATCATCATCATCATCACCATCATCCTTATCCTCTCATTCAATGTCAATGTCCCAATGCGCCAATGAAGAGACACTGATCACGAATCAGACCCATTGTACAGCAAATACGGTTCTTGCTCTGCATACAGACAAACCAGGTCAATGCCCAGGACCCCATTATGGTCCCTGAGCACCATCAGGAGAGATTCCTGAGTGCAGAATCTGGAGTAAGCCCTGAGCACTGCCAAGAGTAGCCCAAAACTAAAAGAAACAAAACAAAAATAAAAAGTGATAGACCAGCAGGATAGATCAAAAGACTGAATTCACTTTCAGCTCTCTATAGGTGCCTGCGCTGAACAGTAGAGTGAGGACAAAGGTTATCAATAGCTAGAAAACAATTTCCAGTCAGGAAGCAACAGCCAGAAAACAACTGCCTTCAAAGTACCAGAGAGACCATATATTACCAGACAACATAGACTTTAAGGTCAAGATAAAGAACAGCGATGAACAGGGATGTTCTTTTGTAAAGAACAGGGATAGTTCTTTCATAATACTCAGGGTATGTTTATTCAGGAAAACTCAATTTTTATTCGTTTTTCGCCCAATAAGAGGTCATCAAAATACATAAAATATAGGATAAGAGATAGCAAAATGGGTACAATGTACCTACCTTGCATATGGCAGACCTAGAATCTAACCCAAGCTTCCAATATGGTCAACAAGACCATCCAGGAGTAATATCTGAGTTCAGAGCCAGCATAACCCCTGAGCATCTCCAGGTCTGGACAAATAAAAACAGAAAAATATTTAAAACAACTGATAAAAAAAAGAAGAAAGATATTAACATCAACAAAACGGTAGTTGCAGAATCCGACACCACTTTATCATCCCTACATCAACCAACTAGACTAAAAAACAAGGAAACCCTGACTTACAAGGAAAAAATGAAAGGGATGTGTTTATCACGTGTGAACATTGCTCCTAACCTATGAAAAGGAAAATACAACTTGTTCCCAGTTCCTGGGACATTCTCCAAGAAGACCACATGCTGGACACAAGACACGCGTCCATAAAGCCAAGAGGGGAGAAATCATATCAACTCTCTCTCAGACCACAATGTGCTGAAAAAGTAGTGAATCACAAACAGAAACAGGAAAAAGAACTCAAACACTTGGAAATTCAACAGTCGCTGCTGAACTTCCAGTGGTAGCCAGTGGGAAGTAAGAGAGGAAATCTGCAAATTCCTAAAACAAACAAGAATGAAGACACAAGATACTGGAATATATGGGACATAGCAAAAGGGATCTGAGGACGAAAGTTCATAGCATTGCCAAGTCCATTAGAAAGAAAGACAGGGCCCACATAAATGACCAAACAGTTAGAAAAAAACCAACAAAAAGAACACAAAACTATCAGGAGGGAGGAAACAAAATAACCTCAAGCAGAAATTTATGAAATGGAAATTTTTAAAACAATCCAATGGATCAAAGAAACTGAAGTGGATTCTTAGAAAAAATAAGTAAGATGTACAAACCATTAGAACACTAAAACAGAAAGAAAAATATATAACCCTGTTCAACCGAATGAGCAACAAAAGTGGAGATGTCACAAGAGGTATCACGCAAATTTAAGGATCATCAGGAATTACTTCATAAATTTTTAAGCCGTGAAACAAGAAAATTGACAAGAAATGGAAAAATATCTGGACTCCTACAACCTTGCAAGAAACATAACACCTGAAAGACCAATTACTATGGAGGGAACTGAAACACTAATCAAAAATGTCTCCTCAAAATGTCCCAGGCAAAGCTGGGTTCACTGGTGAGTTCTTCCAAACCATTGAGGAAGAGCTGCGATTGGAATAAATACATCAGAAAAGGATCTTGTCTTATGGGGGACTGACCCAGGTTTGGTCCCAGCAAACAAAAGGGCCCCTGAGACCCTCCAGAGGTGATCCTGCCACATACAGGTCAGGGCTGAGGAGACTCACCCACCACATTTCTTCTGGCATTTTTGTCCCAGGAAAGGTGATGACCCTCCTAAGGTAAATATGATCAGTCCTTTGTCAGGAGAAGCCAGAGCACAGGTGCTGCAGAGAGAGACCTTCTGGGAGGTCAGCAACACAGGGACAGGACACTGGGCTCCTGGGGACACATGACAGGACAAAAACTTGCTCACCTATGACAGAGAGCACAGCAGAGGGAAAGGGAGAAATCTAGAAAACCAGGAACCTTTGCTAATTGCAGTCACCTGAGCCACAGGAGAGTGAGAGAAGGAAGAACAACAGCAACAATGGGCACCAGGTGGGCCACGTGGCCAGCAACTCAGCTGACCTGGGGGAATATAAGGCCCCACCCACAGCACACTCCTCACTCACCCCTCCTCTCTCCTACTCTCCTCCTCCACCTCTGACCTCGTCCATCTCACTCAACAGAACCATGGGCTGCTGTGGCTGTTCCGGAGGCTGTGGCTCCAGCTGTGGGGGCTGTGGCTCCAGCTGCTGTGTGCCCGTGTGCTGCTGCAAGCCTGTGTGCTGCTGCGTGCCCGCCTGCGGCTGCGGGGGCTGTGGCTCCTGTGGGGGCTGTGGCTCCTGTGGGGGCTGCAAGGGCGGCTGTGGTGGCTGCAAGGGCGGCTGTGGGGGCTGCAAGGGGGGCTGTAGCTCCTGTGGGGGCTGCAAGGGCGGCTGTGGGGGCTGCAAGGGCGGCTGTGGCTCCTGTGGGGGCTGCAAGGGCGGCTGTGGCTCCTGTGGGGGATGTAAGGGCGGCTGTGGCTCTTGTGGTTGTTCCCAGTCCTGCTGTAAGCCCTGCTGTTGTTCAGGTTGTGGCTCCTGTGGCTGTTCCCAGTCCTGCTGTAAGCCCTGCTGTTGCTCAGGTTGTGGCTCCTGTGGCTGTTCTCAGTCCTGCTGTAAGCCCTGCTGTTGTTCAGGTTGTGGCTCCTGTGGCTGTGGCCAGTGTTGCTGTAAGCCCTGCTGTTGTTCAGGTTGTGGCTCCTGTGGCTGTTCCCAGTCCTGCTGTAAGCCCTGCTGTGGCCAGTCCTGCTGCTGTGTGCCCGTTTGCTGCCAGTGTAAGATCTGAGGTCTGAGCACACACACCCACAGTCGGGGCTCTGGCCTCACTCCCCCAGGCATCACCACTGGGCTCCTGTGCCCTGAGACCCAAGTCCTGCTCCACCGCACCAGGTCGGGCATCACTGGATTCTCCAGGCGGGATCCAGCTCCTGTTCCCTCCTTCTCTGCACCTCTCCCTCCCCACTCTCCTTCCTAGACCTGCTGCCCTGTGTCTGCCCTTGTGGCTGGCACAGAGCCCATGTACCCACCTTCCCCCAGGTGCACAGGATGCTGTCACGGCTGTGCCACCCCACCATCCATTCCCGCAGCCCTCTCCACCTGCAGCACATGCAGAGCTGTCTGCAAACCTCAAATTTTTCCCCACTTCCCATCCTCCCTCCTCTCACCTCTTCCCCATGTCTGTACCCGCCAAGCTGACTAGTACCTAAATAAACCTGTCCCCAAACCAAGCGTGGCCTTGTGGTGCTTCTCTCTGTGGATGATCTCGCGAACACAGTGACTGAGGCTTCTGATTCATGCAGTTCCCTGTGCTGAACCTGGGTGCACCCAGGTCTAGCCTGGGGGGTCTTAGAAGGCCTCACAGTGCATTGATTTGTAGGAGGGGTGGGCATTGGGTGTTTTTTTGCCTTGGACCCTGAACATAAGGTCGTACCCTCCAGGATGGGAGTTGCCAGAGGGTCCCTCCCGCCCTCCAAACCAGCATGACTGGGTACACTAAAGCCACTTGGGAAATGGTTGAGGGTCTGGGAGGAGAGAGTCAGGCCCCAGAGATCCACTGAGCCCTCAGGATATTAACTACTCATGGCATGTGTGTCCTAGGGGCAGGGGGGTACTGATTACAGCAATGTGGGAGATTTGATCCATTTCCCAGATTCACTTCTCTGAGTTTATTTGCAAAACTTCTTGTGTTTATTTCCAAACAAACACAGAAACAGAAGACCTCAATCAGACAAAGCATTGCTGAGAAATCAACAAAACTGAAGACATCCTGGGCTCCAACTGGATTCTGGCACTAAATCTTTTTTAGTGGCTATCTCTACACAAAAGCCACTCATACACACAATAACTTAATCCTATCCAGGATGTATGGTGCCACCAACAGGTCAACTGTACCTGCGGGGCCAGTACATCAGCAGCCTTATATTGCCTTCAGGCTTCCTGATACCCCAAAATTGCCTCTCTGCCTTTACCCAGACCCCAACAACTTGGGACCAGTTTACCAAGAAATTAAATGGCCAAAAGTTAGATATGTGGGAGCCATGCCCACAAACCACCTCCAACTCTACTATACAAGATCATTTACTGGCCTTATTTCAGAGACCCATAGATAAATCTCAAAAGAAATCAACAGCCACAGTTTATCTCGGACCCGCACATGGCTAAACAGACTGGAGTAAATCGGAGGGGAGCAGGCTGGCCTGTGCCTGTGCAAGCAGAGTCCCCAGCAGCAGCTGGCTTCCACAATCTAAAAATGCCACCATAACCCCGACCTAACTCCACCAAAGGACGGACCTCACCAAAATATAATCTGCTGAAAATTCGGGTATACGGGTTTTGTGACTAAAGTCTCTAGGCTTTCATGGAGCTGGGTGGGCTACCTCCCCTTATTTCCCAATACACATGGAAGCACTGGCAGTCACCCCACAAACCAACTCCAGCGCCACCCTGTAAACACTATTACTGGCCTTGCTTCAGAGATGCCTAAATAAATCTCAAAAGAGATCAAAAGCCAGAGACACAGCAGTGAGTCCTGGAAGACACCACAGAGCTGGAGATTTCTCCGGGCCCCATACAGCACCAATTTCACTGGGACACCCCAGTGGACTAAGTGCAGTCCCCCTACTCCGGATGTTATCCCTGTGACCAAGAGCTTCTACAAGCAAGCCCAGGTATGTGGTTCCAGGATTAAATCTCCATGTGCACGGCTGCAGAGGCTCTGAGCTGTCCCTCCTCGGCTCCCGCCTGCTCATCGGCCTGGCAGTTACACCCACAATGTGTCTCCGGGTGCCACCTTAGTGTACCAAGAGCCTTGGTCCAGAGACACCCAATTCAATCCCAAAATGGATTAGTGCCCTACAGAAATATCTCTGGAACCAAACCATTTATAATCAAGGATTCCAGAAGCGTGTGACACCCTTGATATTCAAAATGAGCAATGGATGTAAATGATCTAGCATCTGCCCCTGGCAGGCAGGCTTGAATGGGGGTGGGAAAATTCAAGCAACACATAATGCCCAAAAGTAGAGAGAGAGTATTGGGGAAATTGCCTGCCATGGAGGCAGAGTGAGGACAGGGACAGGGGATAGGGGATATACTAGGGACACTGGTGGTGGAAAGTATGCACTGGAGGAGAGATACGTGTTTGATCATTGTATGACTGAATCTTGAACATGAAGCTTTGTAACTGTATCTCATGGTAATTCAATTTTAAAAGAAAAAGTAATGTGGAGCTCATGCCCAAAACAATCGCTTAATCAATGGCTGAATAAAGAGCAGTACTCCTACTTTTTAAAAAGTTACTTAATCCTATCCTGTCACTCATTCCCAAAGAGTGCACAAAGGCAGCTGTGGGGTAAGAAACCCTAAACTAGCTCCTCAGTACAGACAGCGCCAAGACACTGATCCTTCATGGAATATTCACATGAAACTCTAAACAATACTAACAACAAAATTGTTTGGGATACACTGACAGGAAGGAAGAGCGCAACACCCAGTCAGCATCCCAGAGGTCCCTGGCAGGGGGATGCAAGTGGTGTCATGGGCAGACTCAACCCCAGACTGCAAAAATAACGTGGCAAATGAAGACAGTAGCTCAGAAGCCTCCCTGTACCAGCCAGCTGTTCACCTCTCATATGCCGACATCACAGACAACTACTGGGGATGTGAAATAACATCAAACACACTATGGTACAAGTACAAAAAAAGCAGCCAGAAATGAGAAAAGTACAATCAGAAGTTACAAAGAGTTTGTTAGATGAACTAAAAATCTCAGTAAAGGCCGTGGCAACAAGCACAGAGGTGGCTAAAATCAGTGAGCTCCAAGATGACCTCAAGAAAACCAGAAGATTGGGGGGAAAATGGCCTTGAAATAAGTAAACGGCATATGAGACAACTATAGGATGAATTCCATATGAATGCTATATTTATTCTAAAAGGAACCATGGGATAAATCCAGAGCAATAACATATTTCTCCCATAGACAACTACAGGATAAACTCAGGAAGAAAAACATATGAATCATCAGAATCCCTGATAAAGGATAAGTGGATTATAATGAAAACCCATGAGTCAAAGAAAGCACAGCTGAAATGTTCCCATGGGTGAAAAGCAGGCACTCGTATTCAAAGGGTACACTGTACCAACCAAAAGAAGCCAAAAATAAAATATTGCTGCATATTGTAACCAGGATAAAAAAAAAAACTAAACAGAGATAGAACATAGAAACACACAAAGTCAAAGAAGGAAGCTCCAGACAATAGAGCTTCCTTAGTGTGTGTTAGATTCTAACAAGTTAGACGCCATGACTAGAAGAATATGTGTAGAGTTTAAAATCTCAACCATGGAGCAGCTCACCAAGAGTATTCTACCCAACTCTAGTGTCAATCCAATTTGAAGGAACAATACAGCATTTCACACATAAGCAACAGCTCATCGCTCATAGCATAATACCGTACACCTTCACAGAAGAACTAAAGAGAGTTCTTTGGGCTGGGTTTGGTTTTGTGTGTGTTTGTTTGGTTTGGATTGTGCTTCACCTGGAGATGCTCAAGGAACCATTTGGGTGTCTGGGAATCAGACCCAGGTCGGCCATGTCCAGGGCAAGAACCACTCCCGCTGTACTATCATCCCAGTTCCTGAAAAGAGTTCTCTAAGGGAAGGTAAATTTCATAAACACACTGACTTCTAGAATTGTGATTTAAAAAATCGCATGACAGGGGCTGGAGCGATAGCACAGCAGGTAGGGTGTTTGCCTTGCACGCGGCTGACCCAGGTTCGAATCCCAGCATCCCATATGGTCCCCTGAGCACCGCAAGGAGTAATTCCTGAGTGCAGAGCCAGGAGTAACCCCTGTGCATCGCCAGGTGTGACCCAAAAAAAGGAAAAAAAATCGCATGACACCCGCCTGGCACCTTTCCGCCGCCACACTGTCGGTTCCTGACCACTTCCCACTCTGCAGGTAAATAGGAAATCCCTTGGAGATCCTGCCCAGCGTGGAGAAGCTCTCTCCCCGCCCCCTGCCCGCGGTTTGGGGCTTGCTCTGACGCCCCCACGCCCGCCTGGCACCTTTTGGCCACCTCACCATCGGTTCCTGACCACTCCCCACTCTGCTGGTTAGGGGCGTGTCCTCACCTTAGGGGGCATGGCCTCAAAATGGGCGTGGCCTCTTTCCGGAGCGCCGGCCACTAACGCGGCCTCAGTTGTTTTTTTACTATTCCATGCATTGTCCTTTGGCCACAATTGATAGAACCCACTCCTCTGAAGAATTCCCTGGTCATCTTAGTCACTATATGTTAATAGTCAAGTAACCTAGCCTATCCTAATTTCACGAAAACTGTCAGTGAACACATCAAGTTGCACATAAAAGTCCTTTGTAAAAAGAGCATAGCCTCACATCTTCAGTTGAGGCCCCTCCCAAGCTAAGGAGAGCACCGGATAGTAAAGCCCATAACAACATGAAGAAACAGCGAAAATCCCCACCACCAGGAGAGATCCAGAAAATATCTCACTAACCTCAGCAGCGACTTCCCAGAAATACAACCTCCTCTCGGATAAAGAATTCAGAGAGGAAATTGTGAGGATGGTTCACTAACTCAAAGCAACTATGGAACGAACTTCCAATAAATTAAGGGAGGATATGGATGCAGCATTGGAACAGTCCACCAAGATAATCCAGGAAGAAATGAGAGCAGAAATTTCAAAGCTATGAACAGAAGTCACACAACTAAAAGAATCAGTAGATTAAATAAAAAACTCGGTAGGAGCCCTCAATAGTAGAATGACTACAGCCGAAGACAGAATCAGTGAGCTTGAAGATGAGTTGCACAAAGCATATAGGGAACAACAAATAATGGCAAAGACCTCAAAATGGCTCTAGAGCGAATTAGAGTCCTCGGGGATGACTTCAGGAGAAACAACATAAGAATCATGGGAGTGCTGGAACAACACGGAACCAATCCCAATGAAAAGAACACAATTAAAGACATCACTGCTAAAAAATTCCCAGAGCGGACATCCAGATCCAAGGAGTCCGAATGGTGCCAGCTAAAAGGGACCCAAATAGAAAATCCCCAAGGCATATCATAGTCAGAATGATGGATGCCGTGGATAGAGACACAATACTGCAAGCAGCAAGATCAAAGAAGGAGATCATATACAAAGGAGCACCCCTTAGATTCACAGCAGACCTATCAGAAGAAACCCTCCAAGCCCGAAGACAATGGTGGGATATAGTGAAAAAACTTAATGAAATGAATGCCTCACCAAAAATACTCTACCCGGCTAAACTCTCAGTTAAACTTGAAGGAACCATACACTATTTACCGGAGAAGCAACAACTCAGGAAATTCATAGATTCAAGAACAAATTTAAAATAAGGACTCAAAGGCTACTATAAGACAAGGAAAAAAACCTACAAGAACAACAAACCCTACAGAAAAATGACACAAAATTCCATGATAATATTTCTCTTAATGTCAACGGTCTAAATGCACCAATCAAGAGGCACAGAGTGGCAAAATGGATTTGGAAACTAAACCCAACTTTCTGCTGCCTACAAGAAACACATCTGAATGGTCATAACAAACACAGACTCAAAATCAAAGGATGGAAAACAATCCTGCAAGCAAACAGCTCCCTCAAAGAAAAGCGGGGGTGGCCATACTAGTATCCGATAGCATATATTTCAGGCTGAAAAAGATCAGAAGGAACAGCGAAGGTCATTTTCTATTCATCAAGGGATATGTACAACAGGAAGAAATCACACTCTTAAACGTATACACACCTAATGAATGACCAGCTAAATATTTAAAAGAACTACTAACAGAATTTAAGGAGGACATAACTAGCACCACGATAGTAGTTGGAGACATCAACACTGCCTTATCACCTCTGGATAGATCGACAAGAACAACACTCAGCAAGGAAACAATGGCTCTGAAGGAAGAAATGGAGGAGACAGGGCTAATAGACCTATACAGGGCTATACACCCAAAAAGAAAGAATACACACTCTTTTCCAGCGCACACAGAACGTTTTCCAAAATAGATCACGTTCTGGGCCACACATTATACCTTAATAGAATCGGGAAGATAGAAATTGTATCAACTATCTTTTCAGACCATGATGCACTGAAGATGGAAGTTAATCACGCACAGACGCGGAGAACCAAATCAAACACTTGGAAATTAAACAACTCACTATTGAACAATGAGTGGGTCATGAAGGAAATCAAGGAAGAAATCAAGAGATACCTCGAAACAAATGAGAATGAAGACACAAGCTACCAGAACCTAGGGGACGCAGCTAAAGCTGTGTTAAGGGGAAAATTTATAGCTCTACAAGCCTTCCTCAGAAAGGAAGAAAGGACCTATATAGATAGCTTGACTTCGCAGCTCAAGATCTTAGAAGAGGACCAGCAAAAGGAACCCAAACCAGATCGAAGGAAAGAAATAATAAAACTTAGAGCAGAAATTAACGATATGGAAACCCAAAAAACAATCCGAAAGATCAATGAAACAAAGAGCTGGTTCTTTGAGAAAATAAATGAGATTGATAAACCGCTAGCAAGACTCACAAAGAAAGAGAGAGAAAACCCTAATAAACCGAATCAGAAATGATAAGGGGACATCACAACAGAAACCAAGGAGATTCAAAGGATCATCAGAGACTACTTTGAAAGTCTCTATGCCACGAAACAAGAAAACCTAAAAGAAAAAGACGAATTCCTTGACTCCTACAATCTCCCAAGACTGAACTAAGAAGACTTGAAATAACTGAATAGGCCCATAAATATCAAGGAAATCGAAACTGTAATCAAAAGTCTCCCCAAAAACAAAAGCCCAGGTCCAGACGGATTCACTGGCGAATTCTTCCAA
Organism: Sorex araneus; assembly: GCF_027595985.1. Lineage (NCBI taxonomy): Eukaryota > Metazoa > Chordata > Mammalia > Eulipotyphla > Soricidae > Sorex > Sorex araneus. The sequence goes on along the minus strand of NC_073307.1, from coordinate 168,301,650 downwards.
ACATTTAAAAAAGACTTGTTTCCAGTTCTCCTCAAGCTTTTCCAGGAAATTGAAAAGACAGGAACCCTTCCGAACAGTTTCTATGAGGCACATATTTCCCTAATACCAAAAGCAAACAAAGACACCACTAACAAAGAAAACTATAGACCAATATCCTTGATGAACACCGATGCGAAGATCCTCAACAAAATACTAGCAAATAGAATCCAACAACTCATCAAATAGATCATACACCATGACCAAGTGGGATTCATCCTGGGAATGCAAGAATGGTTTAACATTCGGAAATCAATCAACATAATCCATCATATCAACAAAAGTAAAGATAAAAACCATATGATCATATCAATAGATGTGGAGAAAGCTTTTGACAAGATCCGACATCCGTTCATGATGAAAACCCTCACCAAAATGGGGTTTGGAGGAACTTTCCTCAAGATAGTCAAAGCCATCTACCACGAACCTATGACAAGCATTATCCTCAATGGGGAAAAACTAAGGGCCTTTCCTCTAAGATTGGTGACAAGACAAGGATGCCCACTCTCACCACTTCTCTTTATTTTTTTTAAATTTATTTATATTTAATTAGAGAATCACCGTGAGGGTACAGTTACAGATTTATACACTTTTGTGCTTATACTTCCCTCATACAAAGTTCGGGAACCCATGCCTTCACCAGTGCCCATTCTCCACCACCAGTAAACCCAGCCTCCCTCCCATCCTCCCCAATCCCATCTCCCCCCACCCCACCCTGCCACTGTGGCAGGGCATTCCCTTCTGTTCTCTTTCTCTAATTAGCTGTTGTGGTTTGCAATAAAGGTGTTGAGTGGCCACTGTCCTCAGTCTCTAGCCCTCATTCAGCCCGCAACTCCCTTCCCCCACATGGCCTTCGACTACAATGTAGTTGGTGATCACCTCTCTGAGTTGCCCTTTCCCCGGAACGTGAGGCCAGCCTCGAAGCCATGGAGTCAACCTCCTGGTACTTATTTCTACAGTTCTTGGGTGTTAGTCTCCCACTCTGTTATTCTATATACCATAGATGAGTCACCACTTCTCTTTAATATAGTACTGGAATAATTAGCAATAGCCATCAGGCAAGAAAAAGATACAAAGAGAATCTACAGAATGGGAAAGGATATTTACCCAATATCCATCCAAATAGGGGGTGATATCAAGGGTATATAAAGCACTGGTTGAACTCTACAAGAAGAAAACATCCAACCGCATCAAAATATGGGGCGAAGAAATGAACAGAAACTTTCCCAAGGAAGAGATACGAATGGCCAAAAGGCAGATGAAAAAGTGCTCTGCATCACTAATCATCAGAGAGATGCAGATCAAAACAACCATGAGATACCACCTCACACCACAGAGACTAGCATACATCCAAAAGAACAAAAGCAACCGCTGTTGGAGAGGATGTGGGGAGAAAGGGACCCTTCTACACTGCTGGTGGGAATGCCGACTGGTTCAGCCCTTCTGGAAAACAATATGGACGATTTTCAAAAAACTAGAGGTTGAGCTCCCATTTGACCCAGCAATACCACTGCTGGGAATATATCCCAGAGGAGCAAAAAAGTATAGTCAAAATGACATCTGCACTTATATGTTCATTGCAGCACTGTTTACAATATCCAGAATCTGGAAAAAGCCCGAGTGCCCTAGAACAGATGACTGGTTGAAGAAACTTTGGTACATCTATACAATGGAATACTATGCAGCTGTTAGAAAAACTGAGGTCATGAAGTTTGCATATAAGTGGATCAGCATGGAAAGTATCATGCTAAGTGAAATGAGTCAGAAAGAGAGAGACAGACATAGAAAGATTGCACTCATCTGTGGAATGTAGAATAATAGACTAGGAGTCTAACAACCAAGAATAGTAGAAATAAGTACTAGGAGGTTGACTCCATGGCTTGGAGGCTGGTCTCTCATTCTAGGCAACTCAGAGAAGGGAACACAAGTAAAATGTGGTCGGAGGTCATGCGAGGGAGGGGTGATGCGTGCCAATGTAGACTAGAGACTGAACACAATGGCCGCTCAACACCTTTATTGCAAACCACAACACCTAATCAGAGAGAGAGAACAAAAGGGAATACCCTGCCATAGTGGCAGTTTGGGTTCGGGGGAGACAGGACTCGGGAGGGTGGGAGGGATGCTGGGTTTACTGGTGGTGGAGAATGGGCACTGGTGAAGGGATGGGTTCTCGAACTTTGTATGGGGGAAACATGAGCACAAAAATGTATAAATCTGTAACTGTACCCTCACGGTGATTCACTAATTAAAAATAAAAAATAAAAAAAATCGCATGACAATGATGTCACTAATGTCAATCAGCTAAAACAATCAATAAGGAAACAAAGACTGAAGGCCAGACTGACAGTTCCACAGCTATAACAGTTGACCTGAATGTGCTGAACTAGGTTGGGATCCCAGACACCCTCTATGGTGCCCTCAGCACCCAGAGAAATGACCCTGAACACAAAGACAAAAGGAATCCTGGAGCACGAGGTGTGGCTCAAAAACAAAACAAAATAGAGAAAGGAACAGACCTGCAGGATGAATCAGAAAACTGAATTCAGCTAAAAGATACCTAGCGAAGCAGCTTTGAACAGTCTCTTAGAACAATCTTTGGAGCAAATTCAGGGTCTAAGTCCAAGTCTGGGATCCAATATTGTAAGCAAACAACTTACTTTTAAAACCAGGATGGTCATTCTGACATCAAACAACATAGACTTCAGCCCTTTGGACCCTGCTGTGGAGCGAGCATGATGGAAGAGCCCAAGGAAGCGCCCTTGGACTCCAAACAGCCCACTGAACTAATTCCGGCATGGGACCAGAGACCCCACGGTGCGCTGAAACAGTGGGAACCGGGCATCCCCCAATTCTTTTAACCTCTCTCTCTCTCCACTCCTCCCTCCTGAGGACAGCACAGGATCCGCGGTTTTCCTGAGCGCAAAATGGAGACGCCGAGCCTCTCTCTAGGCTTCTCCATCTTATGAGCACCATAAAAGGGTAAAAGTTTGTAGTGATGTTATTTCTGGTTGTACTTTCCCTGGACTTTATACAGAAACCCAAAACCGCGCGGCCGCAGCAGCAGCCGCGCGACCTAATGTCATCTTAGCATCAGCAATATGTAATATGTCCCTTCTTAATGGGTCGGACTTTTGTGGGAGATCCTAACAAGAATAGTAAGTCTGTTGCTGAAATATTGAAGGCAATCAAAGTGGTAGCCATCTCTCTAGGCTGAACTAAGCTATATCCCCACGCCGGCTGAGAAGAAATTTTCTTCTTTCTCGGGAAGAAACGCGGCGTGTCGTCAACTACAGTGTGATGTCCATTAAGCAAACAGACCTGGTGGCGTAGGAATGGGATATAAGGGGAAAAATTATGTACATGGAACAGTGGGACGCTGGTGGAATCTCGAGCCGGAGCCGATACCAGCGCAAGACCTTCGGTTCCAGAAACTGCTTGCAGACACTCTACTAGTCTATCAACTAAGCCAGAGCCCCACGCCTGCCGATGACGGGAAATAGCCATCCTTTTCGGGTTTTTTTCCCTTGTCAGGCAGCGTGGCGATTACTAAACAGGCGTGAACTCGGTGGCGCGGGGCAAGGGGGAAAAAGAAAAGTTATGTAACAAACAGCGGGACTTAATATCTCTATATTCTTAGCAGTGGAGAACTATCAAATGCCTCCTTGGCAATAGGACTGCTTTCCTTTTTTGGAGGAAACCCCAACAACGGTAGTGAGTTGTGTGTTGAAACATGGAATGTAATCGAGATAAGGCATAAATGAAGTGAAACTTATCATGTACAAGGATGGGGACTGGGGAGGTGGGAGGGGGCGGCAGGTATACTGGGGGGGTTGGTGATGGAAGATGGGCACTGGTGAAGGGAAGGATGTTTGAGAATTGTATAACCGACGTAATCCTGAGAACTATGTAACCCTCCACATGGTGATTCAATAACATTAAAAATATATATATATATCTCAAAGCACAAAATCTCTAAAAAAAAAAAACATAGACTTTAGGTAAAAAGGTAATAAGAGACAAGGCTGTTCATCTCTTAATGTTCAAGGGCTACCTACATGAGGTAGAATACACAATCCAAAATGCTGTTTCAGCTAATAAGAAGCCATTGAGGCACTTAAGAGGGTTGGAGTCATAGTACAATGTAGTGGGATTGCTTGGAGCACATAGACTAGAGACTAGAGACCAGCGTGGGACAATGAACTTTGTATGACCTGCACTGGGGGCTTGGGAGAGTCCTGTGCAGAGGGCCTCTTGAAAGAGGGGCCTTGAAGGTAAAACCTACCAGCAAGATAAGCAGGACACATCCTGCACGTACATACTTCTCATGCTCTAAGTAACCTTGGGAATAATTTGACTTGGTATTTTTAATGAGAACATCTTGAGACAAACACAAAATATGTCTAACTCATGAGAGCATCTTTTGACTTGGCTACGTGCCTGGGCCAAGGTATGTAAATAATATAAAACTGCTTGCTTGAGAATAAACGGGGCCTTCAGCCTCGATAGCTGCTGGTCAACACATCATCTCTGAGTCGGTGGTCTTCATTCCGGAGCTGGACTCCGGCAGTACAACATGTAGGAAGCTTGCCTTGCAAGTGCCTAACCTGGGTTTTATTCACACATAGCATCCCATATGGTCCCTTGAGCACCGCCAGGAGTAATTTCTGAGTGCAGAGCCAGGAGTAACCCTTGAGTACCTCCAGGTGTGGCCTCAGCACCAAAACATAAAAATGTAGATGGCAGTGGGGCTGGAGTGATAGTACAGTGGGTAGGGAGTTTGCCTTGCACGTGGCCGACCTGGGTTCAGTTTGCAGCATCCCATACGGTCCCCCGAGCATCGCCAGGAGTAATTCCTCAATGCACGAGCCAGGAGCAACCTCTGTGCATTGCTGGGTATGAACCGAAAAGAAATGTAGTACGGTGGGTTGGGGGAGCAGGTAGGGCAATTTTTTTACATGACTGACTGAGAATTGATCCTGAACAACCCATAAGGTTTCCTGAGCACTTCCAGGTGTAATTCCTGAGTGCAAAGCCAGGAATTACGCCTGAGGATCACCAAGTATGGGACAAAAAACAAAATTCATCATCATCACCATCATCCTCTCATTCAATGTCAATGAAGAGGCATTGCCCGCAGATCAGACCCATCGTACAGCAAGTATTGCTCTTGCCCTACACACAGACAAGCCAGGTTGATGCCCAGCACCCCATTATGGTCCCCTGAGCACCATCAGGAGAGATTCCTGCGTGCAGAGCCTGGAGTAAGCCCTGAGGGCTGCCAGGAGCGGCCCAAAACTAAAACAAACAAAACAAAAACCAAAAAAAGTGACAGATCAGCAGGATGAATGGATCAGAAAACTGAATTCACTTTCAGCAACCTACAAGAGCGAGCTTTGAAAGGAAGAGCAAGGACAATCTTGTTCAATGGCTGGAGAACAATTTTCAGCCAGTAAAAAATTGCCAGAAAACAACTGCCTCCAAAATACCAGAGTGGGCCTCCAGGGCTACATGCTGAGCAAGTAGCCACAGCAAACTGGAATACCCCTTCTCGCCTAAGGTGCCCACATGAGCACCTAGGCGAGAGGGGACTCCTGCAGTTTTAGAAGTGCGCCAGACAAGCATTATCCTCAATGGGGAAAAACTAAGAGCCTTCCCTCTAAGATCGGGGACAAGACAAGGATGCCCACTCTCACCACTTCTGTTCAATATAGTACTGGAACTACTTCAATAGTGGTTAGACAAGAAAAAGATATTAAGGGCATCCAGATAGAAAAAGAAGAAATCAAGCTCTCACTATTCGCAGATGATATGATACTATATTTAGAGAACCCTAAAGCCTCTACCAAGAAACTCCTAGAAACTATAGATTTGTATAATAAAGTCTCAGCCCATAAAATTAATACCCAAAAGTCCATGACTTTCCTGTACGCAAATAATGAAAGAGAGGAAAGCGACATAAAAATAATCAATCCCGTTCACAATCATGCCTCAGAAAATCAAGTACCTCAGAATCAGCTTAACTAAGCAGGTAAAGGACCTGTACAAAGAAAACTGCAAAACGCTACTTCATGAAATAAAAGAGGACATGAGGAAATGGAAAGATATCCCCTGCTCATGGATTGGGAGAATTAACATTGTCAAAATGGCAATACTCCCCAAAGCGTTATAAAGATTCAGTGTGATCTGCTGGTGGGAATGCCGGCTAGTTCAGCCCTTTTGGAAAACAGTATGGACGATTCTCAGAAAACTAGAGGTTGAGCTCCCATTTGACCCAGCAATACCACTGCTGGGAATATATCCCAGAGAGGCAAAAAAGTACAATCGAAACAACATCTGCACATGTATGTTCATCGCAGCACTGTTTACAATAGCCAGAATCTGGAAAAAAAACCGAATGCCCCAAAACGGATGACTGGTTGAGGAAACTTTGGTACATCTATACAATGGAATACTATGCAGCTGTTAGAAAAAAGGAAGTCAAGAATTTTGTAGTTAAGTGGATGGGCATGAAAAGTTTCATGCTGAGTGAAATGAGTCAGAAAGAGAGAGACAGACATAGAAAGACTGCACTCATCTATGGTATATAGAATATCAGAGTGGGAGACTAATACCCAAGAACTGTAGAAATAAGTACCAGGAGGTTGACCCCATGGCTTCGCGGCTGGCCTCACGTTCCGGGGAAAGGGCAACTCAGAGAAGCGATCACCAACTACATTGTAGTTGAAGGCCATGTGGGGGAAGGGAGTTGCGGGCTGAATGAGGGCTAGAGACTGAGCACAGAGGCCACTCAACACCTTTATTGCAAACCACAACAGCTAATTAGAGAGAGAGAACAGAAGGGAATGTCCTGCCACAGTGGCAGGGTGGGGTGGGGGGGAGATGGGATTGGGGAGGGTGGGAGGGACGCCAGGTTTACGGGTGGTGGAGAATGGGCACTGGTGAAGGGATGGGTTCCCGAACTCTGTATGAGGGAAGTATAAGCACAAAAGTATATAAATCTGTAACTGTACCCTCACGGTGATTCTCTAATTAAAAATAAATAAATTATAAAAAAGAAGATTCAGTGTGATAACTATAAAAAAAAACCTGACATTATTCAAATAAATGGATCAAACACTCCTGAAATTCATATGGAAAAACAAACCCCCACAAATAGCTAAAGCAATTCTTGGGAAAAAGAAGATGGGAGGCATCACCTTCCCCAACCTTAAACTCTACTACAAAGCAGTAATAATTAAAACAGCATGGTACTGGAACAAAGGCAGAGTCGCAGACCAATGAAACAGGGTGGAATATCCTTACATACACCCTCAAGTATATAATCATCTAATCTTTGATAAGGGAGCAAGATATGCGAAGTGATGTAAGGAAAGCCTTGTTAACAAGCGGTGCTGTCAAAACTGGACAGTTACATGCAAAAAATGCACTCAGACCTCTACCTAACACCATGCACAAAACTCAGATCAAAATGGATTAAAGACCTCAACATCAGACCAGAATCCATAAGGTACATTGAAGATAAGGTCAGCAAAACCCTCCATGACATTGAAGCCAAAGGTATCTTCAAAAATGACACACCACTGACCAAACAAGTGGAAACAGAGATAAACAAATGGGACTATCTTAAACTAAGAAGCTTCTATACCCCAAAAGATACCGTGGCCAGAATACAAAGACAATCTACAGAATGGGATAGGATATTCATCCAATACTCATCTGATAAGGGGCTGATATCAAGGATATACAAGGTACTGGTTGAACTCTACAAGAAGAAAACATCCACCCCATCATAAAATGGGACAATGAAATGAACAGAAACTTTCTCAAAGAAGAAATACGAATGGCCAAAAGACACATGAAAAAATGCTCTTCATCACCAATCATCAGGGAGGTGAAGATCAAAACAACAATGAGATGTCATCTCACACCATGCACGCAGCCGACCCGGGCTTGATTCCCAGCATCCCTGGGAATGGTCCCCTAAGCACTGCCAGGGGTAACTCCTGAGTGCAGAGCCAGGAGTAACCCCTGTGCATCCCCAGGTGTGACCCCCCCAAAAAAATTAGAAATTGAGCTTTCATTTGACCCAGCAATACCACTTCTGGAAATATATCCTGGAGATGCAAAAATGCATGGTAGAAATGGCATTTTCACTTGTATGTTCATTGCAGCACTGTTTACAATAGCCAGAATCTGGAAAAGACCCAAGTGCCCAAGAACAGATGACTGGTTAAAGAAACTTTGGTACATCTACACAATGGAATACAATGCACCTGTTAGGAAAGTTGAGGTCATGAAATTTGCATATAAGTGAATCAACATGGAGAGTATCATGTTAAGTGAAATGAGTCAGAAAGAGAGGGACAGACATAGAAAGATTGCACTCATTTGTGGAATATAAAGTAACAGAATGTGAGACTAACACCCAAGAACAGTAGAGATGTGTACCAGGAGTATTGCTCCACGGCTTGGAAGCTGGCCTCATATGCTGGGGGGAAGGCAGCTCAGATAGAGAAGGGACCACCAAGTAAAGGATGTTTGGAGGGCCACTCGGGATGGGAGATGCAAGCTGAAAGTAGACTACAGATCAAACATGATGGCCACTCAATAACTATATTGCAAACCACAACACCAAAAAGAGAGATAGCAAAACGGAATGCCCTGCCACAGAGCGGGGTGGGGAGGGGGAAAGGGTGGGGTGGTTGGAGGGATACTGGGATCATTGGTGGTAGAGAATGGGCACTGGTGGAGGGATGGGTACTCAATTATTGCATGACTTAAATATAAGCATGAAAATTTGTAAGTCTGTAACTGTACCTCAGGGTGATTCATGTAAATTTTTTTTTAATTTTTAAAAGTGCGCCAGAACTAGAACTCTAACCCAACTGGCAATAACCCAGCCCCCCCACAACCCCAGATACAGGATGGCAGGGGTTGTGGCCTCCAAGTTGGCAAACACTCACACCATACAGTTATTTGACCCTTTTATTTATTTATTTGCTTTATGGGTCACACCCGGCGATGCACAGGGGTTACTCCTGGTTCTACACTCAGGAATTACTCCTGGCGGTGCTCAGGGGACCATATGGGATGCTGGGATTCGAACCCGGGTTGGCCACGTGCAAGGCAAACGCCCTACCCACTGTGCTATCGCTCCAGCCCCTATTTGACCCTTTTATAGCGTTTTGGACTCACATCTCAACCTCCTGACCTAATACTTAGGAGGACAGCCTGTCTATCCCAACCACATTAGGCCAATAGTCCACTAGTTTACTCCAATCAAAATACTCCCAACACTCACCAAAATAACAGTGAACACAAGAATCTGAACAAGCCTATGTAAAAGATCACATCCCCTGAAGCTGCATTAGAGGTCCCACATAAGTCACACAAGAGTACCAAAGAGGACGTTAGCGTTCTTGAAGGGGGGAAAAGGAGACCACCACTGACCAAGCTCATCCATAATCCTCCCTGGCAGAGAGAGGGGGACACTGATAGTGAGCTGGAGGGATCCACCTCCATATTACTATAGCAACACGAGGAAACAGTGCAGATTTTCACCAAGGGGAGTGGATGAAGGAAAGAATCCAGAAGCCTCAACGGGAATACCCACAATACAACCTCTCTGATAAAGAATTCAGAGATGATATGTTGAGGATGTTCAATGAGCTCAAAGAAATGGTGGAACAGGCATCTAGTAAATTAAAGGAGGATAGGGAAATAAACAGTGAAATGAACAGCCAATAAAATACAGGGAAGAAATGAGAGCAGAAATAAAAAAGCTACAAACAGAACTGTCACTAATAAAGAATTGGGTAGATAAAATTAAAAACTCAGTTGTGGAGAGAAGAAGCCAGGCGTTTTGGTGAGCAACGCAGCCGGACAATGCTCCAGACCCGAAACCAGGCCAGCAACACCGGGGATCCAGATGGAGGAGGTGCAGCCACCACACCTTCTCCAGATGGAGCCCTGGCGACAGTGAGCAGCAACTAACACAGCTCCGGGATGCGGGACTGGGACACATCCGAACCGTGGGGGGTCACTGGAGTGGGGCGGCGCCAGCCCAGCCTCCAAGTGGCCCCGGCCGCCGGAAGTCACGCCCTAAGAACTTTGAGAACTTTGTAACTTTCCACATGGTGATAAAATAAAAATTAAAAAAAAAAACTCAGTTGTGGGTCAGAGTGATAGGACAGTGGGTAGGGCATTTCCCTGCATGTGGCTGACCCAGGTTCAATTCCTGGTTTCCCATATGGCCCCCAGCACCGCCAGAAGTAATTCCTGAGTGCAGAGTCAGGAGTAACCCCTGACCATCACTGGGCATGACCCAAATAAAGGCAAAATAAATGAATAAATAAAACTCAGTGGGTCCCCTCAACAGTAGAATCACAACAGTCAACGACAAAATACTAGAGTAACCAGATATACATCAGCGAATATAGACTTCAGGTCAATATATGTTATAAGGAGTAGGGATGGTTCTTTCTTAATACTCAAGGAATGTTTGCATCAGGAAAAACTCAAACATTTATATGTTTTGGAACTAATAAGGGGCCTTCAAAATATTTTTAAATATAAAAAGAGATAATAATAATATAATGATAATAATAATATAATAATAATGATAATATCAGGCACCTTTTTGCACTTGGCAGACCCAGTTTTTATCACAAGCTTCCATATGGTCCAAATGACCCTATAGGAGTAATTTCTGAGTTCAGATCTAGCATTAACACTGGAACATCTTCAGATCTGGGGGGGAAGAAAAATACTTAAAACAACTACTAAAAAATGAAGGAAGTTATTAACATCAACACAACAGTAGCTGCAGAATCTGCACCATTTTATCATCCCTAGAAAGACCAACTAGACTAAAAAACAAGAAGACACCAACTTACAAGAAAGAAATGAATGGGATGTGTTTATCTCATGTGAACATTGCTCCTAACCTATGAAAAGAAAAATAAAACTCGACCCCAGTATCTGGAACATTCTCCAAGGAAGACCACATGCTGGACACAGAACATGGGTCCATAAAGCCAAGAGGGTAGAAATGGCAGGGTATTCCCTTTTGTTCTCTCTAATTAGGTGTTGTGGTTTGCAATAGGGTTGTTGAGTGGCCATTGTGCTCAGTCTCTACTCTACATTCAGCACGCATCACCCTTCCCCTCATGGCCTCCAACCACATTTTACTTGGTGTTCCCTTCTCTATCTGAGCTGCCCCCTCCCCAGAATGTGAGGCCAGCTTTCAAGCCATGGAGTCAACCTCCTGGTACTTATTTCTACCATTCTTGGGTGTTAGTCTCCTACTCTATTATTCTATATTCCACAGATGAGTGCAATCTTTCTATGTCTGTCTCTCTCTTTCTGACTCATTTCACTTAACTTGATGCTTTCTATGCTGATCCACTTATATGCAAAATTCATGACCTCATTTTTTCTAACAGCTGCATAGTATTCCATTGTATAGATGTACCAAAGTTTCTTCAACCAGTCATCTGTTCTAGGGCACTCGGGTTTTTTCCAGATTCTGGCTATTGTAAATAGTGCTGCGATGAACATAGAAGTGCAGATGTCATTTCAACTATACTTTTTTGCTTCTCTGGGACATATTCCCAGCAGTGGTATTGCTGGGTCAAATGGGAGCTCAATTTCTAATTTTTTGAGAATCGTCCATATTGTTTTCCAAATGGGCTGAACTAGCTGGCATTCCCACCAGCAGTATAGAAGGGTCCCTTTCTCCCCACATCCTCTCCAACAGCGGTTGCTTTTGTTCTTTTGGATGTGTGCCAGTCTCTGTGGTGTGAGATGTTATCTCATGGTTGTTTTGATCTGCATCTCCCTGATGATTAGTGATGTAGAGCACTTTTTCATGTGCCTTTTGGCCATTCGTATCTCTTCCTTGGGAAAGTTTCTGTTCATTTCTTCTCCCCATTTTCTGATGGGGTTGGATGTTTTCTTCTTGTAGAGTTCAACCAGTGTTTTATATACCCTTGATATCACCCCCTATTTGGATGGGTACTGCATAAATATCCTTTCCCATTCTGTAGATTCTCTTTGTATTCTGGTCACTGTATCTCTTGCGGTGCAGAAGCTTTTTAGTTTAATGTAGTCCCATTTGTTGATCTCTGTTTTTACTAGATTGCTTAGTTCCGTGTCACCTTTGAAGATGCCTTTATCTTCAATATCGTGGAGGGTTTTGCCGACCTTGTCTTCAATGTACCTTATGGTTTGTGGTCTGATGTTGAGGTCTTTAATCCATTTTGATCTGACTTTCGTGCATGGTGTCAGGTCGAGGTCTAAGCCCATTCTTTTGCATGTGGTTGTCCAGTTGTGCCAGCACCATTTGTTAAAGAGGCTTTCCTTGCTCCACTTCACATCTCTTGGTCCCTTATCAAAGATTAGATGATCATACATTTGGGGTTGTGTGTAGGGATATTCCACCCTGTTCCATTGGTCTGAGGCTCTGCCTTTTTTCCAGTACCATGCCATTTTAATTGTTACCACTTTGTAATAAAGTTTTAGGTTGGGAGGGTGATGCCTCCCATTGTCTTTTTTCCAAGAATTGCTTTAGCTATCCGTGGGTGTTTGTTTTTCCATATGAATTTTAGGATTGCTTGATCCGTTTCTTTGAAGAATGTCATGGGTATCCTTATAGGGATTGCATTGAATCTGTATAATGCTTTGGGGAGTATTGCCATTTTGACAATATTGATTATCCCTATCCATGAGCGGGGTATATGTTTCCATTTCCTCGTGTCCTCTTTTATTTCATGGAGTAGTGTTTTATAGTTTTCTTTGTAGAGGTTTTTTACTTCCTTGGTTAATCTGATTCCGAAGTACTTGATTTTCTGGGGCACGATTGTGAATGGGATTGCTTTTTTCATGTCCCATTCCTCTGTCTCATTGTTTGCATATAGGAAAGCCATGGATTTTTGGGTACTGATTTTGTATCCTGCAACTTTACTGTATAAGTCTATTGTTTCTAAGAGTTTCTTAGTAGAGGCTTTAGGCTTCTCTAGATATAGTATCATATCGTCTGCAAATAGTGAGAGTTTGATTTCTTCCTTTCCTATCTGGATGCCCTTAATCTTTTTTTCTTGTCTAACAGCTATCGCAAGTACTTCCAGTACTATATTGAAGAGGAGTGGTGAGAGTGGGCATCCTTGTTTTATGCCTGATCTTAGAGGAAAGGCCCTTAGTTTTTCCCCATTGAGGATAATGCTTGCCGTAGGCTTGTGGTAGATGGCTTCAACTGTCTTGAGGAAAGCTCCTCCAAAACCCATTTTGGTGAGGGTTTTCATCATGAACAGATGTTGGATTTTGTCAAATGCTTTCTCTGCATCTATTGATATGATCATATGGTTTTATCTTTACTTTTGTTGATATGATGGATAATGTTGATTGATTTCTGAATGTTAAACCATCCTTGCATCCCTGGAATGAATCCCACTTGGTCATGGTGTATGATCTTTTTGATGAGTTGTTTGATCCTATTTACTAATATTTTGTTGAGGATCTTAGCATTGGGGTTCATCAGGGCTATTGGTCTATAATTTTCTTTCTTAGTAGTGTATTTGTTTGCTTTTGGTATTAGGGAGATATGTGCTTCGTAGAAACTGTTTGGGAAAGTTCCTGGTTTTTCAACATCCTGGAAAAGCTTGAGGAGAACTGGCAACAGGTCTTCTTTAACTGTTTGGAAGAATTCACCAGTGAATCCGTCTGGACCTGGGCTTTTGTTTTTGGGGAGATTTTTGACTACAGTTTCAATTTCCTTAATATCAATGGGTCTATTCAGGTTATCCAAGTCTTCTTTGTTCAGTCTTGTCACCCACCACATTTCTTCTGGCATTTTTGTCCCAGGAGAGGTGATGACCATCCGAAGGTAAATATGATCAGTCCATTATCAGGAAAAGCCAGCAGCAGAGGTGTTGCAGAGAGAGACCTCCTGAGAGGTCAACAACAAAGGGACAGGACACTGGGCTCCCGGGGACACATGAGCAGACAGCAACTTGCTCACCTATGACAGGGAGCCAAGAGAGGGAAAGGGAGAAATCTAGAAAACCAGGAAGCTTTGCTAATTGCAGTCACCTGAGCCACAGGCAAGCTGAGAGAAGGAAGAACAACAGCAACAATAGGCACCAGGTAGGCCACGTGGCCAGAAACTCAGCTGACCTGGGGGAATATAAGGCCCCACCCACAGCACACTCCTCACTCACCCCTCCTCTCTCCTACTCTCCTCCTCCACCTCTGACCTCGTCCATCTCACTCGCCAGAACCATGGGCTGCTGTGGCTGTTCCGGAGGCTGTGGCTCCAGCTGTGGGGGCTGTGGCTCCAGCTGCTGTGTGCCCGTGTGCTGCTGCAAGCCTGTGTGCTGCTGCGTGCCCGCCTGCGGCTGCGGGGGCTGTGGCTCCTGTGGGGGCTGTGGCTCCTGTGGGGGCTGCAAGGGCGGCTGTGGTGGCTGCAAGGGGGGCTGTGGTGGCTGCAAAGGAGGCTGTGGCTCCTGTGGGGGCTGCAAGGGGGGCTGTGGCTCCTGTGGGGGCTGCAAGGGCGGCTGTGGCTCCTGTGGGGGCTGCAAGGGCGGCTGTGGCTCCTGTGGGGGCTGCAAGGGCGGCTGTGGCTCCTGTGGGGGCTGCAAGGGCGGCTGTGGCTCCTGTGGGGGTTGTAAGGGGGGCTGTGGCTCCTGTGGGGGATGTAAGGGCAGCTGTGGCTCTTGTGGCTGTTCCCAGTCCTGCTGTAAGCCCTGCTGTTGCCAGTCCAGCTGCTGTAAGCCCTGCTGTTGTTTGGGCTGTGGCTCCTGTGGCTGTTCCCAGTCCTGCTGTAAGCCCTGCTGTTGTTCAGGTTGTGGCTCCTGTGGCTGTTCCCAGTCCTGCTGTAAGCCCTGCTGTTGTTCAGGTTGTGGCTCCTGTGGCTGTGGCCAGTGTTGCTGTAAGCCCTGCTGTTGTTCAGGTTGTGGCTCCTGTGGCTGTTCCCAGTCCTGCTGTAAGCCCTGCTGTGGCCAGTCCTGCTGTTGTGTGCCCGTTTGCTGCCAGTGTAAGATCTGAGGTCTGATCACACACCCCCACAGACGGGGACTCTGGCCTCGCTCCCACAGCCATGTCCACTGATGATCCTAGTGCCTGAGACCCAGGTCCTGCTCCACTGCACCTCTGGACGGGCATCTCTGGTATCTCCAAGCAGGATCCAGCTCTGTTCCCACCTTCTCTGCACCCCTCCCCTCCCCACTCTCCTTCCTGAACCTACTGCCCTGTGTATGCCCTTGTGGCTGGCACAGAGACCATGCATCCACTTTTCCCCAGGGGCGCAGGATCCGGTCAGGGCTATGCCATCCCACTGTCTATCCCCGCAGCCCTCTCCACCTGCAGCACATGCAGAGCTGTCTGCGACCCTCAAATGTTTCCTCTCTTCCCGTCCTCTCTCCTCTCACCTCTTCCCCATGTCTGTATCCACCAACCTGACTAGTACCTAAATAAACACGTCCTCAAACCAAGCCTGGCCTTGTGGTGCTTCTCTCTGTGGGTGAGATCGCGAATGCAGTGACTGAGACTCCTGATTCATGCAGTTCCATGTGCTGAAACTGGGTGCTCCCAGGACTAGCCTGGGGGGTCTTAGAAGGCCTCACAGTGAATTGATGTGTGGGAGGGCTTGGCTTGGGTGCTCTATAACCTTGGACCATGGACATCAGTTTGTGCTTTCCAGGACGGGGGCTGCCACAGGGTCCCTGCTGTCCTCCAAACTATCATGACATGGTTCATTCGAGCCTTGGAAATGATTGAGAGTCTGGGAGGAGAGAGTCAAGCCCCAGAGAGCCGCTGGAGCTTTTAGGATGGAACTCCTCGTGGCATTGTGTGTGCTGGGAGCTGCAGAGGCTGAGTACAGCAATGTACCAAATGTGGAGATTTGATCCATTTTCCAGATACACTTCTATGAATTTATTCGCAAAACGTTTTATTTCTAAACAAACACAGAAACAGAAAAGACCTCAGCCAGACAAAGCATTGCTGAGAAATCAGCAAAACTAAAGACATCCGAGCGCTAACTTCAAACAATAGTACACAGAAGTACGTGTGGGACAGGATGGACCCAGAATAAAAATAGACCCAGAGATCAATGGAAGAGAATTGAGAGTTGTGAAACAGATCGACTCATAAATGGGCCTAAATTATTACAAGGGACTTTGGAATACGCAGTGGAGAGAGGAAGTCAACTCCATGGGTGGTGCTGGGAGTCCTGGACAGCCTCTTGCTCCTGAGGAAATGAGACCTCTATCCCACAGCAAAGGCAAAGGAACAGGGCCTGGAGAATCTCGGTTGCTAGACCCGACCTTTTAAATCTCAGAAGACACTTCAGATCAACAGAGACTGTAGCCTAGTGCTCCTAAAAGAGAGGAGCCCCGGCGATTCTGGTATCAGATCACATTGATTTCAGACTGAAGAAGGTAACAAGAGACAGTGAAGGTCATTTTTATTGATCAAGGGATCTGTACAACAGAGTGAAATTACACTCCTAAATGTATATGCACCTAATGAGGGACCAGCAAAGTACTTAAAACAACTACTCATATACTTGAAGAAAAACATCAATAGCAACACAATACTACTCGGAGATTTCAACACCGCTTTATCATCTCTCAATACATCAACCAGACTCATGCTTAGCAAGGACATATTTTATCTGAGGGAAGAAATGGAAGAAAGGGGCTTAGTAGATATATACAGAACACTTCACCCTCAAAAAGCTGAGTACACATTCTTCTCAAGTGTGCATGGGACATTCTCCAAGATAGACTACATGCTGAGCCACAGAACATACCTCCATAAAATTAAGAAGATAGGGATTGTCTCGGAATGCAGTGGCTGCTGGCAGAAATACCTCTGGACTTAATACCAGAATTCCAAATCTGGGTGGCCGCCTTCGCGACCGTGCAACATCATATGCTCTTTGTTACCAACAATAGAAAACATAAAATCGGGGCTGGAGCGATAGCACAGCGGGTAGGGTGTTTGCCTTGCACGCGGCCGACCCGGGTTCGATTCCCAGCATCCCATATGGTCACCCGAGCACCGCCAGGTGTAGTTCCTGAGTGCAAAACCAGGAGCAACTCCTGAGCATCGCTGGGTGTGACCCAAAAAGCAAAAAAAAAAAAAAAAGAAAACATAAAATCTAATGATGCCATTCTGACAGGTCTAACTGTTGGGGGGAAAACTCCAAATAATGATAGTGAGTTTCCTGTCAAAAATTGAATGTAGTCAAAGTAAGGAAAGAGTAAAGTGAAAATCATCTGCCACACAGGCAGAGGGGGAGAGGGCGGTGGGGGGGGGTGTATGCTGGGGTTATTGGTGGTGGAACATGTGCACTGGTGAAGGGATGGGTGTTTGAGCATAGAATGACTGAGACTCAATCTTAAAAGCCCTGTAACTGTTCTCACGGTGACTCAATTAAAAAATAAATTTAAAAAATAAAAATAAATTAAAAAAGAGATTGTATCAATGATCTTCTCAGACCATGATTGCTGAAAATAGAAGTAAATCACACACACAAACAGAAAATCAAATCAAACGCCGGAAATTAAACAGCTCTATACTGAACAACGAGTGGCTGAACAATAAATTACCAAAATTTATGGGACATGGCAAAAGCTGTGTTAAGAGGAAAGTTTATAGCTCTATAAGCATTCCTCAGGAAGGAAGAAAGAGCCCACATAAGTAACCTCACAGCTTAAGAGCTTGTAATATGACCAACGAAAGGAGCCTAACCCAGGCAGGAGGAAGGAAATAATAAAAGTCAAAGCAGAAATTAATTAGATGGAAACCTAAAAAAAATCTGAAAGAGGGGCTGGAGCAATAGCACAGCGGGTAGGGAGTTTGCCTTGCACGTGGCCGACCCGGGTTCGGTTCCCAGCATCCCATATGGTCCCCTGAGCACTGCCAGGGGTAATTCCTGAGTGCAGAGCCAGGAATGACCCCTGTGCATCGCTGGGTGTGACCCAAAAAGCAAAAAGTAAAATCTGAAAGATCAATGAAACCAAGAGCTGGTTCTTTGAGAAAATAAACAAGGTCAATAAATCTCTAGCAAGACTGACAAAGAAAGAGAGAGAAAACCCTAATCAAACCGAATCGGAAATGAAAAGGGGGACATCACAACAGAAACTACAGAAATTCAAAGGATCCTCAGAGATTACTTTGAGAAGCTTTATGCCACAAAACAAGAAAACCTTGAGGAAATAGATAAATTCCTGGATTCCTCTAGCCTCCAGAGGTTGAACCAAGAAGACCTGGAATGCCTGAACACACCTATCACCATCAAGGAAATTGAAATGGTAATAAAAAGTCTCCCCAAACACAAAAGTCCTGGCCCAGATGGATTCACTAGTGAATTCTTCCAAATAGTCAATCTTGCACCCAATACTCTTTAAGCTTTTCCAGGAAACTGAAGTATCAGAAACACTTCAAACAGTTTCTATGAAGCAAATATCACCCTGATACCAAAAGCAGACCACAAAGAAAGAGAATTGCAGGGCGATATCCGTGATGAACAGACACACAAAGATTCTCAACAAAATCCTAGAAAACAGAATCCAACGACTCATCAGAAAGATCACACACCATGACCAAGTAGGATTCATCCTGGGGATGCAAGGATCGTTTAACACTTGCAAGTCAACCAACATAATTCATCATACCAATAAAAGAAATACTAAAAACTATATTCTCATATCAATGGATGCAGAAAAAAGCATTTGTCAAGATCCAACACCTGTTTATGATGAAAACTCTCAGCAAAATGGGCAACGAAGGAACTTACCTCAATATAGTGAAAGCCATCTACCACAAGCCCACGGCAAGCATCATTCTCAGTGGGGAAAAACTCAAAGCTTTCCCTTTAAGAGCGGGCACTATAGGATAACATTGGGTTTGTCCTTTCAGCCTTGCTGCATGGAACTTAGTTTACCTTAAAACAGTGTCCTTTCTGTATGGACACAGGAAGACAGTTAATATTATGCTTTGTAACTTGGGAGCTGATTGACTCCAATAATATTTACTCCTGGGCATCTGATTTCTCAACTCAGTTGCCCTTAGTTCCTAGCACCCCAATAGCAGGGTCCCAACGAGGGAAGGAACAGACCCAGGGCAAGCTGTAAGTTACTCTGGCATCGAAATGGGCCAGACCAAAGCGCCACAATACTCAACTATAAGTTGAGAACATGGTCATAGACAAATGCTTTCGTGATCCAAAAGTAACGACGAAAGTAGGATCCTATTTGGGTTAGGAAGACTAACCTGACCTGAGGACTGTGGTCTGGAATATATAGTGAGATGTCCTCAGGAAGAACCAAACTTTAAGTTTGATATATCTCTTACTGTGATCATCAGAATAACATTGCAAGAAATATTAGAAGTAAACTTACTATAACTATTTAAGCGGATTACTAGCTAAGGAAAGAAGAAAGCGACACGCCCTTGTTTGGATCTTGCCCTTAAATAGATCTCCTAGTAATCTGGATTAATCTCCTTCGATGAGATTTTGTTAATTTCCTGGAGAAGTTGTCTTACCCCTCTTTTTGATTTGTTACTGTTCAACCCACCTTTGTGTCACCACCCTATGTGATTTCTGTATAAACTGAGACTGTAAGAGAAGTAGGAGGGAAGACACTGAAGTGGGGAGAAGACACAGAAGCAGAGCACAGAAGTGGAGAGAGAAGACACAGAAACAAGAGAGAAGACAAAGAAGCAGAGCACGAGCAAAAGAGAATCAGAGTCATCGGAGCCAGAAGCTGGGAAAAGAAAGAGCACAACGTGAGTGAGAATCAGAGTCAGAGTCAAAAGTGAGAGCGAGGGGCTGGAGTGATAGCACAGCGGGTAGGGAGTTTGCCTTGCACGCGGCAGACCCGGGTTCGAATCCCAGCATCCCATATGGTCCCCCGAGCACCGCCAGGAGTAATTCCTGAGTGCATGAGCCAGGAGTGACCCTGTGCATCGCCGGGTGTGACCCAAAAAGCAAAAAAAAAAAAGTTAGAGCGAATGCACTCCAGAGACTGAAGCAGAAGGGCTTTGGAGAAGGAGATCAAAAGAAGAAGAGAGATAGGAAGAGTCCAGAAGAGAGATGACAGAAAGAGGTTGGAGGAGACCAGAGGAGAGACTACAGAGACAGAGATAGAGAGACAGACAGAAGCAAGCACACCGGCACACACAGAAGCAGAGCACAAGTAGGAGCCATCCCAATCCAATCTATATACAGCGGCTCGAAAGCACCAACACGAGCGGCGAGAGAGAGAGAGCCGCCCTAAGAGCCCGTGAACAACACACATCATATCACCCCTACTGTGCACGCACCATTGTATTTTTTTACAGGGCACAAGACAAGGTTGCCCGCTCTTGCCACTCCTATTCAATATAGTACTGGAAGTACTAGCCATAGCAGTTCACTGTATCACTGTATCACTGTCATCCTGTTGTTCATCGATTTACTTGAGCAGGCACCAATAACGTCTCCATTCATCCCAGCATTGGGATTTTAGCAGCCTTTCCTTACTCGTCTTTCCCAATGATTGGAGGCTCTCTCAGGGTCAGGGGAATGAGACCTGTTATTGTTACTGTTTTGTTTTTTTTAATTGTAAAATATTGGAAGTAATTTTATTTTTAGAAAACAAATCTCTTGCCCACATGCCTGGCTGTCTTCCCCGGGACCCCTCGGAGGGAATGGGTTCCATCCTCCCTCCCCACCCCGAGCAGAGCTCCCAGTGGCCGAAGACCACCGGAACCTAGCCACAGCCATGCTCAAGGCCCCTCTCCACACGTTCGGACAGGTCTCATGCATGAAGGTACTGGCAGAGGAACCCAGGTTTGTATAATCCCATCAAAGGCCAACATCCAGAGACTTAAAAGCAAGCTCCCAGAAGCACGCAGCCACTTTACGGCCACATGATACCTTATAACCTACTTTTTCTTCTGGGAGAAACTCGCAAGCTACTGAGAGCTTCCTGCCCACATGGGACAGCCTCGCAAGCTTCCCATGGTGTATCTATATGCCAAAGCCAGTAACCAGCTGAATCTCATTCCCCTGACCCTGAAAGAGCCTCCAATGTGGCATCGTTGGGAAGGCCAAGAAGAGAGAGGCTTCTAAAATCTCAGGGATAGGACAAATGGAGAGGTTACCGAGACCGCTCGAGCAAATCGACAATCAATGGGATTTCGTGATCGTGATCGTGATCGTGAATTTTATTTTTATTTATTTTTTATGCTTTTTTAATTATTTAATTTATTTTTTAATTGAGTCACCATGAGAACAGTTACAGGGCTTTTAGGAATGAGGCTTAGTCATACTATGCTCAAACACCCATCCCTTCACCAGTGCACATGTTCCACCACCAGAAACCCCAGCATACCCCCCTCCCACTCCCCCTCTGCCTGTGTGGCAGATGATTTTCACCTTACTCTTTCCTTACTTTGATTACATTCAATTTCCGACAGGAAACTCACTATCATTATTTGGGGTTTTTCCTCCAACAGTCAGACCTGTTGGAATGGCATCATTAGATTGTTTGTTTTCTGTTGGGGACTGCTCAGGACCCTGAACAAAAGAGGACCCCGAAACCTTTACCCTGGACAAACCGGAAAATTCCATTACCAGCTTTGCATGACCTGAGGCAAAGGTGCCCTTGTGACAAAGGAAATAGCCAAACTCAAGAGGTAAAAGTAGCCCAGGGCAGTTAACTAAGAGACGCCATAAAGCCCTAAAGTAGAATGCTCCTGCCAGATAAACCCTTGCCTTCCTCTCCCCACTATTTCTCAATCTACTCTTGAAGAATGTTGTAAGCCCACCTAATACACCCCAAACCTTTCCTTATTTGGTCTGAGAAGACACTTCCCTGATGATTGACAACTTATGTACCAACCCCCTGCTAAGAAAAGTATAAAACCAGCGTGGCAGTTAATAAAGTTGCCCTTGATCGGCATGTGTCGTCTTGGGCCCCCTATTTATTATCCTCACTAGTTTTATTTCAGGTCGGAACCGCTCACAGAACCCACCCAATTAGGAACGCTTTCCACTGTTTTCTCTCGGCGGGCCGGAGAGATCTCCGGGGGAACGCGCAGTTTTCTATTTTCAGCCCCGCGGTTTGGAGATGTCCCAGTCCCGCATACCGGAGCCATGTTAGTAGAAGCTCAGTGTCGCCAGGGCTCCAGACGGGGAGAAGGAATATACATATATATATATATATATTCCCCTATGATTATAGAGGTTGCCATATATACATATGTATATATATGTGTATTCCTCTATGATAAGCCATAGCAATTAAGCAAGAAAATAGGAAAGGAAGAAGTCAAGTTATCACTATGTGCAGATGATATGATACATACTTAGAAAACCCTAAAGACTACAGAAAAGCTCCTAGAAACAGTAGGTCTGTATAGTAAAGTGGCAGGCTACAAAATCAACACCCAAAAGCCCACGGCTTTCTTATATACAAATAACGAAAGAGTACATCAGAAAATCAAGTACCTCGGAATCAGCTTAATCAAAGAAATGAAGAAACTTTACAAGGAAAATTACAAAACACTATTTCAAGAAATAAAAGAGGACACTAGGAAATGGAGACACAACCCCTGCTCATGGATAGGGAGGATTAACATTATCAAAATGGCAATATTCTCCAAAGCACTATATAGATTTAATGTAGTCCCTATCAGGAGACCCATGACGTTTTTCAAAGAAACAGACAAAACACTCCTGAAATTCATATGGAATAATAAACCCCCATGAATAGCTAAAGCAATCCTTGGGGAAAAAAGATGGGTGGCATCACCTTCCCCAACTTCAAACTGTACTACAAAGCAGTAGTAATTAAAACAGCATGCTATTAGCTAGAAACAGACCCTCAGACCGATAGAACAGAGTTGAACATTCTGCCACAGACTCTCAAATATATGACCATTTAATCTTTGACAAAGAAGAAAGAAATGTGAAGTGGAACAAGGAAAGCCTCTTCAACAAGTGATGCTGAGAAAACTGGGTAGCTCCCTGCAAAAATATGAACTCTGACCTCTGTCTAATGCCAGGCACAAAAGTCAGATTAAAGAGTTTAATGTCAGACATGAGTCCATAAGGTACATGGAGGAAAATGTAGGCAGAACCCTCCATGATATTGAAGCTAAAAGCATCTTTAAGGATGAAACACCACTGGGGCTGGAATGATAGCACAGCGGGTAGGGCATTTGACTTGCATGCAGCCAACCTAGGTTTGATTCCCAGTATCCCATGTGGTCCCCTGAGCACCGCCAGGAGTAATTCCTGAGTTCAGAGCCAGGAGTAACCCCTGAGCATCGCCCCCCAAAAAAAGCCCCCCCCAAAAAGGATGAAACACCACTGACCAAGAAAGAGGAAACAAGTAGAAAACAAGTGGAAAGTGGAACTACATTAAACTAAGAAGCTTCTGCACTTTGAAAGAAACAGTGACTAAAAAACAGTGGGAGCCCACAGAATGGGAAAGAATATTTACCCAATACCCATCAGATAAGCAATTAATACCCAGGATATACAAGACACTAATAGAGTTGCACTGTAGCATTGTCGTCTTGTTCATCGATTTGCTCAAGCAGGCACCAGTAATGTCTCCACTGTGAGACTTGTTGTTACTGTTTTTGGCATACTGAATATGCCACAGGTAATTTGCCAGGCTCTGCCATGCGGACAGGATACTCTTGGTAGCTTGCCAGGCTCTCCGAGAGGGACAGAGGAATTAAACCTGGGTTGGCCGTGTGGAAAGGCAAATACCCTACCCACTGTGCTATCACTCCAGCCTGTACAGGAAAAAAAATCCTTCAACCGCATCAAAAAATGGGGAGAAGAAACGAACAGAAGCTTCCTCAGAAAAGAAACACAGGGGCTGGAGTGATAGTACAGCAGGTAGGGTGTTTGCCTTGCATGCGGCTGACCCCGGTTCGAGTCCCAGCATCCCATATGGTCCCCAAGCACCACCAGGAGTAATTCCTGAGTGCAGAGCCAGGAGTAACCCCTGTGCATTGCTGGGTGTGACCCAAAAAAATCATCATCATCATCATTATCATCATCATGATGCTTTTAGGGTCATTATTATCCCGTTGATCATCAAATTTCTCGAGCGGTCTCAGTAACATGTTGATGTACAACATCTCACATATCTCAGGACTACCTAGGCTTGGTTGTAAAAATTGTTTTTCCGTTACTGTAACTGACTATGTTTTTCCGTTTATGTAACTGACTTTGATTCTGTTTCTGTTGACTAAGTTAATTTGCATATTCTGCCTATGTGGCTGAATATTATTGATTAGGATGATTAAGCCAGTTAATAAAGAGGGGCTGGACAGGCTGCTCTGGGTCACAGTACCAGAGATAGTTTGTAATCCTCCATAAATCATTTATTTTGCGTGCACATCTCAATGCCTCAGACCGCCTAACCGAACCTTAGTGCAACAGTAACATCTCCATTCATCCTAGACCTGAGATTTTAGAAGCCTCTCTTTACTCATCCTTTCCAATGGTGCCGCATTGGAGGCTCTTTTAGGGTCAGGGGAATGAGACCCATCATTGTTACTGGTTTTGGCATACGAATACACCATGGGGAATTTGCGAGGCTCTTCCACGTGGCAGAAAACTCGTGGTAGCTTGCCAGTTTCTCCCAGAGGGAGAACTAGGCTATAAGATGTTGCATGGCTGCTTTGCAGCCGCACACTTCTAGGAACTTGGATTTATAGTCTCTGGATCCCAAAAGCAAAAACAAAAAAACAAACAAAAAAAAAGAAACAAAAATGGCCAAAAGGCACATGAAAAAATGTTTTACATCGCTAATCATCAGGGAGATGCAAAATCAAAACAATAATGAGATGTCATCTCACATCACAGAGACTGGCACATATTCAAAAGAACAAAATCAACCAGTGCTGGCGTGGATGTGGGGGAAAGGGGATGCTCTTTCACTGTTGGTGGGAATACCGACTGGTCGAGCCTTTCTGGAAAACAATATGGACAGTCCTTCAAAAACTAGAAATTGAGCTTCCATATGGCCCCACAATACCACTTCTGGGAATATATCCCGAGAATGCAAAGAAGCACAGTAGAAATGACATCTGTACCTATATTTTCATTGCAGCACTGTTTACAATGCCAAAATCTGGAAACAATCCAAGTGCCCTAGAACAGACGACTGGTTAAAGAAACTTTGGTACATTCTAAACATGGAATATTATGCATCTGTTAGGGGAGATGAAGTCATGAAATTTGCTTATAAGTGGATATATATTATATATATGGAGTGGATAACTCATGCTAAGTGAAATGAGTCAGAAAGAGAGAGACAGACATAGAAGGACTGCACTCATTTGTGGAGTATATAAAAACATAACATGAGACTTACACCCAAGAACAGAAGACACAAGGGCCATAGTTGGAAGCCTGCCTCATGAGCAGGAGAAGGCAGCTGGAATAGAGAAGGGATCACTAAGAAAATTATGTTGGAGGGATTGGTCGGGATGGGAGATGAGTGCTGAAAGTAGATAAAAGACCAAACATGATAACCTCTCAGTATCTGTATTGCAAATCAGATGCCTAAAAGTAGAGTAGAGAGAGTATGGCAGAAATTGTCTGCCATGGAGGCAGGGGGAGGGTGTGATTGGGGGGGTATACTGGGGATATTGGTGGTGGGGAATGTGCACTGGTGGAGGGATGGGTGTTTGATCATTGTATGATTGTGACTCAAACATGAAAGCTTGTAAATATATCTCGCAGTGATTCAATAAAATTTTTTATTTTTTTAATTTTTAAAAAACGTGCACTGCCCATGCCAGGAAGAATCTATTAGGGCACTCCAAAAGAGAGCCAGGAGCATAAAACCTCCAAAAACCAGAACCCAGTTATGGTCATGCTCATGGCCAATCTCCACAGACTCCAGATGAGCCCTCCACGCAGAAGAATTAATCTGCTGAAACTCAGGTATGCGGGTTTTATGAGTGAAGCCTCTAAGCTCACACAAAGGAATGAGCCACTTCCCCCCCATCTCCCTATTTTTCGGGCCATGGCGGTCAAGCCCACAAACTCATTAAGAGCCATAACCCAGAGACTCACAGAAAAGTCGTGGAAAAGAGCAACAGCTGCTTTTAACTCCAGCTGTATCACCCTAATTTAAATTTTATAATTCCTGGAGTGACATCTCATACTCTACTCCACTTATGTACCAAAATTAGCACACCACATTTGATGTAAAGTAGAATACAACCGATATCAATTAAAGAAATTATAATATATATGCTACATATAAGTACTAAACTTCAACCTATAACAATATGTTAATAACCTCTTATACAAGGGCTTAATGGCTCCAAGGTGAGACACCACAATTTTCATGCACTTTCCTTTTAGGAAATTTTTTTGAATTATTTTTAGCTGATTACTATTAACAAGCAATACAAAATAAATTATTTAGAATCTGCTTTGGGGGCAGGCTGGGTGGTGGTGGGAAAATTTGAAGTAATGGTGGTGGGTTTGGTGTTAGAATATTGAAGGTAATAAATTATTGTGAACAACCTTATAAAAATAAAAATTAAAAAAATAAAGGACCCCACCCTCAATCTATTATTCCTGAGTATTGTGGAGAGTAAAATCAAGTCCCTGAAGTCCCTCAGACCCACCGTATCCCCCCGCCCCCCCACCATGAAGGTCAGAAATAGTGAAGATTCCAGGCAATGCCCCCTCTGGCCTTTTCCCCTCTATGTGTGGAGAGTGACACAAGGACCCAACAGCACCTGGGCCCACCATTTATCCCACGCCCAAAGGCATGTGATTGCCGTCCCTCCCTCATATCCCACAGGAACACACTGGACTCTGGCACTGACTCTTCTTTACTGGCTATCTCTACACAACAACCACTCGTGCATACACTAACTTAGTCCTATCAAATCACTCATTCCCAAAAAAGTGCACAAAGGCAGCTGTGGGGTAAGAAACCCTAATCTAACTCCCCAATAAAGACAAGGCCAAGATACTGAACATTCCTGGAACCCTCACACAAAACTCTAAATAATAGTCGGTAACAACAAAGTTGGTTGGGATACGCTGACAGGAAGGAAGAGCACAACACCCAGTCGGGACCCCCAGAGAGGTCCCTGGCAGAGTGACACAAGTGGTGTCATGGACAGACCCAACCCCAGACTGCAACAGATAATGGGAAGCAGCAAAGAACCTGCCACACGTGGTGAGTGAAGACAGTAGCTCAGAAGCCTCCCAGTATCAGCCAGCTGTTCGTCTCTCAGATGCCTACATCGCAGAAAACTCTTAGGGATGCGAAATAACATCAAACACACTATGATGCAAGTACAAAAAACTGCAGCCAGAAATGAGAAAACTATAATCAGAAGTAACAGAAATAAAGAGTTTGTTAGATGAACTAAAAATCTCAATAAAAGGCCTTGGCAACAAGTAAGTACAGATGAGGCTAAAATCAGTGAGCTCTTAATCAGAGAGAGAGAACAAAAGGGAATACCCTGCCATAGTGCAGTGTGGGGTGGGGGGAGATGGGACTGGGGAGGGTGGGAGGGAAGCTGGGTTTACTGGTGGTGGAGAATGGGCACTGGTGAACGGATGGGTTCTCGAACTTTGTAGGGGGGAAACATGAGCACAAAAATGTATAAATCTGTAACTGTACCCCCACGGTGATTCAGTAATAAAAAATTTTTAAAAATAAATAAATAGGGGCTGGAGCGATAGCACAGCGGGTAGGGCATTTGCCTTGCACGCGGCCGACCCGGGTTCTAATCCCAGCATCCCATATGGTCCCCTGAGCACCGCCAGGGGTAATTCCTGAGTGAAGAGCCAGGAGTAACCCCTGTGCATCGCCGGGTGTGACCCAAAAATAAATAAATAAATAAATAAATAAATAAATAAATAAATAAATAAATAAATAAAATAAAATCAGTGCGCTCCAAGAAGAGCTCAAGTAGCCAGAAGATTGAAGAAAAGACCTTGAAATAAACAGCATAGGAGACAACTATGGGATGAATTTCATAGGAACAATATATTTATCCTACAAGCAACTATGGGATAAATCCAAAGCAACAACATATTTCTCCCATAGGCAACTATGGGATAAACTCCAGAGGAAAACCATACGAATCATCAGAATCCCTGACAAGGAGAAATGGATTATAATGAAAACTCAAGGGAGTATGGTGCCATCAACAGGTCAATCTGTACCTGCAGGGTGAGTGGATCAGCAGCCTGATGGTGGCTTCATGCTTCCTGATACCCCAAAATTGCCACTGTGCCATTGGCCAGACCCCAACAACTTGGGACCAAGTTTACCAAGAAATTAAATGGCCAAAAGTTAGGTATGTGGGAGCCATGCCCACAAACCACCTCCGGCTCAGCTATACAAGCTCATTTATTGACCTTATTTCAGACACCCATATATAAACCTCGAAAGAGATAAAAATCCACAGCTAATCTCAGACCCGCAATGGCTGAACAGATTGGGGTAGATCATCCTGTGTCTGCCCAGGTAGAGCCCCCAGCAGCCACTTGCTTCCACAATCCAAAATCGCCACCATACCCCTGACCTGACTCCACCATCTCAGGACAGACCTCACCAAGATATAATTGCTGAAAATTTGGGTATACGGGTTTTATGACTGAAATCTCTAGGCTTTCATGGATTTGGGATGGGATACCTCCCCCCACTTCCCAATACACATGGAAGCACTGGCAGTCACCCCCATGAACCAACTCCAGTGCCACACTATAAACTCTATTAATGGCCTTGCTTCAGAGATGCCTAAATAAATCTCGAAAAGTGATTAAAAGCTACAGACACAGCAGTGAGTACCAGAAGACACCACAGAGCTGGAGATCTCTCCTGGCCCCATACCAAGCCAATTTCACTGGGGCACCCCAGTTGGAGCAGGTGCAGTCTCCCCACCTACTCCAGATGGAATTCCTGCAACAAACAACTTGCACAACAAGGCAGGATTAAATCTACAAGCGTAAGGCGGCAGAGGCACCAGGCAGTCCCTCCCTGGCCTGGTTGTCACACCAACAATGTGCCTCCTGGTGCCATCTTAGTACACCAACAGCCCTGGTCCAGAGACGCCCAATTCAATCCCAAAATGGATTAGTGTCCTACAGAAATGTCTCTAAAAGGGCTGGAACAATAACACAGTGGGTAGGGCGTTTGCCTTGCACGCGGGCGACCCGGGTTCGATTCCCAGAATCCCATATAGTCCCCTGAGCACCGCCAGGGGAGATTCCTGAGTTCAGAGCCAGGAGTAACCCCTATGCATCGCCAGGTGTGACCCAAAAAGCAAACAAAAATAAATGTCTCTGAAAACCAATCATTTACAATCTAGGTTTCCAGAAGTGCATGGCCATGGCACCCATGATACTCAAAATGAGCAATGGACAATAAATAATCTAGTATCTGTCCCTGGCAGGCAGGCTTGAATGGTGGTAGGAAAATTGAATAAAAACATAATAAAAACAAAAGGAGAGAGAGAGAGTATGGGGAAATTGCCTTCCATAGAGGCAGGGTGAGGATGGGAATGGGGATGGGGATATACTGGGGTCACTGGTGGTGGAAAGTACGCACAGGTGAGGGATGTGTGTTCGATCATCATGCAGCTGAATCTCGAACATGAAACTTTTGTAACTATCTTATGGTGATTCAATAAAAAAATAAAATAAGTAATATTTTATCTACTTTTTTTTTCCTTTTTGGGTCACACCTGGCGATTCACAGGGGTTACTCCTGGCTCAGGCACTCAGAGACCACTCCTGGTGGTGCTCAGGGGACCATATAGGATACTGGGAATCGAACCCAGGTCGACCACGTGCAAGGCAAATGCCCTACCCGCTGTGCTATTGCTCCAGCCCCAAAATAAGTAATATTTTAAAAAATTAAGAAAACTCATGAGTCAAATGAAGCATAGCTGAAATGTTTCTATAGGTGAAAAGCAGGCACTCGTATTCGAAGGGTACACTGTACCAACCAAAAGAAACCAAAAATAAAATACTACAGCATATTGTAGCCAGGGTGAAAAAACTAAACAGAGATAGAACATAGAAACACACAAAGTCAAAGAAGGAAGCTCCAGACAATAGAGCTTCTTAGTGTGTGTGTAGAAATTCTAACAAGTAAGATGCAATGGTGAGAAGAATATGTGTGTAGAGTTTAAAATCTCAACCATGGAGCAGCTCACTAAGAGTATTCTACCCAGCTCCTGTGTCAATCCAATTTGAAGGAACAATACAGCATTTCACACATAAGCAACAGCTCATCGCTCATAGCATAATACCGTACACCTTCACAGAAGAACTAAAGAGAGTTCTTTGGGCTGGGTTTGGTTTTGTGTGTGTTTGTTTGGTTTGGATTGTGCTTCACCTGGAGATGCTCAAGGAACCATTTGGGTGTCTGGGAATCAGGCGCACATTGGCCATGTCCAGGGCAAGCACCACACCCGCTACTGTCATTTCAGTCTCTGAAAGGAGTTCTCTAAGGGAAGGTAAATTTCACAAACACACTGACTTCTAGATTGTGATAAAAACAAAATCTCATGACAATGATGTCACTAATGTCAATCAGCTAAAAGAAACAATAACAAAACAAATATTGAAGGCCAGAGGCCTTTCCACTGGCACAAGCATGATCCCAGAGGCCAACTGAACTACTCTGGACACCAGCAGCTCACAGAAATGCCTCGACTGTGAACTGAGCCACTGCCCCATGCAGCGCCAGGGGGATAGGGTTTCTCTCTCTCAACCCTTCCTTTCTGGGCACAGCATGGAGATCCCCGCTTTTTGAGCACAAAATGGAGGTACCAGCCCGGCAGCTGCGGGACGCACGGGAGATCCCGGGGGGTGAGGGGTATTGGCCCCACGCCCCACCGATATTTAAGCATAGTGGCCACACGTGTGTGGCCTTTCCGCTGTTGCACGAGCACGATCCTGGAAGCCAACTGAACTAATTTGGATACCAGCAGCTCGCAGAAATGCCTCTAGGAGAAGCGGCAGGCATTCTGGTGAGCAACGCGGCCCGGAAAATGCTCCGGACCCGAATTGGGGCCAGCAACACCGGGGAGCCGGAAGGAGGAGGTGCCGCCAGCACACCTTCTCCAGTTGGAGCCCTGGCGACACTGAGCAGCAACTAACACGGCTCCAGGATTCGGGACTGGGACACATCCGAGCCGCACGGCCGCTAACGTGGCAGCGCGACCTTTTCTAAAACCTGAAAACATACAATCTTTTAATGGAAAACTAATTATCAAATACTTCCTTATTAGGGTTATCTTGTTTGGGGGCATAACTCCCACAACAAAAGTGAGTTTTGTGTTGAAATATGGAACGTAATCAAGGTGAAGATAAAATGAAGTGAAATTCATCAGTTATACAGTTGGGGGGGGCGCGGGGTATACCGGGGATTTTGGTGGTGGAATATGGGCACTGGTGAAGGGATGGTGTTTGAATACGGTAGAACTGAGACATAAACCTGAGAACTCTGTAACTTTCCACATGGTGATAAAATTAAAAAAATATAAATAAATAAAAAAATAAAAGGTAAAAAAAAAATGCCTCTAGACTATGAACTGAGCCACTGCCCAATGCAGCACTAGGGGGTAGGGTTTCTCTCTCCAGGCTTTTCCATCTTATGAGCACCACAAAAGGGAAGTAAGAGCTTGCAGTAATGCAATTTCTGGGAGAATTTTTCCTGGACTTTATACAGAAATCCAAAACCACGCAGCCGTGACCTAACATCTCTCAATTGTCAGCAGTGTGAAGCTGTTCCTTTTTAGGAGGTCTGATTTTGGGGGGAAACTCCAAACAATAATAGTGAGTTTTCTGTTGAAATATTGAAAGTAATCAAAGTAGCAGCCATTTCTCTAGACTGTGAACTAAGCGGTAGCCCCACGTTGGCCGAGGAGAGGAAATATCCTTCTTTTTCGGTTCTTTTCCCTTTTCGGGGAGAAATGCGGTGTGGCTTCTGACATATTATGAGGTCTATTAAGCAGGTACAAACTTGGTGGCATGGGAAGGAGTAAAAAAAGATTATGTACTTGGAAACAGCGGGATGCCTAGGCAGTATCGGGCCGGGGCCGATACCAGTGCACACTCTGCCGAGATTCGACCCAGGTGGCCACACTTTTGTGCGGCTGCTTTGCTACTGATCGACCAGGATCCGGAGGCCAACTAGACTACTTTTGGTTCCAGAAACTGCTTGCAGCCATGTCTCTAGACTGTGAACTAAGCCATAGCCCCAAGCCAGCTGAGGACGGAAAATATCCTTCTTTCTCGTTTTTTTTTCCCCTTGTTGGGCAGCGTGGTGTCAGCCATATTATGAGGACTATTAAGCAGGCACGAACTTGGTGGTGCGCGAAGGAGAAAAAAAAAGAGTTATGTACTTGGAACAGCGGGACTTCATATCTCTTCATTCTCAGCAATGGAAAACTATTATCAAATGCTTCCTTGGCAGTAGGGCTGTCTTTTCTGGGGGGAAACTCCAACAACAATAGTAAGTTTTGTGTTGAAATATGGAATGTAATCAAGGTAAAGAGAAAATGAAGTGAAATTGATCAGTTACACAGGCGGGGGTGGGGAGGCAAGGGGGGGAGGTATACTGGGGTTTTTGGTGGTGGAATATGGGCACTGGTGAAGGGATGGGTGTTTGAGTATTGTATAACTGAGACATAATCCTGAGAACTTTGTAACTTTCCACATGGTGATTCAATAAAATAAATTTAAAGAAAAACTCTGAAGGCCAGACTGACAGTTCCACAGCTAGAACACTTGGCCTGAATACGCTAGGTAGGATCTCAGACACCCTGTACAGTGCCCTCAGCACCCAGAGAAATGACCCTAAGCACAGAGACAAAAGGAATCCTGGAGCACCAGGTGTGGCTCAAAAACAAAAACAAAATAGAGAAAGTAACAGACTGGCAGGATGAATCAGAAAACAGAATATCAGCTATCAGCTACCTAATGAGGCAGAAAACACAGGCTCTAAGTTCAAGGCTGATATCCAATATTGTAAGCAAACAACTGACTTCTAAGGCCAGTCTGGTCAGTCTTACATCAAACAACATAGACTTCAGTTTTAAAAGGTAATAAGGGAAAGTGATGCTCATTTCTTTTTTAGGGGGGTCACATGTGGCAATGCTCAGGGGTTACTCCTGGCTCTGCACTCAGGAATTACTCCTGGCGGTACAGGGGGACCATATGGGATGCTTGGAATCGAACCCGGGTTGGCCACATGGAAGGCAAACGCCCTATCTGCTGTGCTATCACTCTAGCCCAGTGTTCATTTCTTAATGTTCAAGAGCTACCTACATGAGGAAGAACACACAGTCCAAAATATTTTTTCAACTAATAAGGAGTCATTGAGGCACTTCTTCTGAGCTTCTGCACCTCAAAAGAAACAGTGACCAACAGTCAAAGACAGTCTACAGAATGGGAAAAGATATTCACCCAATACCCATCTGATAACGGATTGATATCAAGGATATACAAGGCACTGGTGAACTCTACAAGATGAAAACTTCCAACCCCATCAAAAAATGGGGCAAAGTTTTCTCAAAGAAGAAATCCAAAGGGGTAAAAGACACATGAGGGGCTGGAGCAATAGCACAGTGGGTAGGGTGTTTGCCTTGCACGCGGCCGATCCAGGTTTGATTCCCAGCATCCCATATGGTCCCCTGAGCACCGCCAGAGTAATTCCTGAATGCAGATCCAGGAGTAACCCCTGTGCATCGCCAGGTGTGACCCAAAAAGAAAAAAAAGACACATGATAAAATGCTCTACGTCACAAGTCATCAGGGAGATGCAGATTGAAACAACAATGAGATATCATTTCAAACCACAGAGATGGCCCACATCCAAAAGAACAAAAGCAACCGTTGTTGGCGCGGATGCGGGGAGAAAGGGACTCTCCTTCACTGCTGGTGGAAATGCCGACTGGTTCAGCCCTTTTGGAAAACAATATGGACGATTCTCAAAAAATTAGAAATTGAGCTCCCATTTGAATCTCACGTAAGGGACTGAAAAATTAGTATGGGGGGGGGCGAGTACGGCAATTGTTTTTTACATGGCCAACTCAGGGTTGATCCTGAACAACCCATAATGTTCCCTGAGCACTGCCAGGTCTAATTCCTGAGTGCAGAGCGAGGAATTACCCGTGAGAATCACCAAATGTTGGACAAAAAACAAAATTCATCATCATCATCATCATCATCATCATCCTGTCACTCAATGTCAATGTCCCAACACGCCAGTGAAGAGACAATGACCAGGGATCAGACCCATCATACAGCAAATACTGTTCTTGTTCTGCACACAGACAAACCAGATCAATGCCCAGCACCCACTTACGGTCCCCTGAGCACCATCAAGATATATTCCTGAGTGTAGAGCCTGGAGTAAGCCCTGAGAACTACTAGGCGTGGCAAAAAAACTAAAACAAAAAAATTTAAAAAACTGAAAACTAAAAACAAAGCAAAGTGACAGACCAGCACGATGGATCAGAAAACCGAATACACTTTCAGCGCCTTATAAGCGCCTGCGCTGAATAGAAAAGCAAGGACAAAGGTGATCAGTGGCTAGAAAACAATTTTCAGCCAGTAAACAACTGCCCTCAAAATACCAGAGAGATCAGATATTATCAGACAACATAGACTTCAGGTCAAGATATCTCATAAGGAACAGGGATACTCCTTTATTAATACTCAGGGGATGTTTATTTCAGGAAAACTCAAGTTTTATACGTTTTCCACCTAATGAGAGGGCATTAAAATACATAAATTAGAGAATAAAGAGATAGTAGAATTCACAATGGAATGCTACGCAGCTGTTAGAAAAGATGAAGTCATGGAATTTGCATATAGGTGAATCAACATGGAAAGTATCATGTTAAGTGAAATTAGTCAGAAAGAGAGGGACAGACATAGAAAGATTGCACTCATTTGTGGAATATAAAGTAACAGAATGGGAGACTGACACCCAAGAACAGTTGAGATAAGTACCAGGAGGAATACTCCACAGCTTAGAAGCCAGCCTTGCATACTGGCGGAAAAGGCAGCTCAGATAGAGAAGGGACTACCAAGTAAAGGGTGACTAGAAGGACCTGCTCGGGATGGGAGATGCGGGCTGAAAGTAGACTATAGACCAAATATGGTGGCCACTTAATACCTCTACTACAAATCACAATACCCAAAAGAAGAGAGAGACCAAAAGGGAATACCCTGAAGAAGAGTCGGGGTGGGGTGGAGGGACAGGGTGGGGGTGATGGGAGGTATACTAGGACCATTGGTGGTGAAAATGGGCACTGGAGGGATGGGTATTCGACCATTGTATGACTAAAACACAAGTACAAAAGTCTGTAAGTCTGTAAATGTACCCAACGGTGATTCACTAATAAAAAATTGGAAAAAAATAAGTAAAATGTAGGGGGGGGGGAAGAGAGATAGTAGAATGGGTACAAAGTAACTACCTTGCATGTGGCAGACCCAGAATCTAACCCAAGCTTTCAATATGGTCCACAAGACCCTCCGGAGGAATTTCCTATTATAGAGCCAGCATTAACCCCTGTGCATCTCTACATCTGGATTTAAAAAAAAAATAGAAAAATCCTTAAAACAACTGCTAAAAAAATGAAGGAAGATATTAACATCAACACAACAGTAGCTGCAGAATCTGCACCACTTTGTCATCCCTAGAAAGACCAACTAGACTAAAGAATAACAGGAAGACACCAATTTACAAGGAAGAAATGAAAGGGATGTGAACCTTGCTCCTAACCTATGAAAAGGAAAATACAACTAGACCCCAGTTCCTGGGACATTCTCCAAGAAGACCACATGCTGGACACAAGACATGCGTCCATAAAGCCAAGAGGGGAGAAATCATATCAACTCTCCTCTCAGATCACGATGTGCTGAAAAAGTAGTGAATCATAAACAGAAATATGAAAAAGAACTCAAACACTTAGAAATTAAATAACTCACTACTGAAAATTTTTTAAACAATCCAATAGATCAAAGAAACTAAAAGTGGATTCTTTGAAAAAATAAATAAGACGTACAAACAATTAGAAGACTGAAACAGAAAGAAAATAGAAAATCCTGTTCAACCAATGAGCAATAAAAGTAAAGATGTCACAAGAGGCATCATACAAATTCAAGGATCATCAGGAATTACTTCATAAATCTTTTTGCCATGAACAAGAAAATCTACAAAAATGGAAAAAAATCTGGACCTTCGAAGAAACAGAACACCTGAAAGACCAATTACTGTGGAGGGACTGAAACACTAATCAAAAATATCTCCTAAAAAAATCCCACGCAAAGCTGGGTTCACCGGTGAGTTTTTTCAAACCGTTGAAGAAGAGCTGTGATTGGAAAAAAATATATCAGAAGTGCTCTTGCCTTGCGGGGGGCTGACCCAGGTTTGGTCCCCAGCACCTCGAAAGGCCCCTGGGACCCTCCAGAAGTGATCCTGCCACATACAGGTCAGGGCTGAGGAGACTCACCCACCACATTTCTTCTGGCATTTCTGTCCCAGGAAAGGTGATGACCCTCCTAAGGTAAATATGATCAGTCCATTGTCAGGAGAAGCCAGAGCACAGGTGCTGCAGAGAGAGGCCTCCTGGGAGGTCAGCAACACAGGGACAGACACTGGGATCCCGGGAACACATGAGCAGACAGCAACTTGCTCACCTATGACAGGGAGCCAAGCAGAGGGAAACGGAGAAATCTAGAAAACCAGGAACCTTTGCTAATTGCAGTCACCTGAGCCACAGGCAAGCCGAGAGAAGGAAGAACAACAGCAACAATGGGCACCAGGTGGGCCACGTGGCCAGCAGCTCAGCTGACCTGGGGAGGATATAAGGCCCCGCCCCCCTGGACACTCCTCACTCACCCTCCTCTCTCCTACTTCCTCCTCCACCTCTGACCTCGTCCATCTCACTCGCCAGAACCATGGGCTGCTGTGGCTGTTCCGGAGGCTGTGGCTCCAGCTGTGGGGGCTGTGGCTCCAGTTGCTGTGTGCCCGTGTGCTGCTGCAAGCCTGTGTGCTGCTGCGTGCCCGCCTGCGGCTGCGGGGGCTGTGGCTCCTGTGGGGGCTGTGGCTCTTGTGGGGGCTGCAAGGGCGGCTGTGGTGGCTGCAAGGGGGGCTGTGGCTCCTGTGGGGGCTGCAAGGGCGGCTGTGGCTCCTGTGGGGGCTGCAAGGGCGGCTGTGGTGGCTGCAAGGGGGGCTGTGGCTCCTGTGGGGGCTGCAAGGGCGGCTGTGGCTCCTGTGGGGGCTGCAAGGGGGGCTGTGGCTCCTGTGGGGGCTGCAAGGGCAGCTGTGGGGGCTGCAAGGGGGGCTGTGGCTCCTGTGGGGGATGTAAGGGGGGCTGTGGCTCCTGTGGCTGTTCCCAGTCCTGCTGTAAGCCCTGCTGTTGCCAGTCCAGCTGCTGTAAGCCCTGCTGTTGTTCAGGTTGTGGCTCCTGTGGTTGTTCCCAGTCCTGCTGTAAGCCCTGCTGTTGTTCAGGCTGTGGCTCCTGTGGTTGTTCCCAGTCCTGCTGTAAGCCCTGCTGTTGTTCAGGTTGTGGCTCCTGTGGCTGTTCTCAGTCCTGCTGTAAGCCCTGCTGTTGTTCAGGTTGTGGCTCCTGTGGTTGTTCCCAGTCCTGCTGTAAGCCCTGCTGTTGTTCAGGCTGTGGCTCCTGTGGTTGTTCCCAGTCCTGCTGTAAGCCCTGCTGTGGCCAGTCCTGCTGCTGTGTGCCTGTTTGCTGCCAGTGTAAGATCTGAGGTCTGAGCACACACCCTCACAGTCAGGACTCTGGCCTCACTCCCACAGCCGTGACCACTTAGGGTCCTAGTGCCTAAGACCCAGGTCTTGCTTCACTGCACCAGGTCGGGCATCACTGGATTCTCTGGGGGGGGATCCAGCTCCTGTTCCCACCTTCTCTGCACACCTCCCTCCCCACTCTCCTTCCTGCACTTGCTGCCCTGTGTCTGCCTTTGTGGCTGGCACAAAGTCCATATACCCACCTTTCCCCCGGTGCGCATGATGTGGTCAGGGCTGTGCCACCCGACCATCCATCCCCGCAGCCCTCTCCACCTGCAGCACCTGCAGGGCTATCTGCGACCCTCAAATGTTTCCTCTCTTTCCGTCCTCCTTCCCCTCACCTCTTCCCCATGCCTGTACCCGCCAACCTTATTAGTATCTAAATAAACTGTCCCCAAAGCAAGCCTGGCCTTGTTGTGTTTCTCTCTGTGGATGAGATCGCGCATGCAGTGACTAAGGTTCGTGCATTCTCACGGTTCCCGTGCTGAACCTTGCTGCTGCAAGGAATATTTTTGGGGGTGGAATAGGGCTTATCATGTGTGTATATATAGGAAGTAGAGTGGGCACTGGATTACTGAGTGTAGAACCAGAAGTAAGCCCTTACCACCATCAGGTGTGGCCCCAACCAAAAAAATCATGGACAAAATTTACCCTAGGGATGCTCATCACGCACAAATCTATCCATGTAATATGCCACCATAAAAGAAAGAAGATGGAAATCATATGACTAGATCGATAGATTTCAATGAACTTGACAAATGATCCTCTAATCTTTAAAAAAGAAGAACAATAAATAAATGGTATCTGGGGGGGCTGGAGCAATAGCACAGCGGGTAGGGCATTTGCCTTGCACGCGGCCGACCCGGGTTCGATTCCCAGCATCCCACATGGTCCCCTGAGCACCGCCAGGGGTAATTCCTGAGTGCAGAGCCAGGAGCAACCCCTGTGCATCGCCGGGTGTGACCCAAAAAGCAAAAATAAATAAAAAAATAAATAAATGGTATCGGGAACTAATTATTTGAAAATATAAACAAAATTGACAAGGAGTTAGTTAGAGCCATGATCCAAAATATTAGAGCAAACTCACAGAAAAGAA
Source organism: Sorex araneus (assembly GCF_027595985.1). Lineage (NCBI taxonomy): Eukaryota > Metazoa > Chordata > Mammalia > Eulipotyphla > Soricidae > Sorex > Sorex araneus. The sequence goes on along the minus strand of NC_073307.1, from coordinate 168,262,687 downwards.
TCAGAAATGAAAGCCAAGATGTTATGACAGGTATTACTAACATACACAGTCAAAAGAGATAAAGACCAGGAACTTTATATGAACTTTATAAGAAATGAACTTATAGAACTTACCAATATATAAGGTAAACTAGAAGAAATGGAATTACATAAAGCTAAATCATGAGAAAATAGAAAAATGAATACACTAATCACATCAAAAGAAATTAAAACGATGTGTCACCACAAACAAAAGCCCTGGATCAGATGAATCCACTAGAAGTTCTATGAAACCCTCACAGATTACCTAGTACCTGTCCTTCACAAAATAAAAAAACAAAGATGTGGGAATGATTCTATATCCATCTTATGAACTTTATTCCTTTTTTTTTTTTTTGCTTTTTGGGTCACACCTGGTGATGCACAGGTGTTACTTCTGGCTCAGCACTCAGGAATTACTCCTGGCAGTGCTCAGGGGACCATTTGGAATGCTGGGAATCAAACCTGGGTTGGCTGCGTGCAAGGAAAACGCCCTACCCGCTGTGCTATCACTCCAGCCCTGAACTTTATTCTTTTACTGAAAGAAAACAAGCATGACACACAAAATCTACAGAGCATATCCCTGATGAACTCAGACAGCAAAAGTCTAGCATACCAAGTTTAGTATTTTATTTAAAGAATCACATCACAAGCAAATGAAATTTATAGCAGGAATGAAAGAATGGCTCAACACACAAATCTATTACTTTAATACTCCACATCAACAAAAGCAAAGATAAAATTATATGAATTAGTGGTCAGATTTGGAGAAAGGCTTTGATGAGTGAATAATCCTTCTAAGACAACAATTCAAAATTGCTCAAACAATGTGGATAGAGTGGCCTAAGAGGTAGCATGGGAAAATGATCACGTTGGACAAGAACTGAGTGCTGAAAGTAGACAAAGGGGTATTCCTGATAACCTTCCAGTATCTGTATTGCAAACCACAATGTCCAAAAGGGAGGGAGGGAGAGAGAGAGTAGAAAAGCTCCTGCCATAGAGGCAAGCTGGGGGGTGGGGTGGGGGGTGATGGTAGGGAACCTGGGGACACTGGTACTGGGAAATGTACACTGGTGGAGGGATGGGTGTTGGAACACTGTACAACTGAAACCTAATTATGAACAGCTTTGTAAGTGTCTATCTCACCGTGATTCAATAAAAAAATTTAATAAAAAATAAAGTGATGTCTGGGGCTGGAGCGATAGCACAGCAGGGAGAGCATTTGCCTTGCACGCGGCTGACCCAGGTTCGATTCCCAGCATCCCATATGGTCCCCTGAGCACCGCCAGGAGTGATTCCTGAATGCATGAGCCAGGAGCAACCCCTGTGCATTGCCAGGTGTGACCCAAAAAGCAAATAAATAAATAAATAAATAAAGTGATGTCTATTTAAAATAAATAAAAAGGAGCATGGGGGCTGCTATATCAGGTGACCTGGGCTCAATCCCAGCACTACAGGTGGTTCCCAACATTATCAAGAGTGACTCCTGGGGCTGGAGTGATAGTACAGCAGGTAGGGCGCTTGCCTTGCACACGGCCGACCCGGGTTCGATTCCCAGCAGTCCCATATGGTCCCCTGAGCACGGCCAGGGGTAATTCCTGTGTGCAGAGCCAGGAGTGACCCTTGAGCATCGCTTGGGTGTGACCCAAAAAAGCAAAAAAATAAAAAAATAAAAAAAAGAATTTAAAAAAAAAAGTGACTCCTGAGTGCAGAGCTGGGCGTAAACCCTGAACAGAGCCACCTGTGGCACAAAACAAAACAAAGTGCACAGAAGGAACATTCTCAGCCCAGTGAAGTTTCTAAGTGACAAGCCCAGTGGTGGGAGAGGGAGCTGTTTCTCTGATCAGGTGTGAGACAGGTGTGCCCCCGTGACTACTACTCGGCCTCGTGTTGGTGACCTGGCCAGAGCATAGAGGAAAGGAAAACAATACAAGAAACCCAGATTAGAAAAGAGGGAAAAATGATCCCTATTTGTGGATGATGTAATACGACACGTGGGGAATCAACACACACAAAAGGACAACACACAAAAACAATAGAAACAAATCCTTATAGAAATGACAGCTACTTGTTTCACTCACGGTGCCCCAGAGGGGGCAGGTGAGAGCCCTCCCCGCCCCAAGGGACTCAGCCTCAGCAGCCAAAAACCTCCAGAACCCAACCGCTGCCACACTCAAGTCGTTGCCCACACGCTCGGGCCAAGCCTCATGTATGAGTGACCATATTCCCGGACATATAAGACATCATAAGATACTCCCTACCCATTCTCCATAAGTTCCACATTGATGGTGTTCAAATAGTAGGCAACAAATCATAGAGGCAATATATATATATAATCATATACATGTATACATAATTTTAGATATATATACAAAAACTCACATTACTCAACATTTAACAACATGTTAGTGATATTCTAAATAATCTCTTGATGATTCCTGCCAAAATAGAACAATCTTCACACTGTATCTTCTATGGATACTTTTTTGTAGCATTTTTAGCGGTTTTCCACAACAGACAATACAAAATATATTATTTTGGTTATGTCTTGGGACAGGGATTGGGGCTTGGGATGGAAACATCCCAAATTTGGTGGTGGGAAGGTGTAATGGTAGTGGGATCGGTGTTCATATTAATATTCATATTAACTGTAATCAAATGTTGTGGATCACCTTATAAAATAAAACTTTAAGAAAAGAATTGATCTGAGACTCCAGACCAATGCTTGAAAACCCCCCAAAATTAAGTGTGTGATGTAATCGTTCTTCATGATTTATATTATTAAGGATTATATTTGCTTTATCAAGCTAGATTATGAATTTTGTTACATATAATTGCACATATCAAATAACATGAAACAATGACCTATGATTATGTGAACCAATATAAAGCATTAAAATATAAGCTACTGGCAGAATGTCCTCACCTCGTGCCAGGCCGTCTTCATCGGGGCACCTCAGATGGGGGTGGGTTGAGTCTCCCTCCCTGCCCTAAGCAGAACCTCAGCAGCCAAAAACCTCCAGAACCCAACTGCCATCATGCACAAGGCCACTCTCTACACGCTCGGATGAGCCTCACCCAAGAGGGGACGAGCCTCACCCAACATGGATGAACCTCACCCAAGAGCAGACCGGCTAGAAAACCCAGATATGCAGGAACCCGTGACTGAGATCTCCAAGCCCGCTCGGATTGGGATTGGGCCTTCTCCCCCAGGTCCTCAGTTTTTAAGTAGCTTGGCAATCACACCCACAAACTGCCCCTGGTGCCATGTTATCTGATCAACAGCCAAGACCCAGAGACTATAAACTAAAGCTGCTGGTAGAGAATGATACAGAATTTCCTGAACATTTTATTCTATCCATAACAAGCAATTACTGTATCACTGTCGTCCAGTTGCTTAATGATTTGTTCGAGCGGGTGCCAGTAACATCTCCATTTGTCCCTGTCATGTTCAGAGTCAGGGGAATGAGGTCCGTTATTGTTACTGTTTTTGGCATATCGAATATGGCACGGATAGCTTGCCAGGTTCTGCCGTGCAAGATTCTGCATCGTTCTCTTCTGGGAACTTTGTTTTATAGTCTCTGAATCTTGGCCATTGATGAGATTACATGACACCAGGGGCAGTTTGTGGGTATGACTGCCAAGCTGCTGGAAAACTGGGGATCTGGGTGGAGGAGGCCCAGTCCTGATCCGAGCAGGCTTGGAGATCTCACCCACGGGTCCCGCATACCTGGGTTCCTCTGTCGGTTCCTTCATGGGTGAGGCTCGTCTGAGCATGTGGAGAGTGGCCCTGAGCATGGTTGTGGCTGGATTCTGGAGGGTTTTGGCTGCCTGAGTGGGGAGGGAAACTTAACCCGCCCCCCTCCGAAGGGGCCCCAGAAGACAGCCTGGCATGGGAGCAGGAGATTCTGCCATAACAAGCAATACAAAACAAATCATCTAGCATAGCCTTTTAGGCTGGTTTGAGTGGTGGTGGGACTTGTGTGGAAATATCGAAGGTAACCAAAGTAGGAAAAGTGCATGAGGGAAATTGTCTGCCACACAGGCAGGGGAAGGGTTGGAACAGGGGTGAAGTGCAAATATTGGGGAGTTTTCTGGTAGAAAATGTCCACTGATGAAGGGATGGGTGTTTGATGATTGTATGACTGAAGCTCAAACATGAAAGCTTTGTAACTGTATCTCATGGTAAATCAAAAAAGGGGGGATAATAAATAAAACAATAAAATAAAATTAACATTCTGAATTTTTTTAAAGTTAAAAAATAATAAAATATAAGCTACTAAAAAAAAAAAGAAGAAGGGGCTGGAGCAATAGCACAGTGGGTAGGGCATTTGCCTTGCATGCGGCCAACCCCAGGTTCGATTCCCAGCATCCCATATGGTCCCCTGAGCACCGCCAGGAGTAACCCCCTGTGCATCGCCAGGTGTGACCCAAAAAGGAAAAAAAATTAAAAAAAATAATAATAATAATAATAAAACCTTGTGACTTAAAAAAAATAAGAAGAAGAAATGACAGCTACAAAGCCAGTATACGAAACTATGGAGTTTCCATACACAGTGAAGTAGCAAAGGATCTAAATCTCTCTTACAATGCTATAAAAGGAAGTAACTTTCTGGGAATAAACTGTATGATGACATCCCACAGAGAGAAACAGAGCAAGAGAACATGAAAAGACCTGCACCAGGGTAGAAGATTTCACCCTCCAACTGGCCATCCCACCACAGCCTTCCTCAGACTCAGAGCAGTCCACACAGACACGGGCCACACCAGCCATGGGATCACGCAGCCATACCAGCCCCGGCCACACCCAGTGAACAGTCACGTGCTGCACCACAGTGGCCTACACTGGGCTGTGCCTGCACCTCATACAGTGCTCTCCTCATGCAGTGCTCTCCTCTTCACGTGCTCCGGAGCCTCTCGGTGCATGCGCTCCTTCACGTGGTCTGGGACCTCTTGCTGCACATGCTCAGGGGCTGCTGTTTCTCTCCCTGTAGCAATCCTTGATGTTTCCTATCCACCTGCTCCGCTCCTGCTGCCCAGTCTGGTTGTTGGATGCCCACATGTTGCCAGGGCAAGATCAGAGGCTCTAACCTCAGCACTCTTCACATTTCCAGAGCGCCCACAGGCTTGCAAATCCCTTGGATCTGATCCTACTTCACTTGGTCTAGGGGCACTCAAAACCTCTTCTTCCCTGTGTGCCATCATGTGTCCCTGGCACGGCCCAGTTCCCCCTGTGTGCCAGCACATGTCCTTGGCATGGCCCAGCTCCCCCTGTGTGCCAGCACATGTCCTTGGCATGGCCCAGCTCCCCCTGTGTGCCAGCACATGTCCTTGGCATGGCCCAGCTCTCCCTGTGTGCCAGTACATGTCCTTGGCATGGCCCAGCTCTCCCTGTGTGCCAGCACATGTCCTTGGCATGGCCCAGCTCCCCCTGTGTGCCAGCACATGTCCTTGGCATGGCCCAGCTCTCCCTGTGTGCCAGCACATGTCCTTGGCATGGCCCAGCTATGCCAGCACCTGCCCCTGGAGTGGCCCAGCTCTCCCTGGGACCTATCTTTGTCCTTTTCTCCTGGAGAAAGTGACTTTTCTTTTCACCAGCGCCCCCTGCTGACCGGAAGGCATCACTACTGGCCTCCCGACTGGGGCGCTCCTGCCCTCCTGGGCACCTCACCTGCTCTTGGCTCTGGGTACTGAAAAACTCATTCGTGTAACCCTCCCTTCTTCCCTGTCTGGAACCAGTGACCCCACCTTCAGAGATGCACACTGGGCAGTGTGGACCCCTAGCACCTTCTTCAGAAACAAACTCTGGCGCTGAGCCAGCAGAAAGCTATCCAGGTCCACTGTGCTTGGCTTTGCAGCCCTCCACCCCCATCACCATGTGCCCCTCACAGAGAAGTCCTCCAGCAAGGCCGAGTGCAGACGCAGCTGGGGGTCAGCTGGGCCTCCACTGTGGACTCAGGACAGGCTGCAGGCGTCACGCAGCCTTGAAGAGAAAGGGGCTCAGATAGGAGCTCAGATTCTTGGACGGAGGTGGAGAGAGCACAATGGGGAAGGCACTGCCCTGCACATGGAACCTGGCTCTGATCAGAAGGACCCCCAAGCCATGTGTCTCCTTGCACTAAACACGTGCCCACCAGACCACACAGGTAAGATCATGCCCTACACAGACCCCACCTGGGACAGAGGAGACTGTCCTACACATAATCACCACCTCTACACACAGGTGAGACCATCTCCTCGACATAAACATCTGCCCACATAGGTAAGACTATCCCCTGCACAGATTTACCTATCCACACAGGTGATATCATCCTCCATCCACCTGTCATATCATCAAACCCCACCTGTCTACACAGGTAAGACCAACCCTGACACAGACCTTACCTATCCACACAGCTGAGGCCTTCCCTCACCAGAACCAACCTGTCCACACAGGTGAGACAATCCACTAATAGACTCCACCTGTCCATACAGGTGAGCCCGTCCCCCTCAAAGACACCACCTTTACATACATTCCAGAGCATCCCCATCATATACCCCACCAGTTTCTACAGATGAGGCCATCCTCCCCAAAGACTCAGCGTGTCCACATAAGTCACCCCCTCAAACAGACACCACCTATGCACTCAGCTGAGACTATCCCCTCGTGGAGACACCTGCCCAATAGCTGAGTTCATACACTAACGAACCCCACTTGTCCTCACAGTTTAGGCCATCCCCAACAGACTGCAAGGTGAAACTATCTCCTAAGAATATCCACCTGTCCACACAGGTGAGACCATCCCTGTATAGACCCTACCTTTCCACACAGGTAAGACCATACCACCACACAGATAAGTGTGTGGATATTTCACACAGATACCACCTGTACAGACAAGTGAGACCATCTCACAACAGACCCCACCTATGTGCGGAAGTGACCCCCTACCAAACACAGTCTGCATCTGTTTGCACAGCTGAGAACATACCGTCACAGACCCCAAAAGTCCATACAGGTGAGACTATCTCCCCTACAAACACGACCTGTCCAGACAAACGAGACCATAATCCCACAGACTACAGCTGTCCACACAAGTGTCCTCCCCACCAAACACAGATCAACCATTCCACACAGGTGAAACTGTGCCCTACACAGACCATACCTGTTCACAAGATGAGACCCCACCTATCCGCACAGATAAGACCATCTCCCACATAGACTCACCTGTCCACAGGGTGAGACCATCCCCTATCCAGACCCCACCTGTTCACACAGGTGAGACCAATTCCTAGGTGGAACTTACCTGTCCACACAAGTGAGACCATCTCCTACAATGACCCCACATGTCCACACAGGTGAGATTATCCCTAAAACTTTCCACCTGTTTACACAGGTGATATCATTTCCCACAGAGACCCATCCTGTCTATACCACACCTTCCCCAATGAGACCCCACCTGTCCACACAGGTAAGGCCTTTCTGTACAGACACCCACCTCTCTACATAGGTAAGACCATCCCCTACACAGATCTCACCTGTCCACACAGGTGAGACAATTCACCACACAAACGCCACCAGTCTACACAGGTGACCCCCCATACACACGCACACATACTTATCCCACCTGTTCACACAGGCGATACCATTCCCTAATAGACCTGACTTGCCCGCATAGGTGAGACCAGCCCCTTTCTCAGTTATGAGCCAAAACTAAATAAATAAATAACATGTGTCCCAACATGTGTACCAGAGAGAAAAAATATTGAAGATAACCAAGCAAATTATGTTAAGAAAGTAGAAAAGGGAGCTGGGGAAATAGTACAGCAAATTGGGTGTCTGCCTTGCACACAGTCAACCCAGTTCGATCCCTAATGCTATACCTGGTCCCCCAAACCCTTCCATGAGTGATCCCTGACAGAGCCAAACAAGCAAAAGTAGAAAAGGAACAAAGGGGAAAGAACAAAGAAGGAAAGGTGACAACTAAAATGAGTGAAAATGCTTTAAGGTACTTAACAAGGACAGAGAGATGCTCAATGAGGTGGAGAACAGAACTGGCACGTGGGGTTCTGGGTTCAGGTCCTAGGACCACAGGGTCCCCCCAAGCCCTGCCAGAAGTGACCCTGAGCACAGAGCCAGAAACAGCCGCCAGTCATAGCCAGTTGTGTGGCGGGGGTGGGAGGATAGATAGAGATAGATTCGTACGTAAACGAAGACCTGTAGAATCGAAAGCTGGTATTCGAAAAGACTAAAGATATTGAAAACAATCAAGAGAAAAAGGAAGAAGAGAGAATGTGCTAACCAACCCGGAGCAGGAATGCAGACAACACCAACTACAGATCCTCAGGCACAAGAGATGAGAGGCTGAAGAAGGTGGCGCGTGGCACAAGTGCCCGTGCACATGGCAGCCGTGAATCCTGCGTGGCGCAGCAGAGAAGAAAACCATTTTTTTCTTTTCTTTTTATTGCATCCTGAGAGAGGATCCAAGTGACCCTTTCACTGATTATTTTCATCAGATCATTCTATTCTGTACTGGAAGTCAATTCCATGGTGTGTGTCAACCACACCTCCAGAAAGCTCGGGAAAATGAAATGAAATAACCCTACCAGCAGGAAGGAAAGAGGCTAGTGCAGAGCATTGCCAGAGAACATACAGAGACATCTCACCTGAGGACGCTGGCGCCGAATGCAGCCCCCACCCAGGTAGGGCTCCCAGTGCGTGGCTGACCTGAGCCTGCTCAGTCCTACCCGGGGTGCAGGGAGGCTCTGGAGACGCCCAGCTTCCGGGCCAGGGACGCCAGGACGCGCCCATCCATCTCATTAGGATGCGAACCTGATACCAGCAGAGGGAGGGGCACTGGGCAGATTGAAAACCTCAAAGTCATCCCATAAACCTAGATATAAAAGATATTTATTAGCAAAGCCAATCCAATAATGACAGGCTGTACTCGTGGCATTTGCCTCGGGCACACAAGGATTACTTATGTCCCATTTTATTCGGGGGCGGCAGGCGCTTCCCAGCTGAGGGGCCTGGGGGCCACACCCCGAAGACCAGCCCAAGGTGCCGGTGGTGTTGGGACATGTCCAGAACCTCGCGCCTGCCAGGCCGGTGCTCCAGAGCTTTGCACTGACCCCCCAGCCCCCATGACCACTTACACTTTCAATATCCATGTTGGTCATTTTGAACAAAGGGTTAGTTCGCTGCAGAAGGACATTGAATAAAGTTCAGTAAAGTTCTCTGGAGACAGAGGAAAGTTTTGGCAAATTAGAGTGAAGGGATCTGCCTTCATCCAATGAAGTTCTCACCCAACATTTGTAGCAGGGCTGGGGCAGCCCCTCAGTGCAGGTTGAGCCTCTGACACCCTTCTCTGGCACATGCACACACAGTTACACAAGGGGCCTAGAGTGATAGGACAGCAGGCAGGGTGCTGGCCTTGCCTGCAGCCAACTTGGACTGGATCCCTGGCACCCAGCTGGTCCCCCAAGTCAGCCAGGAGTGATCCTTGTGCAGTGATCTGGGGAGGAGTCGTGCCTGAGTGTGGCTCAAAAACAAATAAGCAGTCTCAAGAGATCTTTATGTATCTGGCTTTGGGGGCCACACCGGCAGTGCTCAGGGCTTACTCCCGGCTCTGCACTCAAGGAGTCACTCCTGGAGGGGCTCAGGGGAGCATACAGGATGTCACGGAATGAATCCAGGTGGGCCACATGTGAGACACATGCCCTCCCCTCTGTACTATCATGCCAGTTCCTGCAATAGGCCTTTTAGTGTCATTGTATCCCAGCCACCACCGAAGGGCCAGTCTCCCTCCACCACTGTACCTTCCAGCCCTCCCACTTATGTGAGCTCAGGTCTGGGGGTTGGTCTTCGCTGGGCGTTGTCTCATCCCTGCTCTGTTTCCTCAGACCCCCCAGGTGAGACGTCTGCTTGTGCTTGTTCCTCCAACTGACCTGCCTCCCTAGCCCGCGCCACCCATGCTGAAGCCAAAGGCAAGTGTGTGTCTTTCCTCACGGTTGAAAAGCTGCGTACCTTTCCCACACCTTTTTCCACTCATCTGTCGCCGGGCCCTGGTGCGGTTCTCTTGCAAGCAGTTCTGCAGTGAACACAGGCAAGCATGTCCCTTTTCAAAGTGGTGTCCGTCTGTTCTCAGGACAGAACTAGGAATGCATCACTGAGTCATATTGTTACCGAGGAAGCAGGAAAGAGGGCACTCAGGTCATCAAGAGGAGCTAAAATTATTTTTTAATTTATTTTGGGGGTTGTTTTTGTTTGGTTTTTGCTGCTGTTGTTTTGTTTCAAGGCCACACTTTTGTGCTCAGGACTTACTACCTGGCTCTGCACTCAGGCATCTCTCCTAGGGGGCGGGAGCTTGGGGGGCCATCTGGGGTGCTGGAGATGGAAATCAGGGGAGCGAGTGCAAGACAGAGGCCTGTCCCTGTCCTCTCTCTCCGCCCCACCCCCCATGAGGCATTTGAAACCTTGCTTTCCTGAGGCATAAGTAGCCAGATGGCAGAACCAGCCCAGATGCCAGCATCCTTCACTGCATCCATGGCCAGGGACCGTGTAGGGGTGCTGCCACAGATCGGCAGGGCGGAAAACAGCACGCACACACGGATGATTCAGATGAGTGGACAGCAAAGACCATGAGAGGAAGACAAGGACTCCGAGCAGGGACGGGGATTGTGGGGCAGGGACGGGCGGGGAGTGGACGGGGTGGAGAGGAACTGTGACTGGAGCAGCTGCGGGGCAGCGCTGCGGTGAAGATGTGAGACTCACCTTCGGGCTGCTGTCCACATGCAGACTCAGCCCAGGGATGCACAGCCAGGAGCTGTTCCTGGACAGAACCAGATGGTCTCACGGTGCGGCCTCTCGCACACAGGGACCTCAGGCTTGCAGCGTCCACTGTGACGGCTGATCCAGAGGTTCCTGTTTGGACCTTGGGCAAGGCCTGTCTGCTCTTCAGAGGCTGCAAGGGGCTGAAGCCCCTTCCTTCTCCACCGGCCAGCCCAGCGAGCAGCTCCAGGCCTCAGTGGGTCTGGGGTCATTCAAGACTGGCACATTGCCTGAACCCTTTTTTGGTTTTTTTTTGCAGACGAGAATCACCAGAGAAAAACAGAAAAGAAAAGGAGCCATAATACAGAGGGGAGAGCAGTTGCCTTGCATGTGGCTGACCCAGATTCTATCCCCGGCAGCCCATGTGGTCCCCTGACCTAGCTCTGCTAGGAGGGATTCCTGAGCACAGAGCTGGGAGTAACCTCCAAGCACCATTGGGTGTGGCCCAAGGCCAAAGAGGAGGGAGGGAGGGAGAGAGGGAGAGAGGGAGGGAAGAAGGGTGCGAGGGGCCACTCCCCACGTGCTTGGGATGAGCCTCACACATTAGTGAAGTCTGTCCAAACCCAGGTAATGCAGAACTTTGTGACCCTGGACTCTGGGCTCAATGGGAGCAGGAGCAGAGATCCTCTGCCCATTTCCCCCAGTCTCCAGCAACCCAGGGGTCATGCCCATAAACCACCTCCAGCTGGCACCAGATAATCTCACCATAAGCCACCATCCAAATCACACAGCTCTCTCTCCCAGAAGGGAGCAATATGACGCCTGCCATAGCCATGCCACTGGACTCCACACCAGGCTGTTTCACTCAGGGTGCCCCAGAGGGGGGTGGGTGAGAACCCTCCCCGCCCCAAGGGATCCAGCCCGGCAGCCAAAAACCTCCACAACCCAACCACCACCATGATCAATGCTGTTCCCCAAATGCTTGGGCTGAGCCTCACGCATGAGTGAATGTATTCCTGGACCGTGTGGCCACAAATGTGGCCGCGCAACACCTCATTAGACACTCCCTACCCATTCTTCATATGTACCATGCCACATTTGATGTGGTAAAAATAGTAGGCAACATATCCTAGAGGGAATTATATATATATATATATGCATATATACATATTTTCAGATAGATATACAAAAGCTCACATCACTCAACTTTTAACAGTATGTTAGTGATATACTAAAGAATGGCTTAATGGTCCCTGCCAAAACAGTACAATCTTCACACTGTTTCCTCTATGGATACTTTTTTTGGAGCATTTTCAGCGGTTTTTCATAACAGACAATACAAAATATATTATTTCTGTTTTGCTTGGGACAAGGATTGGGGCTTGGGATGGAAACATCCCAAATTTGGTGGTGGGAAGGTGTAATGGTGGTGGGATTGGTGTTTGAATATTAGACGTAACCAAATATTGTGAACTACCTTATACAATAAAAAAGAAGGTCAGGAGGGCTGGAGGGAGAAAATAAGAGTCAGAATGGGAAAGGGTAGTTGCAGGGACGTTATGGGTTTGAATCTGGAGAATGCATTCTGCTGTGATGAGACCCAAGACAAGCTGCCTCTCTAACCTCTGTTCATCTTGACGTGGTATTGAAACCTGCAGGCCATAGCGATCAGCAGGAAAGAGATATTAATGGTGTCTGGATGGGAACAGAGAAAGCTTAACTCTCTCTAAGCAGCCAACAAGAGAGTATACTTAGAAAAAAACCCGAAGACTCCACAAACAGCTCCTAGGAATAACAGACCTGGAAGTCCAGTCCTTGGCCACAGGGGACAAGCCAAGGCCACAGGGCCACCAGAGGGTCCTGTCCACCACTGGCACCCTCTCTGCCCTTTCACAAGGCATCCCACTTCTGCAAAATGACACAATCTGAGGGACTATATCTTCATGGAATTTTTTGTTGTATCACTTGTCATCCCGTTGATCCTCGATTTGCTCAAGCGAGCACCAGTAAAGTTTCCATTTGTACCTGTCACGTGCTAGTGTAGTCCAATGATATCTGCTCACTCCAGGAACAGGAAGAACCTTAAAGCGTTCATTAAGGGTTTTGGTGTTTTGTTTTTGTTTTTGTTCTTTTTTGCTTTTTGGGTCACACCCGGCGATGCACAGGGGTCACTCCTGGCTCATGCACTCAGGAACTACTCCTAGCGGTGCTCAGGGGACCATATGAAATGCTAGGAATTGAAACCGAGTCGGCCGTGTGCAAGGCAAATGCCCTACCCGCTGTGCTATCACTCCAGCCCCTCATTCAGGGTTTTGATGAGGAAGTCTGACCATCTTGAAGGTGGACGGCCATGCAGTCTTTTGACGTCCCATGGAATACAATCGGTAAAAGCACTAGTCCAGCGGTCATCTCTGAATCGCATTATGTGTCTGGCCCATCTGATTTTTGACGCCTTGGCAAACGAGATAGTGTCCCTGATTCTTGACCGTCGACGGAGGTCGGAACTCCGGATTCCTTCTCTCACTTGAGTGAAACGTGATACTCCTAGCATAGCTCTTTTGATTCCTCTTTAGGATACACGAATAGCGTTCTCATCCTGTTTGCGTAGGGTCCAGGTCTCTGAGGCATATGTTAGTGCAGAAAGAACGGTGGAGCCAAAAAGATGTACCCAGAGCTGGAGGTTCTTCATCCTCTTAACCACTTCTTTGATGCTTTTGAAGGTGTTCCACACTACTCTCTTCCTCCTGTGCAGTTCTGGTGCCAAGTCGTTCCTCATGTTGAGTTCTCAACCCCGGTACATATAGCTGCTGCATTCGGAGATGTTCGTTCCATTTAGAGCAAATGGAACGTCAGGGACTAGTTCATTTTTCATGAACATTGTCTTGGTGAGATTCAGCTGCAGTCCGACCTTTCCACACTCGCAGTCGAAGTCGGCCAGCATTTGTGCCGCTTGGGTAATGTTTGGTGTTATGAGAACGATGTCATCAGCGAAGCAGAGGTGGTATAGTTGCCAAGAGTCAATCTTCACTCCCATTCCTTCCCATTCCAGTTGTCACATGACTTTCTCGAGGGTGACACTGAAGAGTTTCAGTGAAATGGTATCACCCTGCCAAACCCCCTCTTTACGTCAATGATCACTTCCTTGTAGAACAGTGAGATCCTGGTGGTGAATCCTTAATACAGCGAAGAGAATCTTGAGGTATTGAGTTTGAACGCCCTGTTTGGCTAGGGCTTTGATGACCACTACAGTCTCAACAGAATCGAAGGCCTTCTTTAAATTGATGAACGTTAGACAGAGCGGCATCTTGAACTCTTGCGAAACTTCAATGAGTTTGGTCACCGTTTGGATATGGTCAACCATGCTGAATTCTTTTCAGAACCCAGCTTGTTTACATGGTTGTCCTTCATCTAGTGTTCTGCCTATTCTATTCAGAATGTCTCGAGTGAACAACGTGTAGACGACAGATAACAGACAGATTGGGCGATAGTTGCCTATGTCATGGATGTCTCCCTTCTTGTATAACAGAACGGTCCTTCTGGTTTTCTACTGGGATGGAACCTTGCATTCAGACAGGTAGCATGTGAAGACCTGAGCCAGTGTATTGACGAGTACTGGCGGCAGGCAGATTCTTCAGGTGTTCAGGTCTGACCTTGTCTGGAGCAAGTGCTGTATGAATCTTTACCAACGAAATGGTGTGTTGGATTTTGGACGAGGGGACGTTGGGAATGACATATCCATCCTGAGGAATTTGGTATGTGGGGAGGTGGACATGTCTGTCAAAGAGATCCGAGTAGAAGTCGTGAATAATCCTCTCCATTGCCTTTCTGGAAGATGTGATAGATCCATCAGGACATCAGTGTTGCATGAACGTCCGTGCCATCAGAGGCGCTGAGATAAGGAATGCGGAAGAAATGTGTTTCATGGAGGTCCAAGGCTCTCTCTGGCTCTTTGCAGAGGTAGAGAGTCTCGTGATCTCCTTTTATTGATCATGGTACCTCGAAAGGGCACAATATAGTGACATCACCAAAGGCATCAAAAGAAGTTACAGGAAGAACATTGAGGCAGTAGAATATGCATTATTTCTTTGCATCTGCAGGCCAGTAATCTTGGCCTCTGGAAAGAAGATACAAAACCAAAGCTGAAACCTTTCTTGGGCTAAAAGCACTTGGATTTACATCCCAAAGACATGGCTGGGCTGCCACATGAAATCTACATGTCAATTACAAAACTAGGCAGGCACCTGAAATCTACATCCCAAAGACTAAGCTGGGCCAGAGCCTGCATTTTGCAATCTCAAAGGTCAGGCCTGGCTAACACTGGAGATCTGCATGTCAAAGACCAGCCAGTCTTCTGTGAAAGAAGGAAAACTGCTCTTTTCAATATACTGAAATTATTTTCTGAAGGCTTCTTGAAGGGAGAAAATATTCCTGTCTGTAGTACAGTCTATGTGGGCTTGCCCTGATAGCTCAGTCCATCCCCAACACATCAGAGGGCAGTCATCTTGGTCTTGTAGTTGCCGAAGGACAGGCAAGCGTTGTGAATACTTTTCCTGGCTTCCGCCGCATCAGCCAACACTGGGGCTCTTCTCTCTTTGAGGTCTTCCTTTATCGCTTCTCTGCACAGCTTTGCAAGCTCAGACGTTAGCTTGTGCTTGCCTGAGGCTCATGCCAAACCACGTTGGCGAATGAGCTCGAGAGTTTCTGAAGACAGGCGTCTGTTTGTGGTTTTCTCACTCGTGGCATTTTTCGCACAATCATGGAGGTGCTGAACCAGTCGATGGTATTCCTCGTCATGTTGTCCACGACGGCATCTTCCCACGTTGCCGCAACAGTGCAAAGAGCTCCCAGTTTGTGGTCATTCTGGGAATTTTGTGTTTAAGACACAAAAGATGTTAATGCAAACTTTGAAAACTCTAAACTTACACTCAGCAATCTTGGAGGAAATGACAATTGTAAACATTTAAGGAAATTGATCTTTTTTCACTGAATTGACCTAAATGATTCCAAGCATAAAAGAACAAACAGGATAATTTTATGTTGTTTACAAAAAGGAGAGTCTGGCCCATCGTGGCCAAAGTTAGCAAAAGAAAGGGGAAAGCTTAATTGGTTTAGTGAGGACTTCAACCATTGGAAAAACTGGGAAATGACTCGGACAAAAACAGCTAAGTTTGCTCATTTCCCTGAGATGACGAGCATCACGGATGGGGTGAGGATGTAGATTTGCCAGCCATAGATGGAGCACATGATGATTCACAGGGCAATAAGATGAAAAAATGGAGTAAGGAGAGCCATCATCACCATAATTTGAGAAAGAAAAAAACTTCCCTGCAAGATTTCTTTTCTTTTCTTTTTTCTTTTTGGGTCACACCGGCAATGCACAGGGGTTACTTATGACTCTGCACTAAGGAATTACCCCTGGCGGTGCTCAGGGGACCATATGGGATGCTAAGGAATCGAACCTGGGTCGACCGCGTGCAAGGCAAACACCCTACCCGCTGTGCTATCACTCCAGCCCCCCAAATTTGTATTTTCACTGTCAGTAAGAGAAACAAGAAAAAAAATGTTCATACACTATTGGATTTTGTAATTTTTTTAACATTCAGCTTATATCAGGGCCGAAACCCTCAATTAATATTCAGGACAGTGGGTTTTTTTTTAATGTCTACGTTCTTTCTAAAAACTGTTGAAAAAAATTTAAAAAAAAAAGACCTATACAGTAAAGAGGCATGTTATAAATTCAGTGCACAGAAATCCATGGTTTTCCTACATGCCAAGAATATAATAAAAGAGAGAAATTAAAAGTTCAGAACATCTGGGGCTGGAGCGATAGCACAGTGAGTAGGGCACTTGCCTTGCACGCAGCCAACCCGCGTTCGAATCCCAGCATTCCATATGGTCCACTGAGCACCTCCAGGAGTAATTCCTGAGTGCAGAGCCAGGAGTAACTCCTGTGCGTCGCCGGTTGTGACCTAAAAAGAAAAAAAAAGTTCAGTACATCAAATTGTGCCTCAGGAAATGAAGTATCTGGGAATAGGTTAACAAGAGGTGGAATTCTTATACAAAGAAGACTAGAAAATGCTGTTAGATGCTGGAGCAATAGCACAGCGGGTAGGGCGTTTGCCTTGCATGCAACCAACCCGGGTTCGATTCCCAGCATCCCATATGGTCCCCTGAGCACCGCCAGGGGTGGTTCCTGAGTGCAGAGCCAGGAGTGACCCCTGTGCATCACCGGGTGTGACCCAAAAAGCAAAAAAAAAGAAAGAAAGAAAGAAAGAAAGAAAGAAAGAAAGAAAGAAAGAAAGAAAGAAAGAAAGAAAGAAAGAAAGAAAGAAAGAAAGAAAGAAAGAAAGAAAGAAAGAAAGAAAGAAAGAAAGAAAGAAAGAAAGAAAGAAAGAAAGAAAGAAAGAAAGAAAGAAAGAAAGAAAGAAAGAAAGAAAGAAAGAAAGAAAGAAAGAAAGAAAGAAAGAAAGAAAGAAAGAAAGAAAGAAAGAAAGAAAGAAGGAAAGAAAGAAGGAAAACACTGTTAAAAGAAATAAGAGAGGAGCCAGAGACACAGTTCAGGGTAAGGTGCTCAGTTTGCACACTTCCCATGACCCAAGTTATGGCACCACAAATGTTCCCCTGGGTCTTCCAGGAGTGTACAGAACACATCCAAGACAAGTGTCGACCTTCTCTTGTCTTGCCCTACCCAAAACATGCGTGCTGTCGCTCCGGCCCCAAGGTGCACAATGTTGGTAAGTTAGCCTGAGTACAGGTAGATGTGGCCCCAAAACAGAAAAGTTAAAAAGAATGAATAGAATGGACACGAGGAGGGGATGGAGCGACACTACAGCAGGGAGGGCGTTTGCCTTGCACAAGGCTGGCCTGGGTTTAATCCCCAGCATTCCATATGGTTCCCCCAAGCACTGCCAGGAGTAATACCTGAGTGCAGAGCCAGGAGTAACCAACCCCTGAGCATCGCCGGGTGTGGCCCCAAAACAAAACAAAAGAACACTAGGACCATATGGGTTGCCAGAGACTGATCCGGGTCCAACACATCCAAGACAAGTGCCCCACCTGCTGTGCTATCGCTCCAGCCCCAAGGTGCTCAATTATGTTAAACAGATGAGAATGGAGGACAGCAGAGTCACAGAAGCCATGAAACACGAGACGACTGCAGTAGCATTGTCCTGCGGTCGGTGGGATCTATAGAGACGGGGATCTCAGCCCTGATGGCCAGTGGCTCAGCCAGCTCTCCTGGCAGCAGGGCAAGGAGCTTCCAAACAGCAACGAGGAAGCAGCAGCAGAGGCAGGAGATGGAGGAGCCACAGGAGCAGGAGCAGAGAGTGCAGAGCTGAGTCTCCCGGTCCCAGAGGCCCTCCTGACAGGCAGCGCTGAGCTTCCAAGAGCAGTCCTCAAAGAGAAAAATGCAACATCCTCCAGAGAACACACGGGGGTGCACACACTGCCCAGGGTCTCCCCGCTGGCCTCCGCAAGCAGGCAGGTCCCAGAGCACATGTAGAGCAGCTGATGACACACAGGTCACACCCAGGTATCAGGAGGGAGATGAGGAGAAAGGCCCCAAACATGGCACAGCAGGAAGGATGATACCACGTGCCCAGTGGCAGAGCAGGAAGAGGAAGTGGCCATGTGGCCAGCAACTCAGCTGACCTGGGGGGATATAAGGCCCCGCCCACAGCACACTCCTCACTCACCCCTCCTCTCTCCTACTCTCCTCCTCCACCTCTGACCTCGTCCATCTCACTCGCCAGAACCATGGGCTGCTGTGGCTGTTCCGGAGGCTGTGGCTCCAGCTGTGGGGGCTGTGGCTCCAGCTGCTGTGTGCCCGTGTGCTGCTGCAAGCCTGTGTGCTGCTGCGTGCCCGCCTGCTCCTGCGGGGGCTGTGGCTCCTGTGGGGGCTGTGGCTCTTGTGGGGGCTGCAAGGGTGGCTGTGGTGGCTGCAAGGGGGGCTGTGGCTCCTGTGGGGGCTGTAAAGGCGGCTGTGGCTCTTGTGGGGGTTGCAAGGGCGGCTGTGGCTCCTGTGGGGGCTGCAAGGGGGGCTGTGGCTCCTGTGGGGGCTGCAAGGGGGGCTGTGGCTCCTGTGGGGGCTGCAAGGGGGGCTGTGGCTCCTGTGGGGGCTGTGGGGGCTGCAAGGGGGGCTGTGGCTCCTGCGGGGGCTGCAAGGGGGGCTGTGGCTCCTGTGGGGGCTGCAAGGGGGGCTGTGGCTCCTGTGGCTGTTCCCAGTCCTGCTGTAAGCCCTGCTGTTGCCAGTCCAGCTGCTGTAAGCCCTGCTGTTGTTCAGGCTGTGGCTCTTGTGGTTGTTCCCAGTCCTGCTGTAAGCCCTGCTGTTGTTCAGGCTGTGGCTCCTGTGGCTGTTCCCAGTCCTGCTGTAAGCCCTGCTGTTGTTCAGGTTGTGGCTCCTGTGGTTGTTCCCAGTCCTGCTGTAAGCCCTGCTGTTGTTCAGGTTGTGGCTCCTGTGGCTGTTCCCAGTCCTGCTGTAAGCCCTGCTGTGGCCAGTCCTGCTGCTGTGTGCCCGTTTGCTGCCAGTGCAAGATCTGATTTTCCCTTTTCCACAGGCGCTCTTAGTAAAGCTTATCAAGCCTAAGAGTCCTGCTCTAATCAGGCCCCTCTGCCTTTCCCTGAGAACCTAGGAACCCCTTCCTCCCTGACCAAGGATGCACACTTCTCTCTGACCTCCTGCAAAGAAGTGCAGGACCTCTGACCCGGAATGGCTTCCCGGACTCCTCACCCCACACCTGGTACCCCTTAACCAGCTCTTGCAGCTGGCCTGGCCCACCCCGCCCTACCCCATCCCCACCATCCCCATCCCTTCCCCTGGTACTGACTATACCTGAGCAGCCTCCCTGAGCTGCTGGTGCAGCCTGGCTCTGTCCTTTCAACAACCAATAAAGTGTGTATTTGCCCTGGAACCCCTCTCTGTGTTTGTCTGTGTGTCTGTGTGGACATGTGCCGCTGTTCAGCCCAGGGGGCCATCTGGACATGCTGTGCATGCTGCCTGGCCCTAGTGACCATCTGGATATGGTCCTGTGTGTGCCACTGCCCGGCCCAGGTGGTCACTGGACATGGCCATGCATCCTGCACAGCAAGGGACAGTGAGGTTGGTCATGTGCTGCTGCCTGGCCAGGTGACCCAGGGGTGGTGAGCTGGCGTGCACACAGGAAGCGGGATGCAGGCTCACACACCGAGAGATGAGTAGCCCCGGGCTGACCCCACTTGGAGCTGAGGCATGGCTACTCTGGCCTCTTGGCCTGTTTGCACCCCATACTGGGGTCGCTGAAGAGGAAGTACCTTGCCACATGAGACTAACACCTCCATGGAGCCACGGCAACATGGAGCCCTCCAGTGAGATCTATCCAAGAAAACAGCGAGACAAGAAAATGGGAAAGAGGGAGGGAATGGACCCTGAGTCCCCCCATGTGAGACCCTGAGTCTCTCCCCCTGTGAGACCCTGAGTCCCCCCATGTGAAAGCTTGAGTCCCCCCATGTGAGACCCTGAGTCCCCCCATGTGAGAGCTTGAGTCCCCCCATGTGAGACCCTGAGTCCCCCATGTGAGACCCTGAGTCTCTCCCCATGTGAGACCCTGAGTCTCTCCCCCTGTGAGACCCTGAGTCCCCCCATGTGAGACCCTGAGTCCCCCGTGTGAGACCTTGAGTCTCTCCCCATGTGAGACCCTAAGTCGCCCCATGTGAGACCCTGAGTCCCTCAATGTGAGACTCTGAGTCTCTCCCATGTGAGACTCTAGTCCCATGTGAGACCCTGAGTCCCCCGTGTGAGACCCTGAGTCTCTCCCCATGTGAGACCCTGAGTCCCCCCGTGTGGGACCCTGAGTTAATCCGTGTGAGACCGAGTCTCTCCCTGTGTGAGACCCTGTCGCCCCATGTTAGACCCTGAGTCTCTCCCCATGTGAGACCCTAAGTCCCCCATGTGAGAGCCTGAGTCCCCCCATGTGAGACCCTGAGTCCCCTCATGTGAGAGCCTGAGTCACCCTAGGTGAGACCCTGAGTCGTGAGACCCTGAGTCCCCTCATGTGAGAGCCTGAGTCACCCTAGGTGAGACCCTGAGTCCCCCCATGTGAGACCCTGAGTCCCCCCATGTGAGACCCTGAGTCCCTCATGTGAGACCCTGAGTCCCCCCATGTGAGACCCTGAGTCCCCCCATGTATGACCCTGAGTCCCCCCATGTGAGACCCTGAGTCCCCCCATGTGAGACCCTGAGTCCCTCCCCCTGTGAGACCCTGAGTCCCCCGTGTGAGACCTTGAGTCTCTCCCCATGTGAGACCCTAAGTCGCCCCATGTGAGACCCTGAGTCCCTCAATGTGAGACTCTGAGTCTCTCCCCTTGAGAGACCCTAGTCACCCCATGTGAGACCCTGAGTCCCCCCATGTGAGACCCTGAGTCTCTCCCCATGTGAGATCCTGAGTCGCCCCAGGTGAGACCGAATTCCCCAATGTGAAACCCGAAGTCTCTCCCATGTGAGACTCTAGTTCCATGTGAGACCCTAAGTCCCCCGTGTGAGACCTTGAGTCCCCCCATGTGAGACCCTGAGTCTCTCCCCATGTGAGACCCTGAGTCTCTCCCCATGTGAGACCCTGAGTCCCCTCGTGTGAGACCCTGAGTCTCTCCCGTATGAGACCTTGAGTCCCCCAATGTGAGAACCTGAGTCCCCCATGTGAGACCCTGAGTCTCTCCCCATGTGAGACCCTGAGTCCCCCCGTGTGGGACCCTGAGTTAACCTGTGTGAGACCGAGTCTCTCCCTGTGTGAGACCCTGAGTCCCCCATGTGAGACCCTGAGTCTCTCCCCATGTGAGACCCTGAGTCCCCCCGTGTGGGACCCTGAGTTAACCTGTGTGAGACCCTGTCGCCCCATGTTAGACCCTGAGTCTCTCCCCATGTGAGACCCTAAGTCCCCCATGTGAGACCTTGAGTCCCCTCATGTGAGACCCTGAGTCCCCCCCGTGTGAGACCCTGAGTCTCTCCCCGTGTGAGACCCTAAGTCCCCCATGTGAGACCCTGAGTCCCCCATGTGAGACCCTGAGTCCCCCATGTGAGACCCTGAGTCCCTCATGTGAGACCCTGAGTCCCTCATGTGAGATCCTGAGTCCCCTCATGTGAGAGCCTGAGTCACCCTAGGTGAGACCCTGAGTTTCTCCCCGCAGGTTCCCACTCTTACCCTGCCGGGGTCCTGGCCAGTCGACCCCGACACACTGGAGTATGAGCCCCAAAGTCACCGGACTTACTCCCTATGGGAGAGGGAGTGGGAAGGGGAGAAGCCTCTGCCCTGCCCTCTGCTCGCTGCGGGATTCCTGCTGCCGCCGCCGAGAAAGAGACCAAGAAAGAAGGTCACAGAGCAGAGCGGGGGAGTCTGGTGGTCAAGCAGTCTCCGTTTATTGACTCTTACACAGGGGTTTTTATGCAATCGGGAGAGGGGGCGCATTCCGCGCATGCATCATGCTTATCTCGTCGAGCTTAGTACAGATGCTAGTTCGTGATTCGTATTCCCCAATCTCAGGGCCGGGTTAACTAGCTCAGGCAAATGTTAGCTGTCACACCCCTCATCCCATTGTCTCCTCAGCCAGAGTGCCTGTGTGTGGAATGCTGGAGTGTGTGGAATGCAGGGCCCCTGCGCCCCTGTAAACAGGGCTGGCTCTTGCTTTCAGGGGCAGGGGCTTTAGTCAAAGTCTCAGACTGGCTGGTGAGACCCCAACATTACCCACTTCGTAACTCAGCTCATGTACACCACCTGGACGCCCCCTGCCCACCCCGGATTCCTGCCCTGTCCTGAGGCGCTGTACGGTCCCGGATGTGCTCTGGTCATCAGTCATACAGGGCTACTTCAGAGTGCCCTGTCCCTCCGCGGAGCCTGAAAGGCCGCCTTTTTCACAGACCCCTCAGGACTGTCCACCCTCTCTGAGGTCAGCACAGCTCTGTGATGGGCGGCAGCAGGGTGGCTACAGGCTGTGTGAGGGGGTGGGTGTGACTCAGCTGCTGCTCTATAGGGCAGGTGACTGGGCGGGGAGGTATGACCCCGCTGTGCATGCATCCCCCAAATGCAGATTCAGACCTTCAGGGAGGCACTTCCTCTTCATGGGGCTTTGGCCCTTCATTCATTCCCGCCCAGTCCAAGCAGCCACCCAGCCTTAGCTGCGGGCCAGAGTCAGGACACCAGTGCCCAGTAGGCTGCCAAAGCCACCAGGTCCCCAGAGAAGAGAGGGCACTGAGCAGAGAGCCGTGTGCACATGAAGGGTGGGGGAGTGACAGAGTCTTGACAGCCTGAGGGATGTGGGAGAACAGTGATGGGGACACCTACACAGACAGGGCAGGGGACAATCACCGGCATGGGGACACACACACATGGGTTGGACAAACACAGAAGGTGCAATGAGGCCAGGGAAAGGTGCGTCTTCAAATCCTAAGCAGTGCAGGAACAGACTTTTGACACTGATGAAGAGGAAGAACAGGACACCAAGGACTGTCCCCGCTGTGTCAGGAGGGCCAGAGCCACAGGACGCCAGGACTGTCCCCGCTGTGTCAGGAGGGCCAGAGCCACAGGACACCAGGACTGTCCCCGCTGTGTCAGGAGGGCCAGAGCCACAGGACGAAGGGACTGTCCCCACTGTGTCAGGAGGGCCAGAGCCACAGGACAAAGGGAATGTCCCCGCTGTGTCAGGAGGGCCAGAGCCACAGGACGCCGGGACTGTCCCCGCTGTGTCAGGAGGGCCAGAGCCACAGGACGAAGGGACTGTCCCCGCTGTGTCAGGAGGGCCAGAGCCACAGGACAAAGGGAATGTCCCCGCTGTGTCAGGAGGGCCAGAGCCACAGGACGCCGGGACTGTCCCCGCTGTGTCAGGAGGGCCAGAGCCACAGGACGCCGGGACTGTCCCCACTGTGTCAGGAGGGCCAGAGCCACAGGACACCGGGACTGTCCCCGCTGTGTCAGGAAGGCCAGAGCCACAGGACAAAGGGACTGTCCCCACTGTGTCAGGAGGGCCAGAGCCACAGGACACCAGGACTGTCCCCACTGTGTCAGGAGGGCCAGAGCCACAGGACGAAGGGACTGTCCCCGCTGTGTCAGGAGGGCCAGAGCCACAGGACACCGGGACTGTCCCCGCTGTGTCAGGAGGGCCAGAGCCACAGGACGCCGGGACTGTCCCCACTGTGTCAGGAGGGCCAGAGCCACAGGACACCGGGACTGTCCCCACTGTGTCAGGAGGGCCAGAGCCACAGGACACTGGGACTGTCCCCGCTGTGTCAGGAGGGCCAGAGCCACAGGACACCGGGACTGTCCCCGCTGTGTCAGGAGGGCCAGAGCCACAGGACGCCGGGACTGTCCCCACTGTGTCAGGAGGGCCAGAGCCACAGGACGCCAGGACTGTCCCCACTGTGTCAGGAGGGCCAGAGCCACAGGACGAAGGGACTGTCCCCGCTGTGTCAGGAGGGCCAGAGCCACAGGACCCCAGGACTGTCCCCGTTGTGACTCCTTGTCAAAAGGGATGGAACTCTGGGATGCCACAACTGGCCCCGCTGTCTCATCTGTCTTTTACATTGGTTTGTTTTTCGAGCTACGGTATATGTGGGTGACAGAATAACTCATAAGATGAAGACTGAGTGGGTCTTTCCTCAGGAAACAGACAAGCCGGTAAGGTGGGTGACAGCTGCTGCCTTCGGGCTCCTGCTGTAACAGGGCAGTGAGGACGGATGTCAGCATGCAGGGAAGAAGGCAACTGGAGGGAGCTGTGCTGTGCTGTCCAGGGTCATCCTCAGGCTCACACCGGGCTCTGTGCTCAGGGCTGACTCCCGGCTCTGTGCTCAGAGCTCACTCCTGGTTCTGTGCTCAGGGCTCACTCCAGCTCTGTGCTCAGGGCTCACTCCAGTTCTGTGCTCAGAGCTCACTCCCGGCTCTGTGCTAAAGGCTGACTCCTGGCTCTGTGCTCAAGGATCACCCCTGACTCTGTGCTCAGGGCTCACTCCTGGCTCGCTGCCCAGGCATACTCCTGGCTCTGCTCAGGGATCACTCCCAGCTCCTGGAGGAGCTCAGGGAACCCTATGTGGTGCCATTGGTGGAACTGGGACCAGCCACGTGCATGGCCATCACCTCACCCCTGTCCAGTCTGGCGAGCCCAGGCACAGCAGTACATGGAAGAGGCAGATGGCTTCTTGTGTCTCCGGGTGCTGCTCAGTGGCACTTGCAGGAAGAAGCCCCCCGGTGCGTATGTATCCCTATGATGTCCTTAACATGTGCTCCCCAGAGGGGCTCCCCACGTGGCTGGCTACACCAATTCCCACAGCATGGAACTAAAAACTCACCTATGGTCACCAAGCAGGAGACCAGAGAGCCGCACCTGACGTATTTTGCGGAAGGGCTGCTGTCCAACGCCTGCCACGGTGGACATGCCATGAGAAACACAGCACACCCGGACAGGCTGACCACGTAGCACAAACTCTCGGCCATGCCCACCAGAGGGAGCTCGAGTGCCGGGCAGCGCCCCTGACCCAGGAGCCGGCACAGGTGAATGGGGGCAGACGGAAGGAGCAGAGACCCCTGCCCATGTCTGCAAATCACAGCTGCTAAAGAACCACCATCAAACATTCCCTGAAATAAAGGAAAATACAAGCAAACATTGTGGGAAAACGAATGCAATAGGTTCTGCCCTGGGAAACGGGAGGAAAGTAACCCAGAGTGTGCAAAGCCTAAAGCGAGGGGCTCTGGGCGAGGTCCACCGCCGAATGCAAGCCTACATGACCACAGGAACGTCCTACGTGAAGCACAGAAAGGAAATAAAACCAGGGCCAAACACAAGAAATGCAGATATTCAGACCTATTTCTGGATTTGCAGAAAGGGAAGGAAGAAACCAAAGAGATAAAAGAAAATCTTTGGGGTCTCCTGCTTGGTGGCCTGGAGGCCCAGGACTCCCACCAGGGCAAGGGTCAGGATCAGGCCCCTTAGTGCTGGGGACCCCAGGGCTGCAGCAAGACACACACATGCCAGGCATGTGCCTTAAGCCTTGTACTACCTCCTGAATGCAAAAATCATCATGTATTTATTTATCGAGAACTAGACCGCACCCTAAAATGTTCAGAATGTATTCCTAGTGGGCAGCCACTCCAGAAAGGGCTCAGGATGGAACCCACTGCCTTGACCACTGGTGTTGGAGCGACAGTACAGTGGGCAGGCATTTGCCTTGATCTCCGATGTCCCATATAGTTCCCAAGTATCGCCAGGAGGAAGCCCTGAGTGCAGAGCCAGGAGTAACCCCAGAACAGCACCAGGTATGGCCCAAAAACAAACAAAAAAAAACTTTTTTGATTATTCTTCTTGACCCACCACACCCGTAGGTTCCCAGGGCTCACTCCTGGCTCTGCCCTCAGGGGTCTCTCCTGGCGGGGGCTGGGGGACCATACTGAGTGCAGGGCATGGAACCTGAGTCGCAGGAGCCACCCCAAAACAAGACAAAGCTGACAAGTGTTTGGTTTTCCTTTTCTCTTGTTCGTTCTGTGAGGGATGCAGCGCAGGTCCAGGCTCTCCTGCTGAAGCCCCCCACAGGACCAAAGCACGACCCCCAGACCTCCACAGGCCGATTGCAGGGAGAAAAAGTGTATTCAGCCCCATCCCCAATTCAGCCCGGGCCTTACTCCGCCCCGCCCCTGCCTCCCTCGACCCCGCCCCTGCCCGCGTTCAGCCCCGCTCCCGCCAGCCTTAGGCCCCGCCCCTACAGTGCTTGGCCCCGCCCTCTGAGTGCCCCGCCCTCGGACTCCCCCCCCCTCCCGCTTACCGCGTTCAGCCCCACTCCTGCCTGCGCTCGGCCCCGCCCAGGCTCGCCCTTGCCCGCCCTCGGTTCCTCCCCCGTCAGCACTCGGTCCCCGCTGCCTCCAGTGCCCGGCCCCGCCCCTGTCAGCTCTTGACCCCGCCCCCGGGGCCCCCCGCCCTTAACCACACCCAATCACTCCAAGCCCTGCCCTTGGTCCCGCCCCTGCTCGCGCTCGGCCCCGCCCATGCCCGCCCTAGGCCACACCCATGCCCGCGCTCAGCCAGGCTCAACCCCTGGACCGGGTGACAGAGTCCGCTGGGACTCTGTCACGCCCCCGCAAGCCCGGCGTGGCCCACGAAGGCCTGCGGAGAGCGAGGGGCGGGGCCCAGGCAGGCTGCGATCCCCGCAAGGTCCTGCACACCCCCGCACCGGCCGCTTGGACCTGGCAGCGCGGCCACGCTCCGCAGTTCCCAGCACCGACCGCCCGGTGTGGGGGACACACGCGCCCTGACTTCTGTCCCCTCCCCGCAAAATGCCGAGGACCAGAACGGGCAGATCCCCCCAGTTCAGGAGCCTGCCCCTAAGAGCGCCCAGCGCGCGGCCACGCCCGCAGGCAGCGCCCACCGCCTGGCACGAGAGCCGGACCCCAGGAGCTCCGACACAGATGCCCACGCACGCCTGGGGCCACCGCCCTGCATCCCGGGACTTGCTGCCGCCCACTCCGGGCACAGGCAGAGCACAGCAGGTGCCGGCAGGCCGGCCCGCGGGGCCCAGGGCGCCGTCCTCCGACGACCCCCTCGGCCGGCTGCAGACGTGGGCCTGAGTCTCCCCTCCCCCAGGGCCGCATCCGTTCTTTCTCCCCCAGTCCCACTGCCGGCGGGGCCCACCTCCAGCGAGGCAGAAAAGGGGAAGGGCTTTCCCCGCAGCCCTTCCTGGCCAAAGGGGCTACCTGGGGTCCCTCCCGGGCAGCCTCCCACCTTGAGCGTCAGCGCTGCTGCCTCGGAGCCCGAGCTCGACGCTAGGGGACGCGCGAGCAGCGAACTCCGCCCACAGGCGCGGCGGGTCTGGAAACGCGGAGCGCGTTGGACGGCGCGTCCAGCCACCCACCTCCAGGCAGGGACCATCCCGGGCCGCCCCCGGGTGCCCCCCTCCTGCAGGGAACGGGCCCGGGCCTTCCCGTCTCGCCGGTGCCCGACACTCACGTGCGGCAGCGGGCAGGGGGCTCCCGGGGTCCCCGCGCCAGGCACGCGCGCAGAGAGCGTGTCCGGAATCCGCGGCGCCCCCGCTCCACCCGCCCCTGCCCTGCCCGAACCACCTGGACGTGCCACCTCCCGGGGAGCCCGGGGTCCGTCCAGCCCGACGCCCGGGGGGCGCGGCGACCCTCCCCGGGGCAGCCGTCGGGGGCCGGGCACCGCGGGGACGGTCCTACCACCGGAGGGACGACCCCTGCAGGGTCCGCGTGACCTCTGCGCTGCGCGTTTCCTCCCGCGTCAGAGAGCCGCGGGGCCCCCGCTTCGGCCCCTCCGGCTCGCGGTGCGCCCCGCACGCACAAAGGACGCCGGGGGGTGGCGAGGCGGGGGGCCTTTGTTCCAGCCGCAGCCTCACCCGCGGGGAGAGGAGCCTCGCGCTCCGGAGCCAGCCCGCTCGGCCCCGCGGAGGGAGAGCCGGCGAAGCGCGGGGTTCTCGGAGCGCACGCCGGAAGCCTTCCTGGAGGCGGGGTCCGCGCGCCGCACGCCGCGCGGCCGCTTTAAGAGTGGGTCCCGGGGCGCAGGGCGAGGGCAGAGGGCGGAGGGCGGCGCGGCGGGCCCGGCCCCCGCCCCCCGGGCCGCCGCCTCTAATCTGCACCCGCAGCCCGGCTCCGGCTGACGTCACCCGCCCCGAGCCGCGCGCGCTGATTGGCTGCGGGTGACGTCAGGGCCTTTTTCGCTCCGCATGACCTCATCCCCCGCCGCCCGCCCCGCGCCCGGGCCTGTCACCGCGGCCGAGCGCGGCGGCCCAGCCGGCCCCGCGCCCCCGCCCCGCCGCACGCCCGCGCCGCCCGCACCCGGCCCGCGCCCCGCCGCCCCGGCCGCGCCCGCCGTGGGATGCGCGCCGCGAGCGCGCGTGTCCGCCCCAGTGCGCGCGCCCCGGCCCGAGCGAGCGCTGCCCGCGGCGGCGGCGACGGCCACGGCCACGCGACCCGCGCGGTCCCCCGCTCCCTGCCCCGGCGGCGCGGGCCCCCCGCGGGCCCATGGGCGGCTCCGGCGAGCGGGCGTCCTGAGCGCGGCGCGGGTCCCCGCTGCGCCCCGGCGGCGGCGAGCGTGAACGAGGTGAGCGGAGGGCCGCGGACGGGGGGCGCGGGGATCGGGGGGCGCGGGGACAGAGACGCAGGGACCCGGGCTCCGGGCGGGGGGCGCGGGGACAGAGACGCGGGGACGGGGGCGCGGGGACCGCGGCGCGGGAACCGGGGCGCGGGGAGGCGGAGATGTGGCATCGGGGATGCGGGGCGCGGGGATGCGGGGCGCGGGCCGGCTCCCCCGGGGGGCCCAGCTGTTCGTCCGGCGGGCCCGGGGCGCCGCGTCCTGAGCCTTCGGGGCGGCTGCGCCCGGCGGGCCCCGGGAAGAGGACGCGGCCGGGGCCTCGGGACCGGCCCCGAAGCCGGCTCTCAGGAACGTCACGGTACGGACATCGCGGTCCCCGCGGCCCCCGCCGCCCCAGCGCCCGGGGAACTCTGGCCCGGCCCACCCCGGCCACGGCTTCCCCGGGTGATTCCTTGTCGGTCGGGTGGGGACAGGCGGCGACGGAAGGTCCCGCAGCCGCGGGACCCCGCACATCCAGTCCCCGGACTCAGCCCTCCGCAGGGGCCGGCAGGGAGGCGCAGGACAGAGGGCGGCGGGCCACCACGGGGTCCCGCGGGGCGAGACTGCACTGCCGTCGCCCGGTGTGGCCGCGCGCCACCTTGGGCCTCTGCGGAACCGAGGCTGCGGCGCCCGCCACGGCTGGGGGAGGGGCTGGCAGTGCCAGGCTGGGCGCCCGCAGCCTCTCTCGGCCTGCAGCCCCAGCTCCGCTCCAGGCTGGCCTCCCGGAGGGGAGCGGCCGGCAGGGCCCAGGCTCGCGGGTCCTGGCTGCGGCCACCGCGGGTGGGGGCAGGAGCAGCGCTGGGCCCAGCTGGGGTCTCCATCGGATGGGCAGCTGGGAGGGCAGGACTGAGGAGGGGCCGGCAGTGATCAGTGTGCCCCAAAGGGTCCCGGGAGCTGCTAAGCGGGACTCCAGAAGGGCCTGACCAGAGCAGAGCCCCGAGTGGCCCAGCCAGCACCTGTGCCTCCTGTGTCATATGTGGCTCCAGGAAGGGTGTGTTATGGCCAGAGGGCCTGCATGCGCCTGTGACACTAGGCCGGCTGGACCAGCCTACCTCTGCCTGCTGGGACTGTGGCCACTGAGACGGGAACAGGACTGGGTCTTGTGACGACCGTAGCCACGGCCGGGCAGGCCTGGGTCTTGTGGGTACCGTGGCCAGGGAGGCTGGGTGGGCCTGGGTCACTTTCCTGGGCCTCCCTGGTGTGGGAGGACAATGTGTGGACCCAGGTGGGTCGTGGGGACAGCAGTGGGACAGTGCAAGGCCACAGACCGGTGAGGGGCACAAGCCAGCAAACCAGACTTGTGGGGTCCTGAGCCCTCCTCTCCAGGACCCTCCCAGTTGCCCCCATACCAGGCTCAACCCAGGACCGTGTGGCCTAGCGGAGCAGCAGAGCACCGCAGACCCTGGCGGGTGCCTGTCCTGTCAGCCTCCACATGCCACTGCTCCATGGGCTCCCCTGAGGCCCCGCAGGCTAGGGACACCCCTGGGTGAAACCCCCACCCACTGCCTCAGGTCCTGGCTGACCTGTGTGGGACAGGTGAGCTCAGCCTGGCCTGGAGGGCTGCAGGAGACGGAGCCCAGCAGGTGGCTCATGGCTGTTTGTCCTGGGGGACAGCAGGAGGCTTGTCCTGCAGGGGGGAGATGTGCATGTGTATGTTCACGCCTGCGCACACGTGTACTCTGTGTGCCACTTGTGCAGTGTATGTGCAGTGTGTATGTGCATGCAATGTAGATCTGTATGCCTTGTATACATGTGTGAACTGTTTATGTGTGTCATGTGCCATCTGTCATGTATGCTGTGTTGCAGTGTGTATCTGTGTGCTGTATATACATGTGTATACGGTGTGTACATGCCTGTTGTGTGTGTACTTGTGTTTGTGTGCAGTGTGTACGTGTGTGCAGTGTAGGTGTCTATCATCTGTGTACATGTGTATGTGTGCAGTGTGTACATGTCTGCCGTGTGTACACTGTGTACATGTATGTACTGTGTGTTCCTTTTGTGTACATGTGTATGTGTGTAGTGTGTGCATCTCTGCCTGTGTGCATATGTAGTGTGTAGGTGTCTTCCATGTGTGTGCTATGTGTACATGTGTGTGCAGTGTTATGTGTCTGCCTTATGTGTATATGTATGTGCAGTGTGTACATGTCTGCCATGTGTGTATGTGTATGTTGCAGTGTACATATGTGCCTTTCTTTGTGCTGTATGACCAGCAGCAATATGTGCACAGTGTGTATATGTCTGCACGTGTGTGCAGTATATGTGTGCATGCATGTGCCTGCATTTGTACTTATCTGTGTGGTGCATTCATGAGTCCATTGTGTGCCTTGTATACATCTGTGCGTGTGTGTCTGCATGTATGTGGTGTATATGTGCATGTGTATGCAGCTGTAGAGTACACAATGCACATGTGTGCACTAGTGTAGTGCATACATGTATTCATGCACATGTATGGTACATGTGTATGCTTACACATGTGTCTGCATGTATCCTGTGTGTCCAGGTATGTGTGGGTGTGCGTGTGTCTATGGTATGTGTGGTTACATATGTCTGGCACATACATGTATGTCTGCATATGTGTTGTGTGCATGCATATGTCTGTGTGTGGTGCATGTGTGCGTGTTGTCTATGTGTGTGGTGTGTGGCTCCATGTGTCTGGTGCATACATGTGGATGCACGTGTGTCTGCATGTGTTGCTGTGTGGTAGTAGCACAGCAGGCAGGTGAGCTGGACTGTGCAGTGGTTCACGTGTGGCCGGTCCTGCGAGCACTGAGCTCTGCTTTCTGGGTCCGCATGCTCTAGACGGGGTCTGCTGTCCCAGAGTCACCAGCCTGTGCTGGGAATGACTGGTGTGCCAGCGGGCTCTGGACCAGCAGGAAGATCAGGGACTGTGTTCCCAGGAGAGGCCTGTGCCTGGTGGGGGTGTAGAGGTGGGTGCGTGAAAGGGGGGGCTCTATGCACCTCCCCATCAAGGACCGGCCCTCAGAACGCCCCGCCCCCGCGTCTCTGGGGACACATCTCCCATCTCCCGTGGCACCTTCGTGCCAGCAGCCTGTGTGCCCCAGGCCCTGGGGAAGCCCCTGGGAGAGGGCGTGGTGCAGAGGAATTCTTGCACCCCTGGGGGTCACCTGTGGGGTGGGAGCGAGCTGGGACAGGCTCCTGCCGCACTGCAGCGGTTGCCATGGTGACGCCTGAGGTGCTAACTTGCTAATGAGTCCCCTTGGGCGCAAATAACAACACCGCAGCAGCTAATGGGGCCAGCCTGGAGGGAGGCCCTGGGAAGGGGAGCCCCTTTCCCGCTGCTCCTGCCCTCCAGGCGCCAGACCACCCACCCCGGCAGAGCTAAGGTGCTCTGGTCAGACCCCTGGATTGAGGTGCCAGCACCCCACAGCCCTCACCCCAGCACCCCACAACCTTTACTCCAGCACCCCCCACCTGTCACCCCAGCATCCCACAGCCCTCACCCCAGCACCCCACAAGCCTTATTCCAGCACCCCCCACCCATCACCCCAGCATCCCACACCCCTCACCCCAGCACCCCACACCCCTCAACCCAGCAATTCCACCCCAGCACCATACACCTCACCCAGCCCCCCACACCCCTCACCCCACACCCCTCACCCCAGTACCCCGACCCCTCACTCCAGCACTCCACACCTCTCACTCCAGCACTCCACGCCCCTCACCCCAGCACCCCAAAACCCCACCCCTCACCCCAGCACCCTGCACCCCCACCCCTCACCCCTCACCCCAGTACTCCATACCCTTCACACCAGCACTCCACACCGCTCAACCCAGCACCCCACAGCCTTCACCCAGCACCCCACAATCCTTGGCCCAGACTCCTCACCCCAGCGCCCCCACCTTCTCAGCCCAGCACCCCTCACCCCGGCACCCCCACACTCCTCAGCCCATACTCCTTGGCCCAGCGCCCCCAAGTCCCTCAGCCCACTCCCCTCCCCCATCCCCACACACCCCTCTCCCAGCACCCACGGAGCCCTGCCAAGGTCCCAAGCATCCCAGGGGCCCAGACACAGGCCTACAGGGACCCCTCCCTCAGGTGCACTGCCCTCTACTGGGCCACCATCTGCCTCCCCCAACCCACCTGTGGCCTCCTGCACCCCACCACCCTGCTCTGGCTGGCCCCCACTACCACATGCAAATGCTCCAGCTGTGGGCTCTGTGGACTGTGTCCATGTGTAATGTCTTTGCTACGTGTACCTCTTTGTGTGTGTATATTGTGGTGTGTATATCTCTGCATGTGGCATGTATGTAATATGCAGGTGTGGTTGTGTGCGTGTGGTATGGATATGATGGCTCATTTATGTGGTGTGTGCACATATGTGTGCTGAGTACATGTACGTGTGCACTTTTGCATGTGGGCTATGTGTGGAATGTGTAGTATGTGACTGGTGTGTATATGTTTGATGTGTGGTGTGCACATATGTGATTTAGGGTGTTTTATATGTGCATATGTGTGTGGTGTATCGGTCATGTGTGTTTGATGTGTGATTTTTGTAGTATGTGTGCTCATATGTGTTTATTGTGTAGTGGTATGTGTTTGGTATGTGGTGTGGGTGGTGTGTTCATGTGTGGTATGTCTGTATGACACATGTATGTTTGGTGTGTGGTTGGGTGGTGTGTGCATGTGTGCTATATATTCGGGGATGTGCACATGTGCAGCTCCCAAGAAGGCAGAGGCAAGGGAGCATTAGGGGCGTATTCTGATCCCACATCATCTGGGGTCCTGGGCATTGGATGGCGTCTGCAGACTGGGGTATGGGGAAGGCGACACGAGGGAGTGTATCCAGTGGTGGCCCAGCCACCCGGTCCTCCTCCCTGTGGTCCCTTGTGCCTGGCTGTCCCCAAGGCTGGCATGGTGGCGGGGCGATGGCGTGGCTTGCCGACCAAGCTAGAGGGGACCCTGCTTCTCTCTGAGGGCAGCCCCGCTGAGCTCCTCCTCTCCCTCAGGTGTGGTACCATGGCCTCCCACGCCCAGCTCTAGGCCACAGCCACCAGCCAGCAGCTGCTGCCCACACAGGGCCACGCCCGCCCCCACCCACTGCCACACCATGGCCGGGGACCGGCTTCCCCGGAAGGTGATGGATGCCAAGAAGCTGGCCAGCCTGCTGCGGGGCGGGCCCGGGGGCCCGTTGGTCATCGACAGTCGCTCTTTCGTGGAGTACAGCAGCTGGCACGTACTGCGCTCGGTCAACATCTGCTGCTCCAAGCTGGTGAAGCGGCGGCTGCAACAGGGCACAGTGACCATCGCCGAGCTTGTCCAGCCTGCTGCACGCACCCAGGTACTGGGCGCCCGTGGCCAGGGCACTCCTAACCCACCCCCCAGACAGGTAGCTGCGTATGCGAGTTTGTGCACACGTGCACACACAGCCTCAACTCCTGGGAGCACACACACGCACATACATGCACACACACGCACACACAGGCACATCAGCCTGGACTCCCGGGGGCACACACAGGCACATACAGGCACACACAGGCACATATGTGCACACATATCCTGGGCTCCTGGGAGCTCACACATGCACATGCATGTACACACATGCACACACGTGCACACAGCCTGGGCTCCTGGGAGCACACACATGCACATACATCCACACATGTGCACACACAGCCTGGGCTCCTGGAAGCACACACATGCACATGCATGCACACACATGCACACACATGTACACACAGCTTGGGCTCCTGGGAGCACACACATGCACATACATGCATAAACATTTACACAGCCTGAGCTCCTGGGAGCACATACATGCACATACATGACACACATGCACACATCCTGGGCTCCTGGGAGCACACACATGCATATACATGCACACACAACCTGGGGCACATACAGGTACACACATGCACACACACGCACACGTGCATACACAGCCTGGGCTCCCAGGAGCACACACAAACACAGACACACACATGCACACTCATAGACTGACTTCCCCAGGACCACACACATGTGCACACGCATAGCCTGGGCTCCAGGGGCACACACAAACACCCTCACACACACACCCCTCCTCTCCCAAGGGCACACACACACACAAACACATACATACACACAGCCTGGGCTCCAGGGGGCACACACAAACGCCCACCCTACACATGCAAACATAGTCTCGGTTCCCAGGGGTGCGCATGCACGTGTGTGTGCACCCGTGCGCGTACACAAACACACACACATTGCCTGGATTCTCTCTCTCTCTCTCTCTCTCTCTCTCACACACACACACACACACACACACACACACACACTGCCTGGATTTCCAGGAAGGCACACATGCCCAGGTGCCCAGCCGGGCCCCCAGGAACCTGACTGACTTCTCCAGGTGTGGTTGAGAGCTGCTTCCCTACAGGGACTCTCCCTACAGCTTCTTCCAGCAGCCCCCTCGGTTGATGACTCGGTTCTCCCAGTGCTGGGGAGGGACCGCTGGGTGACTGGGCCACTGATGGGGAGGGGGGGCGGGGGGGTGGCCTGCAGGCTGTGGGCAAGGCCCTGCCCCTGCACAGCAGGGATGGAGACCGCGTTGCAGGGAGCCCATAACCCAGAACTTCCTCCACGCCCCAGCGCGCCCTCCCATTGGCTGCGCGTGATGTCAGTCCACGGTACTGGCGGCCTGCTGGGGGCAGGGTGCGTCTGTTCTCCCTCCTGGTCCACTCCAGGCTCCTCCGAAACGCGAAACACGATGGGTTTCCTCAGACCGCCCCGCAGCATGGACATCCCGGTGCCCCTCCCCACTGCCCGGGCTATCAGCCGGCCCTGAGTGCGCCCCTGGCCCCCTAGGTGGAGGCCGCGGAGGCGCAGGACGTGGTGGTGTACGACCAGAGCACGCGGGACGCCAGCGTGCTGGCCGCAGACAGCTTCCTCTCCATCCTGCTCAGCCAACTGGACGGCTGCTTCCGCAGCGTGGCCGTGCTCACAGGTGGGTGGGCCTCGGCAGCGCGCTCCCACGCCCACGCGGGCCACGAGCGGGGCACGAGCTGCCCACGGCAGCCCTACCAGCTAGGGGCAGGGAGGGCGCAACACACACACAAGGCACTCACGACCAGGTGTGCTCACATGTGTACACGTGCACCTCAGACACATGCTCACAGATGCACACAGGCTGACTCCATACAGTGTCTCATATGTGCATGTACAGGCTCACGCCCTCAGTGCTCAAGTATATATGCACAGGCTCATACCCATAGTGCTCATGTGTGTATGCACGTGCTCATACCCACAGTACTCGTGTGTATACTCACACCCATAGTGCTCACACCCATAGTGTTCACGTGTATATGCACACCCATAGTGCTCTCACGTGGGTAAGCACAGGCTCACACCCATAGTGCTCAGGTATGTATGCACAGGCTCACACCCATAGTGCTGATGTGTGTAAGCACATGCTCATACCCATAGTGCCCATGTGTGTATGCATGTGCTCACACCCATAGTGCTCTCATGTGTGTAAGCACAGGCTCATGTCCATAGTGCTTATGTATATATGCACAGGCTCACACACACAGTGCTCTCACATGTGTATGCACACACTCACACCCATAGTGCCCTCACGTGTGTATGCACATGCTCACACCATAGTGCCCTCATGTGTATATGCACACACTCACACCCACAGTGCCCTCACATGTGTATATACACAGACTCACTCCCACGGTGCCCTCATGTGTGTGTATGCACACACTCACACCCACAGTGCCCTCATGTGTATATGCACACACTCACACCCACAGTGCCCTCACATGTGTATATGCACAGACTCACTCCCACGGTGCCCTCATGTGTGTGTATGCACACACTCACACCCACAGTGCCCTCATGTGTATATGCACACACTCACACCCACAGTGCCCTCATGTGTATATGCACACACACCCACAGTGCCCTCATGTTTATATGCACACACTCACACCCACAGTGCCCTCACGTGTGTATATGCACAGGCTCACTCCCACAGTGCCCTCACATGTGTATATGCACACACTCACACCCACAGTGCCCTCATGTGTATATGCACACACTCACACCCACAGTGCCCTCATGTGTATATGCACACACTCACACCCACAGTGCCCTCACGTGTGTATATGCACAGGCTCACTCCCACAGTGCCCTCACATGTGTATATGCACAGGCTCACAGTGCCCTCACGTGTGTCTATGCACAAGCTCACAGTGCCCTCACATGTATATGCACATGCTCACACAGTAATCCTAGCACAGGCAGGGGGTGGCATCTGGGCACCGGGCTCCCGCTTGGCTCAGCACCATGGCAGGGGTGTCCGTGTCCGCTTCATCACTGCCTGACCTGGGTCCTGGGCAGTTGTCCCTGCTGTGGCACAGACACGTCTGGGTGGGCCTGTGTGCGTGCATGCGTGCCTGCCTTGTGTGCCTGTGGGAGCCCATGTCTGACTGCTGTCCCAGTGCCTCGCCTGCTCCCGGACGCAGCGGTCTCGCTCTGTCCTGGCGGGGCTGGGGTGGTGGCTGGAGCCCCGTGCGCCTGAGGAGCCCAGCAGGACTGGCTGGGCTGGGGCCGGCTGTTCTGCTGCTTTTGTGAGGCTTTGGATTTGGTTTGGGGCCACCCCTGCTGCTGCTGCGGGGCGCACCGCTGGCTCTGTGCTCGGGGGCAGTGTGGGGCTGAGGGAGGAACTTGACTTCCCACCAAGCCATGAGTGAGGGGCACTGAGTGAGCATCTTCTGCCCCCCACCGCCCATGGCCCTTCTGGGGGATCTCAGTGCTGGCAGGAGTTGCTGTGTGTAGTGAAACTGGAGTGGGAACTGGAGGGCTCTGGGAATGTCCAGTACTGGGAGGGACCCTTCCAGCTCTGGGTGAGGGCAGATCAGGACCAGCAGGGTCTTCCTGAGACTCAGGACCAAAGGTACAGGCGGGGGCTGGGCAGCTGCTTCTCAGTACAGTGTCAAGAGTCAGATAGCCGACCCCCCACCTTGGGGCAAGGGAAACTGGCCCTTTAGTCCCCCGGCCCATGCGGAGGGCGGAGCTTCTGTTGCAGCTGGTGGAGGAGGCTGCCCATCCACCACACCCCCACCCCACCTCCGGATCACCCAGGTGGGGGCTGTGTGGGCCCTGCTCAGTCAGGGCATGCTGGTGGCTGAGACCACTGGGGCCTAGGACAGGGCAACGTGCTTGGTCGGCCTTGGCATATGGCTGGCCTGGGACCTCCCCAGCATCCTGCGGTGCCCAGAACACTGCTGGGTGAGACCTAAAAACACCTGTCGCGCAGTGACCTGTTCTCCCAACTGGGGGTGTGGACGGGGCGAAGGGAGCTCCCAGCCCTGCTATTGGCCAGGCTGAGAGCTGTGGATTGGTCAGCCGCTGGGGGACGGTGTCTGCCTCTGGGACAGTCAGAGAAGGGGTCTGCCTCTGGGGACAGTCAGGGGGTCTGCCTCTGGGACGGTCAGAGAGGGGGTCTGCCTCTGGGGACAGTCAGAGAGGGAGTCTGCCTCTGGGGACAGTCAGAGAGGGGGACTGCTTCTGAGGACAGTGGAGGGGTCGGCCTCTGGGAACAGCGGAGGGGTCTGACAGTCAGAGAGGGGGTCTGCTTCTGGGCACAGTGATGTGGGGGCCTACCTGTGGGCACCAGAGCTCTGCCCCGTGACTCCCAGGCTCCTCTGACCACTGTCCCAACTGGTTAAGCACCTCTGCGTGCTATGCCTGCTCCTGTGGGTGGAGTTAGGCCTTGGGGTACAGCCCGGGAGGGGACCCTCTTGGTCCTGGCGCCCAAGCAAACTGGGAGCACTGTGTAACACTGGAGGGGTGGGAAACTGGCCTGACCCTCAGCGGGGACCCCTGTGGCCTGCAGCCCACGCCGCCCAGCTGGGCCTCAGCCCTAATCTCACATTTATGGGCATCACAGCAGCGTCCTTGGGGCCAGCCCCTAATTAGCGTGAGGAAGGACGTGGGTGGCAAGGCAGCTGCTGGCACGGCCCACCCAGTCTCCCAGCTCCGCAGCACCCAACGCCACGCAGGGCTGGGCCAAGGCTGGCAGCGGGCATCAGGGCTGGGCTGGACTGGGGCTGGGGTCCAGGCTGGGTGTGGCTGAGAGGTGGTGGTGGGTGGTGGGTTTGTGCCACGCCAAGACACCCTCATCTGACCCTGTCTGCTTCCCCTACAGGGGGCTTTGCCACCTTCTCCTCCTGCTTCCCCGGCCTCTGTGAGGGCAAGCCCGCCGCCTTGCTGCCCATGAGCCTCTCCCAGCCCTGCTTGCCCGTGCCCAGCGTGGGCCTGACCCGCATCCTGCCTCACCTCTACCTGGGCTCCCAGAAGGATGTCCTAAACAAGGTGTGTGTGGGCTTGGGGCTGAGGGCTGGAGGAGGGGGAGCACAGCAGGGCCCCAGTCCCCTGCCAACGCCCCTGGCGGGCAGGCAGGGCCTGGGGGAGTGGCCCGGCTCCTTGCCCCAGGCCACCGGCCCAGAGAGCCCACATACCAAACTGCTGAGGTCACTGGGCTCCGCCTGGGTGAAAGAATCCCGGGCTTCAGAAAGGGCGAGGAAAGAGGGCGCAGACACCGCCCGCCACGGCCAGATTCCTGGGAGTCCAGGAGCTCACCACAGGCAGGGCGGCCCCATCCAGGGTGGCTGTGCCCAGAAACCGCTTACACCCCGTCCTCCTACCCCAGGACCTGATGACCCAGAACGGAATAAGCTACGTCCTCAACGCCAGCAACTCCTGCCCCAAGCCCGACTTCATCTGCGAGAGCCGCTTCCTGCGCATCCCCATCAACGACAACTACTGTGAGAAGCTGCTGCCCTGGCTGGACAAGTCCATCGAGTTCATAGGTGAGGAGGGCACCAGCCCCTGGAGCCGTGCTGAGGGGATGGGGCGGGGCCAGGCTCCAGTGGACTGGCAGGGAATGGGCGGGGAGACTGGGGCGGGGCGGAGCAGGGGCGGGGCGATTGAGGGGCCGGCCATTTGTTGGTAGTGGTGGAGGGGCGGGGCATGACGGGACAGGAGCGATGGGGGCGTGGTGATGGGGCGGGGCGCAGGCGGTGGGCGGGGCGCTGTGGGCTGGGCACGCTCGTGCCGAGGGCTCACTGGAGTTGGTGCCAGACCAGGTGCGGGAGGGAGGAGTGCCAGGTGCTAAGTGGCCAGATCGGGGAGCAGTGCCAGCCGCCAGCGAGCCGCGGAGGGCGAGGACAGGAGGGGACAGGGCAGGTGCCGGGAAATATCTGGTCCCGTGGGACTGGAAGGAGGGACCCCAGCTGGGAGAGGACGGGCTTGTGCAATAGCCGCCCTGCCCCCAGATAAAGCCAAGCTGTCCAGCTGCCAAGTCATCGTCCACTGTCTGGCTGGCATCTCCCGCTCCGCCACCATCGCCATCGCTTACATCATGAAGACCATGGGCATGTCTTCGGACGACGCCTACAGGTAGCCCCGGCTTCCCGGGCGCAGCGGGGGGTGGGCGGGAGGGGGGCGGGAAGCCCGTGCCCACGCAGCCGTGCCCCCACGCAGGTTCGTGAAGGACCGGCGCCCGTCCATCTCCCCGAACTTCAACTTCTTGGGCCAGCTGCTGGAGTACGAGCGCAGCCTGCAGCTGCTGGCGGCGCTGCAGGGCGAGGCGGCGCCCCGGCCAGGCAGCCCCGAGCCGCTGCCCCCCGGCCCCGCGGCCCCGCCGCCAGCACCTACCTCAGAGAGCGGCGCGGCGGGGGGCGCCGAGCCCCCGGGCCCCGCCGCCAGCCTGCAGCAGGGCCTGCGCGGCCTGCACCTCTCCTCCGACCGCCTCCAGGACACCAACCGCCTCAAGCGCTCCTTCTCGCTGGACATCAAGTCGGCCTACACGCCGAGCCGGCGGCCCGACCCCGGCGAGCCCCCGAAGCTCTGCAAGCTGGACAGCCCGTCGGGGGCCGCACTGGGCCTGCCCTCGCCCGGCGCCGACGGTCCCGACGCTGCCGATGCGCGCCCGCGGCCCCGCCGGAGGCCCCGGCCCCCCGCCGGCTCCCCGGCGCGCTCCCCCGCGCGCTCCCCGGCTTGCTCCCCGGCCAGTGCGGCGCGCCAGACTCCGCGGCACGCGCTCCCCGGCCCACCCGGCTCGCCCACGCCCGACGCGCGCTGCCGCTGCGGCCCCGACGCGCACTTCAAGCGGCGCAGCTGCCAGATGGAGTTCGAGGGGAGCCTGGCCGAGGGCCGCGCGCGCGGCGAGGAGCTGGCCGCGCTGGGCAAGCAGGCCAGCTTCTCGGGCAGCGTGGAGGTCATCGAGGTGTCCTGACGGCCCGGCGGGGCGCAGGGGAGGGGAGGGGTTTACGGCGGTTTTTATCGAGAAGCCAATATTTCGATTTTTTATTTATTTAAGCTGTTCATTCTACAGTGGTTGGCAGCCCCGGAGCTGTTTTTACTGTCTGGTATTTATTTAAACTGAAACACAGTTTCTAAGCAATACGGGCCGCCTGCAGTCTCAAGCTGGGGGTCCTGGCCTGGGGTCCCTTCTCCGCCTCCTCCCGCAGGATACTCTGACTGCCCAGCTTTCGTGCACTTTTTACATAAGAAAAAGGAAAAAAAAAAAAAGAAAAAAATCCTTTGCCACAAACTGAGCCGCAGACTCTCCTCCCACCCTCTCCTGCCCTCTCCCACCTGCCCTCCCTCCATCTCTCTCCCACCTCCCCTCCCTCCACCTCTCTCCCCCTCCCTACACCCCTCTCCCTCTTTCTCTGATCCTGTCCCTTCTCCTCTGCACCCAGCCTGGGGGGGTCTCAGTTGGGTGTGAGCAGCAGGCTGCACCCCAGGCCCAGGCACCAAGCCCCAGGGCAGTGGGGTCCTCTGCCTGCCCAGTTTCCAGTGGTCTAGTAGAGAGCACAGGATAAAGGGCATGGGGAATGTGTCTCCCAGTGAGACGGGACCCCAGCTGGAGCTGGAGAGCCCTTCCTCCTGCCTGAACCCCAAGTCTGGTTTCAGGGTCACCAGCTTCCCTGTGTAGGTGAAGGGGGACCTAGAGACCAGGTGTGTCCCTACAGGTGGGGGTGACCCCGCAGCTGCCAGTGACTGGGACTCAGATGTATCCTGCAGGTGGGGTGATCTGGGATCCAGGTGTGTCCTCGCAGGTGCTGGTGACCCTGCAGATGGGGATGATCTGGGACTCAGGTGTGGGTAACCTGAGTCTAGGAGGGTCCCATAGTTGGGGGTGACCCAGGGTCCAGGTGTGGCCCCTCAGGTGGGGGTGCCCCTACCAGGGGAGGGGGATCACCTAGGATCCAGGTGTATCATGGAGGTAGGGGTGACCCCGCAGGTGGGGGGTGACCGAGGGTCCAGGTGGGGCCTCCCTGAGCACTGCTGTTGTGGGGCAGGTAGACCCTCTGCTGGGCAGCTGGGTGGGAGGTACCCCATGTTGGCCCAGTCCCTGGGGACCCCTCTCTAGGACCTCTGCACTGAGGTTCCCTCCCCCACATCTTCAGGGTTTTACTCTGGTACCTACCCGGCTGATTTTCTGGCCCTGGTGGGTGGGGGAAAGGGGAGCCACAGCCCCCCAACTCTCTTGGTTGTGGGGCCCTCTGGGCTTTGGGGCACCTGGCAAAGAGGCAGGATGGGCCATGTTGGGGGTACAGGACTGGGTCCTGGGGAGCGTCCCTGCTGACCCCTTTGTTTTCACTATACCCCTCCGTCCTGGTCCTGTCCACCCTGTTCCCCAGAAGATAAGCTATCATCGTTGTATTTGCAATCTCTGGATTAGCAGTTTAAGTATTTATTATTGGTTAATTATTATTATTATTGTCGTTGTTGTTGATTATGTAAATTCGCCTTCTGTCTGTCTGTCACATTGGATTTCCGAGGTGACCCGTGTGGAGGACGGCCTGGTCCCTCGGCCGCGCCCCTGTGCTGTCCCGGAGACAGAATCTGAAGGCAGGTCCCAAGCGCGTCCTTCCCTCCCGTTGCCCTTTCTCCAGAGCTGTCAGACTTAGGGATTCTGCCCTGGCGCAGGTGGTCCCCGGCTCCCCCAGAGTGAGCCGGGCTGGGGGAGGGGCTGTGCGCTCCCTGGCCCCGCCCCTGTCCTGGCGCTGGAGCCCCTGTCCCCCAGCGGACCTGCCCCCCTGTTATTTGCTGGAAAGTCCAGCGGAGGAGGGGGCAGCCCCACCCCTGACGGCTCCCAGTCTCTCTGGACTGGGCTGTTCCCCCTCACCCTGCCTCAGGACCCCTTCCCCAGCGCATCCACACCGCCCCTGCTCCATGCCTCCCCTTCTTTTGTATTTGGAAACAATGTGTTGTAATAAATCCTGAGATGGGTGTTTTCTCCCCGCCTCTCTGCTGCATTCTTCAGGCTGGTGGGGGGCGTGGGGGGATCCTGCATCACTGCCCTGTAGCCCTGAAGTGTTGGGGAGGGCAGTCCCTGTGTCCAGCACCTTTCCTCGTCACTGGTGAGGTTTTATTTCATTTTGCTTTAT
Source organism: Sorex araneus (assembly GCF_027595985.1). Taxonomy (NCBI): domain Eukaryota; kingdom Metazoa; phylum Chordata; class Mammalia; order Eulipotyphla; family Soricidae; genus Sorex; species Sorex araneus. Next base: position 168,219,424 of record NC_073307.1, on the reverse strand, counting down.
TGTATTTGGGGCCACACCCCTCAGTACTCAGGGCACCCCATGCAAAGACACATCCAGTCCACTGGTGAGACTTTGAATAAAGTAACAGAGACAGGACGGTTCTATTGTACAAGAGAGAGACATCAATGACATCGGCAACTATAGCCCAATCTGCCTGTTGTCCGTCGTCTACAAGTTGTTCACTCGAGTCATCCTGAATAGAATAGGCAGAACACTAGATGAAGGACAACCATGTGATCAAGCCAGGTTCCAAAAAGGATTCAGCTCGATTGACCATATCCACATTGTGACCAAACTCATTGAAGTTTCATGAGAGTTCAAGATGCCGCTGTCTAACGTCCATTGATATTTTTTTTCTTTTTGGGTCACACCCGGCGATGCACAGGGTTTGCACCTGGCTCTGCACTCAGGAATTTCCCCTGACGGTACTCAGGGGACCATATGGGATGCTAGGATTCGAACCCGGGTTTGCCGTGTGCAAGGCAAATGCCCTACCCGCTGTGCTATTGCTCCAGCCCCTAACGTTCGTCAATTTAAAGAAGGCCTTTGATTCTGTTGAGACTGAAGTGGTCATTGAAGCCCTAGCTGAACAGGGTATTCAAACTCAGTACATAGAGATCCTCCTCAAGCTGTATTACGGAATCACCACCAGGATCTCACCGTTCTACAAGGAAGTGATTATTGAGGTAAAGAGAGGGATTCAGCAGGGTGATACCATTTCACTGAAACTCTTCAGTGCCACCCTCGAGAATGTCATGTGACGAGTGGAATGGGAAGGAATGGAAGAGAAGATAGACGGTTGACAACTACACCACCTCCGCTTGCTGATGACATCGTTCTCTTAACACCAAACATTACCCAAGCGGCACAAATGCTGGCTGACTTTGACCGCGAGTGTGGAAAGGTCGGACTGCAGCTGAATCTCACCAAGACAATGTTCATGAAAAACAAACTAGTCCCTGACGTTCCATTTGCTCTAAATGGAACGAACATCTCCGAATGCAGCAGCTATGTGTACCTGGGTCAAGAACTCAATGTGAGGAATGACTTGGTGCCAGAACTGAGCAGGAGGAAGAGAGCAATGTGGAACGCCTTCAGGAGCATCAAACAAGTTGTTAAGAGGATGAAGAACCTCCGGCTCCAGGCACAACTTTTCGACTGCACCGTTCTCTCTGCACTAACATATGCCTCAGAGACCTGGGCCCTACGAAAACAGGACGAGAACGCTATTCCGGTATCCCAAAGAAGAATCGAAAGAGCTATGCTAGGAGTGTCATGTTTCATTCAAGTGAGAGAAGGAATCTGGAGTTCCGACCTCTGTCGACCATCAAGAATCAGAGATGCTGTCTCGTTTGCCAAGGCATCGAAAATCAGATAAGCTGGACAAGTAATGAGATTTAGAGACAACCACTAGACTAGAGCTGTTACCAACTGTATTCCACAGGACATCAAAAGGCTGTGTGCCCGTCCACCAGTGAGATGGTCAGACTTCGTCAAAACCCTGAGCAAATGGTTTGAGGCTCTTTGTGTTCCTGGAGCGAGCAGATACCATTGGGTTACACTAGCATGCAACAGGGATGAACGGAGACATTACTGGCGCCTGCTCGAGCAAATCGGAGATCAACAGGATGACAAGTGATACAAATGAACTGAAAGACAGGCGCAGGTTTTCCCCCCAGGCAATGCTCAGGAAACCTGGGGTCTACTGGGTGATTCTGAGCCAACCAACCAGGGCTACACTGGGGGCAGTGCTCATGGGACCACATGGTGTCAGGACATATGCTAGGTCTAGTCCGAGCCACGGTGCTGTCTCCTGGCCCCAAAGAACTCAAAATTCATCCACCCCACTCCCAGGGAGCATCCACAACAGCCCTGAGTGTGAGTGCATGCATGAGCACGTGTGTACAGGTGTGTGCAGACCAGGCACACAGCAGGTGAACACACGCCTATGTGGACCAGGCGTGCAAAGTGGACACATGTGTGTGCAGGTCCATGCATCATGCAGGTGTGGTGTGGTCATAGCTGGAGGGAGGCAGGAGCTGACAGGCTCTGTGGGCCCGAGGAAGCGGGTTCTCCAATCCCCATCTTTCCTCCTCAAAACTGCAGAAGAGAGAATCCTTGCCTGTCCACCAGTGGGGCTATTTTTAGCTCGGGAACATCTATTTATAGCCTGGGCAGTCTCTGAGAGTCAGTGAGTCCTCAGAAGTGGCTGCTGGCTGGAGGAGGGAGTGGGAGGGGCCAGGGAACAGGCAGGCTCTCAGGATGCCCTGCAGGGGCAGGATAAGACCCCCAGAGCAGTGAGCAGGTGGTAGACCCAGACCCGGCTCCTAAAGCTCAGCCTAGAGGTCAGCCTGCCCAAGACAGGCCAGCTGGTGCCTAAGGGGAGCTCGTGGGGCAATGGGTTGTCCCTGGTGGTCCCCAAAGTCTGTTCCCTGGTCTCCAGGATGCTGTACTGGCTTCTGTCTCCCTCCAGCTTCCCAGCCCCAGGCCAAGTACCTCAGCACCCATGCGCTTTGGGGTGTGGGTCAGGGAGGACCGTGGGCTTCTCTGCCTGTGGGTAGCTGCACTGTCCACAGGCAACGCCTGAAGCCCTCTGCTGGGCCTGCACACCAGGAAGCCGGAGCTGCAGACACTGCCCACTAGAGCTGGCCCTCTTGGCACTGGGATGCCAGACACGCTGCGGTGCAGCATCAGCCCTCGGGGCGGAGGAGAGGGCGGCTTCTTCTGGTCTGTGGGGCGCAGACGCAGCCCGTGGGAAAGGTGTGGGCCAGGGGCCGATGGCGAGGTACCGACAGCTTGGGGGCTCTCTTCCCTGCCAAGACACGGGAGCAAGAATTAAAGCATGGCAAAAGACATGGGTGCTCAGGGTTGACGGAAAGGTGAACTGGCTATGAGTGACCAGGTCCTTCAGCAGTCAGCCAGTCGACCAGTGTCTGTGCCGAGTGTATAAGTGTCTTGGATGTCCAGTATGCAGATACTTCATATCAGGGCCGCAGAACAAGGTGAGTTGCCAGAATTTTAGACTGCCGGAGTGGGAGAGAGTGAGTGCATGAGACAGGGTGGAGGGATGGGCGGAGAGTGAGTGACAGATGGTGGTGGGTGGGAGGCAGTGGAGTGCGTGGATGGATGGATCCACCGTAAGCCGGAGAAGTGAGCAGTCTGAAGGGTTGGTGGGTGATGGAGAACGAGTGGGTGGGTGGGTGGGTGGATGGGTGGATGGGTGTTGGATGGAGGATGGTGGATGAATGGGGTGGGTGGGTGCTGGGCAGACGAGGGGATGGCTTACAGGGGTGGTTGGGTGTTGAAGGGCAGGATGCGTGGATTGTAGAAGTGTTTTAGAGAGATGAATGGGTGCTGGAGGGAGGATGGATGGAGAGACGGGTGGATGGAATTGGAGGGAGGGATAGAGGGATGAGTGGGTAGTGGGAGGAAGGCACGCAGGGAGACTGAGTCACGTGGGCGAGTGTACAGTGCAGCCCACCTTCGGTCCCTCTGTGGATGTGGTTTCCTTTTGGATACTAGTGCTGGGACGGAGGCCAGCAGGTGGGTGTGGCAGGTGTGTGCTCCTCCTCCCAGCCCCTCTCTGCCTCCTTGTCTCCCACTGCACAGTCGTCAGGCACCCACCCAGTAAGCACACCATGGTCTGGCAGCCTCAGAGACTGGCTGGAGCCTTCATAACCCAAGGAGAGGAGCCGCCTCGTGCCACATCTCAGGGGTCAAGGTGACACAGACTTTGTGCTGCTGGGCAGAGCTGTCCTGAGTCCTGGAGCCCACCTCCGCAGCCCCCAGCCGTGGCCCTGGGGAGAGGCACAGACTAGGGGCGCAGAGTGGAAGAGGGAGGTGACTGGTCTCTGCCTGTGTCAGGAGCACAGGCTATCTGTGTAGGACAGGGCGAGGTGCCACAGCAGACCTGGGAGAGGACAGGGAGGACGGGGAGGACAGAGAGCATGGACATGATGTGGCATCTCTGGCATCGGGGGTCAGGCCTGATGCTGACCTAGGAGGGTCCCACACAGAGGTGGGGCCTCTCAGAGCCTGAAATCACGAACACGGGCATGTCCAGGGCCCCTGGAAGGGGTCAGGCGTTGACTGGGGCTGAGGCACAGACAGTCCTGGAGGTGCAGGTCCTCCTTAGCCCCCAGTGTGCCCGCCTTTCTGGAGAGGGGCAGCTGCAGAGAGGAGGGGCCTGCGGGGAACTCAGCCTGACTCCTGATAACCTTCTGGAACTCGCGTGGGAGGTCTCATTCCCTCCTGGAGGGTCTTGGAGGAGAGGGGGTGAGAGGGAAGCGTCCAGGACGGCGGGACGCCATGGACCAGGTCTGCTTGGGGAGGGCAGTGGCCAGGGGCATCTGGCCCCGACGAATCCCTCCTCCTCTTTCTCCTCTGGCCAGTGACAGGCGGCTGTACCCAGTGAGCTCAGTGTTGGAGCCCGCCACTCCGTGCTGAGTGGGGTCAGCCGGCCCAGATGCCTGCACTCTCCCAGGCCTGGGGGCTCCAGAGACGCCCTGCTCTCCCCTAGGCACCTCGGGGCTGTGCTGGGTGACCCACTCTGCCGGGCGCAGAGCTGGACCACAGACCCCTGGGGCACCATTACCCTAGAGGACAGCCCCTCCGAGGGCAGCTGGGCTGCAAGGGCGGGATTCCAACCGGGCACAGCTCCAGGCTCCCAGGAAAGTGCTCCTCTGGGTAGCGACCCCCAGACCTTCCCGCCCCACGCGCCGCCCAGCTCCACGGGCGATCCACGGGAGGGCGGCTCACCGCGGCCGCCTCCGGGGTCCCCAGCCCAGTCCCGCACCCCCTAACCCAGCTCCCCACGCCTGTGCCCCCCAACCCCGCTCCACGTGCGCCCGCACCCCGCTCCCGCGCGCCCTTGCGTCCTAGGCGGCCTCGGGGAGCACTGCTGGGCTGGGCTGTATGCGAGTGGGCAGACGCTGGCCCCGCACGCCGAGCGCCCCAGTCTCGCCTCCCCAGGCCGGCGCGGCTCCGCAGTGCCCCCTGCCACTGCCAGGCCCGAGTCCGGCCCCGCGCCCTCCAGGCTTCAGTCCCGCCCGGAGCCCGAGGCGCAGCGCGGCCACCGCGCCGGCTGCTCTCTGTTTCCTGGCCCTCAGATCGGGAAAATCGTCCGCAGAGCGGGGTCCTGCGAAGCGAGCCTCTACCCCGCCCACAGCACCGGCTACCTCGGGGCTTCTCCCCGACCGGGTGTGTCCGCCTCTGCCGCGCCCGCCTCACCCTGCGAGCCCCGGGCAGAGTCCGTCTGCCAGCACCTGGCCGAGGTGGAGTGCCTGAGAGCAGATGCTTCTGGAACACCCCCGCCCACTGGCGCTCCCGGCCGCGGACATGAAGGCTACTCTCTAGAAGCCCCCTCGCAAAGCCCCCTGGCACTGCACCCCTAGTTGAGGACTGAACTGGGAGGGCTGAGGCCTGGGGGCCACCAACCCAGCTCTCCCCAGGACTGGCCTTCTGACTGGGGACCCCGGGGAGGGGGACCAGCCTGCAAATGGCCATTGAGGCTCATCTGAGGCAGGGAGAGTCCCAGGCAAGAGGACTGAGCCTGGCAGGAACCCTCCAGGCAGGGTGGGCTGGCTCAGAGGGTCCTCCGGAGGAGGCCCTGGATGTAAGGGCCTGGGTCAACTCTGGAAGGATGATTCCTTCTCTCCCGAAGGCTCCTGGAAGGGCGAGAAGGGCCCTCAGGTTGGGACCCAGCACCCAGCACGGTGCTCGAGGCTCTGCAGGCTGGGGCCCAGGCCTAGGTCCTGGGCGTAGAGGTGGTGTTTATGTCCAAATGTCCCCTCCACGCTCACTATCACCGGGGTTGGGCCCACAGCCCCTAACTCTTGTTCAGTCTGAGCCCAGGGGGAGGGAGGGGAGCCAGCACCCAGTGACCATCCCTCTCTGAGCTTCCTGGCCAGCCCTATAGGTGACAAGGCTGGTGGACATCAAGCAGGATTCAGCTCTGAGTGGCAGTGCTGCTGCAGCTGTCCGACTCCCTGGATTCGGAGTGTCTAGAAATCCCTGTACCACTGCAGACCTACCGCAGTGGCCACTCCAGTGCCCCCCCCCCGCCATGGTGTACAAAGGGTCACCTGGGTGGGTGGCACAGCCCACAAAATAGGGACACAATGGGCATTGTGTGAGCACCTGTGGAGCAACCTATACCCGCACCCACCTCACCTCTGCACCCACACCTATACCCTCACCACCTCACCCCTAACTATATCTATATATCTACATCTATATGCACCATATCTATACCCTCACCACCTCATCCTGCACTACACCTATACCCTCGCCCACCTCACCTTTGTACCACATCCATACCCTCACCACTTCACCCCTGTACTACCACACCTATAATACCCTTACCCATCTCACCCCTGCACTGTTCTGTACCCTTATCCACCTCACCCTACACCACATCTATATCCTCACCCACCTCATCCCCACACACCTTTACCCTCACCATCTAATTCTGCACTACACCCATACCCTCACCACCTCACCCCTCCACCACACCTATACCCCACTTCACCTCACCCTCACTACCACACCTGCACCCTCACCCTCACCCCACACCAGTACCTTCCCTCAAACCCACACCTGTACCCTCATCCCCACAGACCTATACCTTCTCCCCCACACATGCCCCATCACCCCATACCTGCTCCCACACCCCCACACCTACACTCTCACCCCAGACCTGCTCCTCCCCCCATCCATCCCCTGCACCACAGAAGTAGTTCAGCGAGTATTTAATAACTGATCCAAGTCCTCCAGCCAGGAAAAGGCAGCACTGGGGATGACGCTGCAAGCATCTGGGGCATGTGGAGCAGAAGGAAGGGGCAATGGAGGGGCTGTGGGAACTCCTCTGGCAGTGCTCAGTGAAAGCAGAGTTATTGGACCACCATCCTGGGAGACAAAGTCGGCCCCAAGGGCAAGGGGTGGTGCGGGGCACTGTGGAGGAGTGGGTGCTCCCTGCTGCCTGCTCCAGGAGCCCTGGGCACTACGCTCTACTCTGCGTACCCTTGGGCACCCCTGCCACCAGGCAGCCCACAGAACCACAGGGCCAGAGCGGGAGCATGACGGTGGGTGGGGCGGGGGCGCTGCTCTCCCAGGAGGACCAGGAGAGGCAGCTGAGTGCCCCTCCCCGTCCTGTGTCCTGCCCCCAGTCTCCTCTGCACCCCGCAGAACTCTGCCTGTTCCCGGTTCTGGGCCCCGTCTTGCTCTCAGCACACCTGTCTGCTCCCCTCCCGGCCCGCCAGCCCTGCAGAGCCCAGAAGCTTCAAGCAGAGGCATCAGGCAGCCCAGCAGACTGCTGGGGTCTGGGCACCAGGTTTCTTTTCATTTTAATTTATTTGGGGGGACCGCACACAGTCGTTCTCAGGGGTTACTCCTGGCTCTATGCTCAGGAATCACTCCCGAGGGGTGGGGGACCATATGGGGTGCCGGAGTTTGGCCAGCGCCTTCCCCGCTGTGCTATCTCTCCCGACCACAGGGTACCCAGAAGGCTGGGTGGTCAGGGCACGGGCAGGGCCAGCCGGGCCCAGTGTAAGCGGCGGGGCGCAAAACGGGTGCAGGGACACGTGGATGCGAGTGGCCGGCACGTGGTGCAGAGACAGAGTGTAGGGACGACCCTGAGGGGGGCTGGGGACGGTTCTGGCCAGCGGGGCCACAGGTGTGCTGGGCAGCCAGCGAGCCCGGAAGCGGGCGGCGGGGCCGGACTACAGTTCCCGGCGGGCAGCGCGCGCACTTCCGGCGGCGCGGGCGCGGCGAGTGTTTACTTCCGGCCGCCCGGGCCGAGGCCGAGCGTGTGGGCGCGGGCGGGGGCCCCGCAGCCATGGACTGGCTCATGGGGTAAGTGGTCGCGGGCCCGGGCGGCGGGGGGCGTCTCCGCGGGCCGGGGGCGGCCCCGGGAGCGCGCGAATCGGCGCGGGCCGGGCGGGGGCGGCCATTCGCGCCCGCGCCGCGGGTGCCGGTTCTGGAGCCCAGCGGGACGCTGGCGCGGGCGGCGCGGAGGGGCCGGGCCGGGCGGGTTCGGGGGCGCGGGGACCCGTGGGCGCGGGGCACTCGGAGACACGGGGGGCGCGGGGACCCGGGGACGCGGGGCACTAGGAGACGCGGGAACCCGGGGACGCGGGGCACTAGGAGACGCGGGGTCCCGGGGACGCGGGACACTCGGAGACGCGGAGTCCCGGGGACGCGGGGGCGCGGGGACCCGGGGACGCGGCGCACTAGGAGACGCGGGGTCCTGGGGACTCGGGGCACTCGGAGACGCGGGGTCCCGGGGGTGCAGGAACCCAGGGACGCGGGGCACTTGGAGACGTGGGGTCCCGGGGGCGCGGGACACTCGGAGACGCGGGGACGCGGGGGGCGCGGGGACCCGAGGACGCGGGGCACTCGGAGACGCGGGGATGCGGGGGGCGCGGGGACCCGAGGACGCGGGGCACTCGGAGACGCGGGGACCCGGGGGCGCGGGGCACTCGGAGGCGGGGGTCGCGGGGACCCGGGGACGCGGGGCACTCGGAGACGCGGGGGGCGCGGGGGCCCGGGGGCGCGAGGCCACTCGGAGACGCGGGGTCCTGGAGGCTGGGGGCTTAGAGAGCCGGACACTCGGGGGCGCGGGGCCCCCGTGGCGCGGGGCGGAGGCCCTCCCGGCCTCTTCTTGTCGCCTCTCGGGAACTGGACCAGCCGCCACCTCCTGACAGTTGTCCGGGCCCGCCTAGCCGGGGCGGTGCCGCTGCCGCTGCCGCTGCGGGGCCCGGGCCTTGAGTGAGTGGCACCGCCGGGGTCAGTTCTTGCCCTGGCCGCGGCCGGGTGGAGCCTGGACACGGGGCGGAGGGCAGGAGAGGCGGGGCAGGAGGGGACGCCGGCCGGTGTGGGCCGTCTGGGGACCTCCGTCTGGCCGGGCTCTGCTGACCAGGCTGCCGGCTGGGTGAGGCTTTCTGGCCTGGGCAAGAGCAGGGCTGGGGACTCTGCCCGGTCCGCGGGTGTGCGGGCCTGTGGGTGTACTGGACTATGGGTGTACCGGACTGTGGGTGTGCGGGGCTGTGGGTTTGTGAGACTGTGAGTGTGTGGGACTATGGGTATGCAGACTGGGTTGTGCGGGACTGCGGGTGTACCGGACTGACTGCAGGTCTGTGAGACCTTGGGTAGTGGGACTGTGGGTCTGTGGGACTGTGGGACCTGGTGTGTGAGACCATGGGTGTGCGGGCTGGGGCGTGTGGGGCTGCGGGGCTGTGAGACTGTGGGGTGTGAGACTGCGGGTGTGCGGGGCTGCGGGGCTGTGAGACCGTGGGGAGTGGGACCCTGGGAGTGAGGGCCTAGGATGTCAGGGACTGTGAGTGTGAAGGACCCGGGGTGCACGCAGGAGTTTTTGGACCTTGTGACTCTTGAGTTCGTAGGGGGCCCTGGGCTCTGTGATTCGTGGCTGCCAGACTAGGTATAGACCCCACTTGCAGGAGCCTTGTGTTGGTGGTGGCTCGTGGGCTCCCTCCCCCGCCTCTGGCTGGGAAGCCGGGAAGCAGCTGGGCAGCTGCAGGGTGAGGGTACAGAGACCCCCGGGGACCACAGACACCCGCCCTGCGCCGTCCCCGCCTGCCGGCCTGCGTGCTCGTGCCATCTCAGGCCGCCCTGATCCTTTTCTTGGGTTTCGGCCCCGTGAGCTGAGGAACTGTTTTTCTTGCTAATCCCCAGCGTTCAGTGTCAGCCTGGCAGTGCGGGATCTGGTTCTGGGCTGTCGCCGCTTCGGTCTCAGGTGACCTGGAGGGAGCCCGCAGCCCCGCCTACCTCCGGGGGCCCTGAGTCGGCTGCCCCCAGGAAAGCCCGGCTGGCTGCTGAGTAACGCAGTGCCTTATCTCAGCCCAGGTTCCGGCACGGCTGGCGCGAGTGGGGACTTGCTTGTGGGTGCTGAGACGCCCGCACCCTGCCGGGTGCTCCGGAACCTTCCCTCTGCTTGGCATGGTGCTTGCTGTTGGAGGAGGTGGTGGCTGGTCTGTCGATCACAGGGAGTGCGTCCTGGCTGGCGATGGTACCGTCTGCCCTTCAGTGCCCGCCATGCTCTGCCGTTGCACACTGGGCCCGGCCTGCGGGAGGAGGGGGGACGGGCAGTGCCCTAGGAGAGGGCATGAAGGCCCAACGCGCAGTTCCTGGGAAGTCAGGAGCGCACGCCCTTCCCCTCACTGCTGGGGAGAGTCGCCCCCCCAAAGCAGGGGGAGCCCTTGCCCGAGGCGTCCAGGGGGCCCCTGATGGAGGCATGTAAACCACACTTGCTACTTACACAGTAGACCGCCACGGAGGGTCGAAGAGATTCTTTCTGTGGCTTAGACTTTCAGTCCTGTGACCCCATCTGGGATTGACACCCACAGTTTGAGAAGCAGAAGAGGCACACAGGGGCCGGCCAGGGCACCCACGCACCCCAGGGGCCCCCGAGCACTGCCCTGGCCGCGGCAGGAGAGCGCGAGTGCGGCTGGGCGGGCTGCCCTGTCCGAGCATGTCTCTGCGGGGCTCGGGGCCGCCCTGCATTTGTTTTCGTGTGCTTTGCCTCCCGGCAGGGAGCCGGTGCTGGTGGCCGAGGCGGAGCCTGACTGTGAGGTCAGCAGGCTGAACGTGCCGGGGGCTGCGCGGGGCGAGCAGCGTCCTCCAGGTGTAATTTACGTGCCACAGGGCTTACTTGCTTCCTGCGGGGTCCGTGTGTCGGAGCCACGGGCAGCAGTGGAACGCGACCTTTGCCGTCAGCCCAGAGTCTGCTCTGCTGCTGTCTCTCCCCCAGGGCTCTTCAGGGGGTCTCTCAGGACCCCTGAACCTCTCGGGGTCCTCAGGGCCGGGCCAGGAGGGGCTCTGTGGCCTCTCTGGGGTGAGGCCACCTTCCCTTTCCATGGTGAAAAGCCTTCTGTAGGCAGACCCCATAGCCGTGGGGACGGCCCTGGCCCTGGGACCTCCAGCTGTGGTCCTCCCTTGTGCCCCCGCTGGAGTCCGCTCCTCTGGGATCCTGGTGCTGCCCAGCTTGTCCATGTGCTTCTCAGCTGAGCCGGGACCCTGGGGGGACCTTTGTCTTGGGCTCCAGAACCTGGAGCAGCCTTGGGGGACTGCGAGGGAGGGTCTGTCTGGCTGGGCCGCGCCTCCCTGGCCCGGTGCACTGTCAGACTAGTGGTGGCTGGAGCTGGGGACGCCACCGGGCAGCCTGGGCGCTGGCCGTGGGCTCGCGTGACTTGGTCCTCGGCTGCCCCCAGAGGAAGGTCGGGAGGAAAGGCGGGTGCGGTCCTGGAGGGGCGCCAAGACGCTTTCCACCGATTCCTCCAGGGATGTGCCCGGAGCAGGAAGTGGAACAATGAGACCGAGAATAAACGGGAGAGAGGAAGGAGGCGGTGGGCGGACGGACGGGGGCTGCGCCTTGAGCTGGTGGGCAGGTGCCGTCCCCTGGGTACCTGACATTGCCACGCCCACAGAGAGCGTCCCTGTGTCTGGGGGGCATTCGTGTTCAGGTTCTAGATTGGCACAGGGCCGAGACAGGGCGGGGCCGCCTCTGCCTGTCTGTCCCTACCCCGTGTGACCCCATGTGCCACGCTGCCCTCCCCCCCAGGAAGCTCAGGTCACTGCCAGCTTCTCGTGCTACCCACCGCCCACCCGGTAGTCCGGAACCTCCTTGGGGGTGTCGGCCTGCACTGTCCATGGAGCTGAGGCTGTCAGTGGTCAGGGACCCCGCCACCTGTGGGGACAAGACGCACTGCCTGCCACCTCCCTGCCTAGCCCACCTCCTGCTCGGGGTCCTCCAAGTGTGTCCTCCCCTATGCCCTCCTCGCCCCCCATCAGTGTGGAGGTCTGACATGGCATGGAGGGTCGCCGAGGACACCACGGGAGGGGTTGGACCACTGGAGACTTCTGTGAGCCTGGGGCCGACAGGGCAGAGCAGGGGTCCCAGTCCAGAGGGCTTGTGCATGGAACCAAGGGGCAGGGCCACTGACTGTGGGTGCGTGCTGGAACACCCCGAGGTGGCGCTTGCACACGGGATCTGCCCTGCCCCCCTCCCGTCTGAGCAGGAGGCCAGGAAGTAGCTCCAGCCCTGCCGAGGGACAGCACAGGGCCACTTCTCACCCCCTCTGGTCCTGGGGAGGGGCCGTGCGCACCGCGGCCCACCTGCCAGCCAGTCAGAGCTGCTGCTTCCCGGCCTCGGGTCACGGGCACACACAGGCACACGCTTGTTCACACGGACTCACACCCAGGCACGGGCGGGCATGCACACAGACACACACGGAGACTCGTTGTGGGACCCGGTGCAGGTCAGGGCTGGACGCGAGGGCCCCGCCTGGCTGCTGGGGGCTGCGGTCGCGAGGCCCTCCCCGGCCCCTGCAGCTTCCGGCCAGTGTGGCAGGAAGCAGGGCCCAGACTCAGCTGTATGGTGCCGAGTGACTCGCTTCCCTTGTCCCCAGGCGCGGGGGCAGGTCTCACGCGGGTGGGGGATGCGGCCTGCCGGGGCCGTCGCTCCCCGACTGCACCCCACCTTCCTTGTGCAGGAGAGGGACGGCGATGCCGGCCGGGTGGGGTGGCAGGCCTGTTCCAAGGACCCTTTGGTGCCCATTTCTCCAGAGCCTCAGGCGGCCCCGTGGACGGCCAGTGGCCAGGGTGGGGCCTTTGCACCCTGCACCATGGTCACATGGGGTCATGGGTTTGGCCCCCGAGGCCTCTTGAGTTGCCCCTGGGAGCTAGCATGGCTCACACCCTGGCTCCCGCCTGCCCTCCCCTCCCAGGCGCGGCCTCTGCCATTTCCCATTACGACTTTCTCACTTGCTCTCATTGGCCCTGCCCTGGGCGCCGAGCAGCAGCTGAATCCTGCGGTGTGGAGGGCGGGGCCTGGGCTCGGTGCCTGCCGGGCTGGGCAGGGGCTGGAAGGGGCAGCGGGACGTGGCACCTCACAGGGCTCTGGTGGGCAGGCACAGTGGGCTGGGGGGGGGGGGGCGGCCTCGCTGCACTCACCTGCCCTGTGCACCCTTCTGGGGTCCGTCCTGGACAGGCCTGCAGGCAGCTGGGTGGAGCTGAGACACGTGCTTCAGGGCCTGTGTGTACATGAGCCCGTGCGTTTGTACATACCTGTGCATCCGCCCATGTCTGTGTTTGTACCTGGAAGCTTGCCTGTGTATCTGTACCTGTCCGGGCTTATGCATCTGTGGACACATCTGTTCATGTGTATTGAGTGTGTGCATGTCTGTGTACATGCGTGTGCATGTGTGTCTGCAGTCATGTCTCTATGACTCTGTCTATATACATCTGTATGATTACGTGTCTGCATGCATGTCTGTGCATGTGTGTATATGCATCTCTATCTGACTGCACATGTGTGAACATGTGTGCACATCTGTGTATGTATCTGTACGTGGCTGCACTTATATATATACACATGTACACATCTGTGTACGCATCTGTACATGACTGTACACATGTGCAGAGGGCCTCCCATACCAGTGACAGCCCCTCAGCCCAGCCTGCTCCCCACAGCCCCCAGCCCCCAGCCAGGCTGTCACCTGGGCGTCTGGCTGACCGATGAGACACTGGGCTTCCTGTCTACCTCGGTTGATTCATTCCAGAGTCACATGTATGTGGTCATCCAGCCAAGCCCTCATCTGGGCCCGTCGCCCCCTCCTGGCCCTGTCACCCCTCCTCGCCTCATTACCCCTCCTGGGCCAATCACGCCTCCTCTCCTCGTCACCCCTCCTGGCTCCGTCAACCCCCTCCTGGGCCCCCGTCACCCCTCCTGGCCCTGTTACTCTGCCTGGCCCTGTCACCCCTCCTGGACCCATTTCCCCTCCTGGCACCTGGCACCCCCTTCTGGGCCCCATCACCCCTCCTGGGGCCCCGTCATCCCCTCCTGGCACCTGTCACCCCTTTTGGGCCCTGTCACCCCCTCTGGGCCCCCGTCATTTCCTCCTGGCCCCTCACCCTGTCTTGGTGAGCTTCCCTTAGTATTTCTGTCACAGGAAGTGTCCGGGCCATGTGCAGCTCTGAGTGAGAACAGGTGTGAGGACCAGCCCCGCCCACTGCTCTTGTGCCTGTCTGACCCTCCTGCTGGACGCCAGTGTCCAGCACTGCTGCCTGAGCACACTGGCCTTTCCTCTGGGTTCTGCCCTACAGCTTCTGCCTTAGCCCCCGGCCTGCTCGTGGTGCTGCTTCCGCGTGTGTCCGTGTCCACTTTGCTGCTGCCCTGTGGCTCTTCTCGGGACTCTGGGCAGTGGCCGGAGTGAGCTGGTCTGCTCTCTGGGCTGGGGGAGCCGGTGCTGGCTGGGGTTCTGGGCTCCGGACAGATGCTCTGGAGATGCTGCCCCAAGTGTCATTAGCACAGCAGCCTGGCCGAGGGGTGGCCACGGTGGGCGCCCTCCCGTGCGGCTTCCGTGGGGCCGACCCCCTTTCTCTGGGCCCTGGCCGCTCCACGCTTCCCGGGGGAAGTCTTGTGCATCTCTCCTGTGGTCCGTTGCTGACTTTGAAACATCTGTCGTGGCTGAAGGCCGGTCTGTGAGTGCACGGGGCCACGGCGTGCTGGCCGCCGCCCGCAGCATCCGGCCCTGGCTGACCGCAGCCACCTTCAGGCCTGGTGGCCATAGGACCTGTGCCCTGTGGTGTGTGGGGAGGGCAGGGGCACCTTGCCCTTGTCCTCCTCGGTGGACGCTGGTGAGCTCCCGGCTTGGGGCACTCTGCAGTGGGGTGCAGCTGATTCTGCGTCCGATCAAGGACGTTTTCCTCTGGAGGTTTCAGAAACGTGGCAGCTCCTGGTCTGGGACCTGGTGCCAGGCTGGGGTGGGGCCGCAGGGTTTGCTGGGCCACAGTATCGGGAGAGTTGGCTTGTGTTGGGGTTTTTGTGGTGCTTGGGGGTCCCTCAGCCGGCCAGGCCCGAGGGTGTGGGGGGTCAGGTCGCGTGGGGCTCTGGAACCGCACGCTGCCAGGGCTGGACTCGGGGCTGTCTGCCTCACATGCTCCCTCACATGGTGCCTGGGTGTGGCCGCTCACCTGGGCTGTGCTTCCGGTGTTTGCTTGGGTCCTGCCGCCCACACGTGCTCTGCCCCAGGAGGGGCTTCTGTCCTCAGTTCAGATTTTCTTTGTCTGAGCCTGCCCTGGTCCTTGTGTTGGTGAAGCCTAGTGGAGCCCTGGTCTGCGTGGGGGTTGGGCACAGAGGGGTGGGCCTGGGGATGGACACGGGGTGGGCACAGCAGGGGAGGGGGAAAGGGTGGGCCTGGCTTTCTGTGCACACCACGCCGCCTCCCTGGCCTTTGCTCTGGGTCTCTCGTGTCCCATACCCCCAGAACCGACTCTCTCATCACTGCTCATCTGTCTTCTCATTCACAGACTCCTGTGGGGGTGTCCCAGCGAGCAGGGCTCACCGTGGAGCCTGAGCTGGGATTGGGGGCCGCCTTCCGCCCCTGCTGTGCCTCTGGGGGTCAAAGGCACCAGGTGCTCCGTGGGCCTCCATGCAGCTCCAGCAGGGGCCAGGCTGGCATTTGGCCGCTGCGCTGCAGCCTCATGGGCAGTGCCCAGGTCTCAGAGGTGCAGGTGCACCGTGCAGGGGCCTTTGAGTCGCCCTGAGCAGCCCCAGGCTGGGGGGGAGTGCTTGGTGCTTTGGTGGCGGGTGGAAGCCAGTGCCCCGTCCCAGGGTGGAGTCTGGCCGTGCCCTGCTGCTCACGCTCTCAGGAGCACCTCACTCCTGTGCCCCTGCAGTGGGGACGCGCGGCGCCCAGGCCCAGCCCTCTGGCCCTGCATCCTCATTGGCCACCCCACAGGCTCAGGATAGGATGGGCTGGCCACAGGGGAACAGTCCCCTCCCTGCAGACTGGCCTCTGTCCCGAGGGCTGGGGAGGGAGGGGCTAGGAGCAGGTGCGGCCATATCCACTCCCCTGGCCTGTGGGGGGCTCGAGTGTACCTCATCTGCCGCTGTGGTGAGGGGCTGCAGAAAAGGGTGTGTGTGAGGGACAGGCCAGGCCTTGGCCTCCCTGCGGCCACTGTCACCTCCTCCTGGCCTTGGTGGTGCACGTTCGTGCCGCAGAGAACGAGCAGTGGGCAGTCAGGCTGGGAGCCCGCTCCCTGGGCAGTCCTGTGGAGCCAGGGCTGGGGGGCTGTGTGGGCTGTGGGGTCAGGGACCCTCTGGCAGGCTGGGTGTGTAGACAGAGAGGCCTGGGTGGGCGCAGTGCAGGCCCGAGGCTCCCCGTCTCGTCCCACTCTGGCTCCCAGCACGCTGCCACCCGCCTGGCGCTGGGCACGCAGCAGTGCCCGAGTGGAGTGTGGCGCCTTTTAAGGGAAAGATGTGTGGAGCAAGCCAGAGGGGCTGTCCTGGCACTGCAGAGCGTTTTTCCTTCCTCCCTTCCGAGTGAGCCTGAGAACTTTCAGAACAGGAAGAGCAGAGGAGCTGTCGGTAGGGTGCAGGGACTGTTCCCCCAAGCCCAAGGCAGGCTGACTCCTTTCTCCCGTGGGTGGGCTCCCTGCTGTGGGCTGGGGACCCCAGACTGCTTCTGTCTGCGGGCATGTCCCCAGGTCTGCTCTGGGCTCTGCTGGCAGGAGGCACCGCCAGGTGACCCGTCTCATGTGGGAGACTATGAGTGTCCCCCACCTCCCCACAGGGACCCAGAGCTACCAGAGGACACCAGGCCAGGACCTGGTGGTGGTGGGCTGGGGGTCCCCTTGCCCCTTCGGTGGCCAGAAGCTCCTCCTTCATCTGTGACTTCCACGTGTCTTCCAGGAAGTCCAAAGCCAAGCCCAACGGGAAGAAGCCTGCAGCCGAGGAGAAGAAGGTGTACCTGGAGCCCGAGTACACCAAGGCCAGGGTCACTGACTTCGCCTTCAAGGAGTTGGTGGTGCTGCCCCGAGAGATCGACCTCAACGAGTGGCTGGCGAGCAACAGTGCGTGTGTGGGTGGACCCCCGGGGTGCCTTGTGCGTCTGCTTGGATGTGTGTGTTCATGTATATGTGCATGTGTGCTTATGTGTGCATGTATGTGTGCTTATGTGTGCACGTGTGCACTCGTGCATGTATTTATATACACTTGTGCATGCATGTGTGCATGATTGTGCGCGCTCGTGTGTGTTCATGTGTATGTGCTCGTGTGCATGTGTGTCCACATGTGCATGAATGTGGACATTCATGTGCTCGTTTGTATATGCTTATGTACACGTGTGTTTATGTGCATACTCATATGCTAGTATGCGCTTGTGTGTGCATGTGCTTGTGTACATGTATGCTTCTGTGTGCTTGTATGTGTTCACGCGTGCTTGTATGTGCATGTATGTGCGTCATGCTCAGGTGTGTACCTACTGGTGTATGTTCATGTGCATGTATGAGTGTGTACCCACATGCATGTTTGTGTGCAGGGCAAGGCCTTTCACCCCCTGTGGCTCAGCCCCAGGGTCCCAGGTAAAACTGCCTGCCTGGGGATTCTCCATGGGCATCGGTCCTTCCCAGAGACCTGGGACCCTCTCTCCTGGCTCCGTGTCCTGAGGGGGCACAGCTGGGTGTCACCCTCCCCCCAGGCCCATGCGGGGCTGGAGTCCAGCTCTATGCGGCCTGTGCCTGCTCTGTGCGACAGGGATTGGACATGGAACAGGCTACGCGTCCTCATGCCCCCTTTCCCACAGCGACAACGTTCTTCCACCACGTGAACCTTCAGTATAGCACCATCTCCGAGTTCTGCACCGGGGAGGCCTGCCAGACCATGGCCGTGTGCAACACGTGAGTGGGGTGGTCGGGTGGCCCCCTCCCCTCCCCTCCCCCTCAGTGAGCAGAGGTCCCCAGCCTCCTTGTAGCCACAGTGGAGGGCTGGGGCTCAGTGACGGGGCATGAGCCTCTGCGGGGCTTCTCGTGCCGGTGTGCTGGGAAAGCTCCTTGGGAGTGAGACTGCGCTGGAGGCCGGCATGCGGGAGGGCGGGTGTGCAGGAAGGCACAGCTGCAGGACGGCACGGGTGTGCGGGAGGGCGGGTGTCAGGGAGAGCTGTGCGGGAGGGCAGGTGTGTGGGAGGGCAGGTGAGAGAGAGAGCGGGTGTCAGGGAGAGCTGTGCAGGAGGGCAGGTGTGGGAGGGCAGGTGTGGGGGAGGGCAGGTGTGGGAGGGTAGGTGTGTGGGAGGGCAGGTGTGGGAAGGCAGGTGTGGGAGGGCAGGTGTGTGGGAGAACAGGTGTGGGAGGGCAGGTGTGTGGGAGGGCAGGTGTGTGGGAGAACAGGTGTGGGAGGGCAGGTGTGGGAGGGCAGGTGTGTGGGAGGGCAGGTGTGGGAGGGCAGGTGTGTGGGAGGGCAGGTGTGGGAGGGCAGGTGTGTGGGAGGGCAGGTGTGTGGGAGGGCAGGTGTGGGAAGGCAGGTGTGGGAAGGCAGGTGTGTGGGAGGGCAGGTGTGTGGGAGGGCAGGTGTGGGAGGGCAGGTGTGTGGAGGGCAGGTGTGTGGGAGGGCAGGTGTGGGAGGGCAGGTGTGGGAGGGCTAGGCGTTTGCAGGCCTGGGTGGGTCCAGCCCCCTCGGCCTTGCTTGTCTTTGCTGTGGGCTTCCGTGGCCCAGCTGGTGTAGCAGACAGACAGACAGGACCCTGTCCCTGACTGCTCGGGCAGCACTAGGCCCCGGTCCTAGTGGAGGGAGGGGCCTGGACCATGTCCACTCTCGGATGTCCTCCACTGGTGACCCAAGGGAGGGCAGGCGGCATGCAGGAAGTCCCGTGTGACTGAGTGAGAGTGCCTGGGGCGGGTGGGGTCAGGCCCTGTGCTGGCTGGAGCAGAGTGCCTGAAGTGTCCTGTGGTGGCTGGAGTTGGGAGCCCTCACGGTGAGCTCAGAGCCGCGAGAGCGTGGGGCCGGGTCTGAGGAGGCGGCAGGCTGCTGGGGTGAGTGACAGAGTGCAGGGCCGGGGTCAGCAGCATCAGCCCCTGGACCTCGCGCCCAGCCCTGCCCTCGCCCTGCGAGAGGACCAGCGTCCATGGCTGTCGGGCTCCGGGCATGGCCATATATCTGGGCAGTGCCGGGGGCTGTGGTCTGGCAGAGGCCGCCTGACGTGGGCCTCCCTCGATGGGGCTGCGCCGTGGCTCAGCAGGACGTGAGTGTGTCTTGGTGAAGAAGGCAGAGCTGCAGCGAGTAACGGGAGCTGCCGTCCTAGGAGCTAGGACAGCACGGACCCTCCTGGAGCAGAAGGAAGTTAGAGGGGGGCGGCCCTTGGGACCGACTTCTGGGAGGGCGAGGACAGTCCCCAAACCCAGCCTGCCAGGGAGTTTCCTGGGGGGTGAAGCCATGGGTGAGGCTGGCCCGCGCACAGAGGGGTATGAGGAGGAGGAAGGGGTGCCGGGGGGAGGAGCAGGGAGGGCTTCGGGGAGAGGAATTGCAGGGGTGTAGGGAAGGGAGAGGCAGGGACGGGTGTAGGGAGGGGAGGAGCAGAGGCGGACTGGAGGGAAGTTCTGGAAAGGAATAGCAGGGAGGGGTGTAGGAGAGCAGGGCTGGGAGGGGAGTTTCAGGGGGCAGGAATAGCCTGGGCGCCCCTGGTGGGGGGGAGACAGACCCTGAAGTGCTGCGGATGGGGACAGATAGAACAGGGAGTCCGCCTCTCACAGGCCGGAGGAGAGGGTCCCTGGAACTGCCTGGGCCTGCGCTGCAGCTGGACACAGGAAGGAGTCCTTGGGCACCCAGATGTCATGGCCAGCCTGGACTGACCGTGCTGGATGGCAGCACGGAGTGCCCTGCGGGCTGTGTCCCAGCGCTCAGGAGTTGCCTGTGGAGTTGCCACAAGCCAGCGTGGTCCTGGCAGGGGCATGGAACGAACTGTCTGGGGCAAACTCTTCCAGTGGCCTGTCCAGCCACAGGCTGGCACCTCGGGCCTGCCTGGGCCCCGTGGGTGTCACTCGCGGTCACTCGTGCCAGCAGTGCAGCTGGGGTCTGTCCTGCCTCGACTGAGCCAGAGCCGGGTGTCCTGGGCCTGACGGCCTCCAGGCGAGGGTGCCCACTGATGGCCACTTCAGCCTTGCTGAGAACAGGCCCGTTGCCCACTCAGGATAAAGCCTTGTCGCCAGTGGAGCGGACCCAGCTGAGAGCAGGTGGCTGAGTCCAGGAGGCCGCAGCCCTAGTCTGCTCCCTGGGTGGGGCTGGACCCTGAGGGGTCCAGAGCAGGTCCTGGCCGGTGTCCACCCCCCACAGGACGGCTGGTGGTGCTGGGAGCTTCTGTGTCTGTGCTGGTCCTGGGCAGCTTGGCGCCCCCACGGGCTTTCCTAGAAGGTGGCCTGGGACGGCTGGGCCTGACTCCCTCGTGGTGCCTTAGGGTGGGCCCCATGCAGGCAGCTCAGGGCTCGGTGGCCTCACCTTGGTTGGGGTTAGGCTGGCCAGGGAACCGCACATGGGGCCAGGGACGGGGTCTCTGAGGGCTGTCCCTGGGTACCTCCCCCATGGGTCCAGGCTGAGTGCCACATGTCTGGGCAGGGCAGGTCCCCAGGAGGTGAGGACTGGGGGACTCGCCCTTGTGTGTTCTGGGGGTCAGGGCTCAGGGGTCACGGGACCATAGACACGTGCAGTTGGTGTGCCCAAACCAGCCCATTTCTCCAGTCTCCCTACGAGGGACTGGCCAGGGCTGCACTGTCTGCTGAGGACTTCCTGCTAGGCCCCGGCCTTGTGTCCCAGCTGGGCATGGGGTGACAGCCCTGTGCCCACAGGCAGTACCACTGGTACGACGAGCGGGGCCGGAAGGTCAAGTGCACGGCGCCCCAGTATGTGGACTTCGTCATGAGCTCCGTGCAGAAGCTGGTCACCGACGAGGACGTGTTTCCCACCAAGTACGGTACGTGAGCGCAGGGTTGGGGCGAGGCTGGGGTGGGGGCGCCCCCCGGTGACACGCCTGCCCCCCAGGGCGGGAGTTCCCCAGCTCCTTCGAGTCGCTGGTGAAGCGGATCTGCAGGTACCTGTTCCACGTGCTGGCCCACATCTACTCGGCCCACTTCAAGGAGACGCTGGCCCTGGAGCTGCACGCCCACCTCAACACGCTCTACGTGCACTTCATCCTCTTCGCCCGAGAGTTCAACCTGCTCGACCCCAAAGAGACCGCGGTCATGGACGACCTCACAGAGGTGCTGTGTAGCGGGGCCGGCGGGGACGGGGCCGGCACGGGCGCAGGGGCACAGAACCACGTGAAGGAGAGGTGAGCCCCGGCCCCGGCGCGCGTGTGCAGAGACGGTGACGGGGCCGCGTGTGCGCACACGCGCGGGGCGTGCTCGGCAGGAGGCCTGCGAGGGGTCGCCAGCTGCACTGACGGCCCCGGTGTGCAGGAAGCCGTGGGGCCCGGCTGCCAGACATGGGGGCTCTCCACGCTCTCGCGGTTCATCGGAGGACGCACATGGCCCCGGGGGCTGGCTCCGTGGCGTCTGCTTGGACGTTTTCAGGCGCTCCCCCCTCCTTCCCCAGCCTCGCCTGGATCTGACTCTTGGTGGCCAGGGCCCACTGCCCTGGTCTCTCCCCCGGACGGCCTCTGTCCACGAACGTGCGGGGCCCAGGGCCTCGTGTGGGGCCGGTGGCCTGGAGGGCGGGCAGCACGCTTGCTCCACTCACCTGCTTGGTGGGAATAAAAAGAATCCTGTCAGGTCAGTGGCTGTGTGTGCGTCTTGGGGACTTGCGGGGCCCCATCCCCGGGCCCAGCAGGCCTCGGACACTCGCTAGAGGGAGACCCCGGGGGCTGGTCCCTGGAGCCCAGGTGCGCAGGCCACCCCAGCCCCTCTGCACCGACCCCGTCCTCCTGCTCCCTGTCCTGTTGCTGGTGGCGTTCTTGCTGCCGATCCTGCTCTGAAGGGGCCAGGGAGGAGGTGTCCCCTGGAACTGCACGGACCTCGGTTCCCCAGGGAGTTTCTGCTCTCCACAGAGCCGGCGGCGCAGGGCAGGGCCAGGATGTCTGCCTTCCTCGGGGTCCTGACCCACTCATGCCCCCCGCATGTGGTTCCACCACACAGACTGGCCCAAAGCACGGTACAGAGGGCTACCCAGGGGCCTTGTCACCATCAGGTCACAGCTTTGAGGGGCCTGAGGGTGTGTCTGGTCTCTGTGGGTCACGGCCCCGAGGGTGCGTGTGGTCACTGTGGGTCACGGCCCCAAGGGTGTGTGCGGTGACCGTGGGTCACAGCCCTGAGGGTTGTGAAATGGGCCCTGGGGCATTGGTCACTGTCCGGTACGGACTGTGTATGTATTAGGGGACTCAGTGAAGGGGTCTTAGAGGATCCTTCATGATGGTCCCTGCTCTCGGCCCCTTATGGGAGTGATCTGGGGACAGTGCTCATATCTGGTAATGGCTAGCGTTGTGGCTGCTGAAGGGTTAAATGGGTTCCTCCTTGCTGACCTCACACCTCTGGAGCCTGGGCTGAGGGACGGACTCAGCAGGCGGAGAGCGCCAGCCTTGCCCCTGTGCCCCTCTGCTGCCTCCCAGAATGGGCAGGGTGCCTGGACCAAGCGCAGCCACCATGCCACCACCCACAATCCAGTGCACACTTGGGGCCCTGCGTGGGCTGGGGGGACTGGCTGACTGCACCCCTTGGGCCATGAGGGGTCCTGCCACCCTGCACCATCCCTCTCCCCTCCAGCCCTGCTGTGACTCCACTCCAGAGACCGACACCAGGCACGAGCTGGTCACAGCTGGTCAGGTGCCCCTAGCCCCGGCTGGCATCTGGACTGTCCATCCCCTGTGGGAGGCGGCCCCCCTGCACCCGCTTCAGGGCAGGGCAGGGTGGGAGGGGGCCCATCCCCCGGGAGGCTGCGTGGTGGCTGCCTGTGGGCTGCAGAGCAGGCGTCCCCGACCCACCCCCCGAGACTGTGTCCGAGTCTTCACTGAAGGAGTTTATTGTTCCGGAACTAAGGTTGCTCACAGTTACTGGAAGGGGGTACACGGGGCGGGAGTGTCCAGTTCTGACGTCTGCGTGTGTCCGGAGGACAGAAGTGGAGTGCTAACGAGAGGTATTGCTTTGGGGCCCCTCCGTGAGGAGCCTCTACCCGTGGCCTGCGCCCGCCGCTCTGGGGCCCGAGTGTCGGAGGCCGGAGGTGGATAGAGCCGAAGAGGCACAGTCTGGAGCTGGCAGGGGCGGCCGTGCTGGGCGCCGCGGAGGCATGCAGCGGTTGGGTGGCGGCAGCAGCTCACTCTCTTCGTCCTTTGTCCTTTGCTTTGCTGTTTTCTTTTTTCTTTTTTTTTTTCCTTTTTTTCATTTTAATAAAAAACCCCCCTCGGTGCTGCCATTGGCTGTGGCCTGTGTGGGCGGGGCCACTCGGGCCTTCGTCCTGCCCCTTGCCGCGGGCAGGCAGCCCGTCCTGGGGCAGAGGGTTGCGGGCTCTGAATATAGAGATCTATTTATATGTGTGTGTGTAGAAAGAACCAAGAGCAAGAAACGGAAACAAGTCTCCCGCCCTTGCCACTCCCCACCCATCCCAAAAACAACCGAGAAAAAAGTTTATAAAAATATCTTGCAGGAATTCTTTAAAGTTTACAGTAGCTTTCCGGCGCCGCACCCCCAGCCAGCCCCCCCATTGTCCCCCGCAGCTCTGTCCAGGAGCACCTCAGCCCGAGACAGAAGGACGGGTGGACGGATGAAGAGGACAGTGCTGCCCTTCCCTGAACGGAGAAGTGAAGAACCTCGATAAGTTAAAACAGCAAATAAATAACACTGATCTCAGCCAGCCAGGGGGTGGGCACTGGGTCTCCAGGTCTGTGTCCACTGCGGCCAGGCCTGGGCACTGAGAACCCCAACAAATGGTGATAGGATGCAGACTTGGGGTGCGGTGGTGGTTGGGCGCAAGTGCTGTGGATGGGGGCCCCCATAGAAATCTGTGGGCGGCCGCTTCCGGGCCATGGCCCCATTCTGAGCAGCCAGCACTGGAGTCGGGTGGGCTGCCTGGAGGAGGTGTCTCCTCTAGCTGGGAGCTCCCTTTGGCCATGCGTGCTGAGACTGGGCGCAGCTGCCCACTGGCAGCTGGACGCAGGCGGGCAGGCCTCGCTGCCACGGGCAGCAGCAGCAGGGGTCCATGGCAGCTGCCTTCGGTCAGCTGGTGTCCGGCGTGGAGCACAGAGGCTGGCCTCGTGGAGTGGCATGTTAGCTTTTCGGGGCAATTCCTGGTATCAGAGCGGAAACAGTGAGTTCGTCAGACACAGGCAGAGACAGACAGCGAGAGAAAGCACGGCCCCCTTTCCTTCTCCCCTGCTTCACGTCTGCGGACAGACGCACAGCCCAGTCCACGCAGGGCGGCGCCGGGGGCTGAGCTGGGGGGCTACACGTCTAAGGCTGCTCGCGGCGGGCGGCGGGCGGCCCCATCCTAGCTGTGTCCGTGCCCGTTGGGTACTCGGCGTCCCCTCCAGGGCCAGGGCCAGCGGCCGCGGAGTCACCGAGCTGGCCATGGGCACTCCGCTTGTTGGGGGTGCTGGGGGCCTGGGCCGCCTGCCCGTTCTTCTCGTCTGAAAAAAGTTGTTTAATTACGTCAAAGAAGTTACCCAATGGGCTGCCTAGGCACACAGAACAGAAGACAAAAGAAATAAAAAAAAAAGAGAGGGGAGAGAGAGGAAGGGAGGGAGAGAGAGAGAGAACAAACAAGCCAATGAACGGAAGGGCCTTGTCCTTGAGCGAGAAAACCCAGGAGGTGAGCTTAGAGAGGGTAGCGGGAGCCTGGGGCATGGGGATGCCTCGTCCCTAGGCCTGGCCAGTCCCCACCACAGCACTGGGCCAGCCACTGTCCAGTGCCAGCTCTGGGTCAAGCAGCAGGTGGGATGCGGTGAGGCTCAGCTGGTAGCTGGGGCCGGGGGTCCTTACTGGGGTGTCCTGTCTCCCTCCTCCCAGGAGGCCTACAGCCCCTTCCCCAGGTGCCAGGGTGTGAATGGGGGCGGGGGAGGGTAGCAGCAGACAGACAGATGGACAGATGGCAGGTACAGGCATGGAAGGCCAGGAGCGGGGCTCAGGCAAGCAGAGTGGATCTCAAAGGGGGTGTCCCGAGGGCAGGGAAAAAGGCAGAGACAGGCAGCCATGCCACCGGGATGCCTCCACTGTGTGGGCCTGAGGCCAGCTCCTGCCCCAGGACTCGTCACGCTGACCCAGACCCACTAGTGGGCCCTTCTGGGCCTCTGCTCCTGCTCTGGCAGCCGGGTAGGTGGGGTGCCTGGGCAGAGCCGCCTGTGCCTATATTCACCCAGACCCCAGGACAGCCCGGGGTGGGGGTGGGAGGGGCAGCACCTGGCTGGGAGCTGGCTGCAAGTGGGGTGCCCAGGTGAGCGTGAGGGGTTCTTACCACATTTGGAAAGCCTCCCCGTCATCATTTCCATACAGTTAGTGGTGTCTGGAGCACAGAACGGAGAGAGGGAGGGACACGTGTGAAAGTCTTCTCAAGGCCCATGGGCAGGGTCTGCATAGCAGGGAGCCCAGAATGGGCGGGGCTCGGCAGGGAGGACAGAGCCCGCGGTGGGCAGGGCCTGATAGGCAGGAACTGGGAGTGGGTGGGCCTTAATGGGAGAGCGGAGCCCACAGTGGGCGGGGCCTGATGGAAGAAACAGGAACTGGGTGGGGCTTGCTGGGAGGGTGGAGCCTGCAGTGGGCGGGGCCTAGAGGGAGGTACTGGGAGTGGGTGGGGCTCGCCGGGAGGGCGGAGCCCACAGTGGGTGGGGCCTGGTGGGGAGGAACTGGGAGTGCGCGGGGCTCAAATGAGAGGACGGAGCTTGAGGTGGAGCCTGGGAGAGGGAGGAGACTGCAGGGGGCGGGGCCTGATAGGGCAGAGCTAGAGCTGGGAGTGGGTGAACCCAACGAAGAGTGTGGATCCTGGAGTGGGTGGGGCTTTTCGGGGCAGAATTGGGCGTGTCTAAGGCCCAAGTTAGAGGGCAGGCCCATGTGGGTGGGACTCTGAAGAAGGCGGGGCCTGGATGGGGGGGCACCACTCAAGAGGAAAGAGCTTGGCAGGAGCGACGTTAGAGGGGCCAGCCTGGAGCAAGGTGAGCTCAGAGCGTGGCAACTGAGTTGGGGTCATCTGTACAGTGGAAGGCTGTAGTTCTGCCCTCTGCTCTGGGCCCTACCCCAGCCCTGTTCTGAGACCCCCGGGCGCGGAGGCCCTCCACAGCCTTATCCCCCACTGGCCCTCACGTGATGGTGTCCTTTCCTGGTCTGACCCACCCTCTGCTGGGCTCGGTATCGGCCCTTCTTAGCCCCCTCGGCTCCTTGGAGCTGCCAGTGCCACAGGAACCCAGACTTTGCTCTCGTGCAGCAGGTCCAAGACTGGCTGAGGGCTTGGACCAGGGACCCATGGGCTGGAGGCCTAAAGTGGCAGGGATGGGGGCCTGGCACAGGCCACATAGTGAGAGGTGGGCAGGGCCCTGGGGAGGCATGTGCACTTGCTCCTGGCTGGGCCTTGTTGGCAGATGGATACAAGGACCCAGAATGCACTGTGCTCTGGCCTCCCCTGCCTCGGTTTCCCAGCCATCTGAGCTCCAGGGCAGGAAATTCACCTGGGGTGAGGGCCTGGGTGTCCTAATGGGGTGGGGGGGGCGACGCTTTCCAGCTGTCACCCATGGGGGACAAGGCACAGGTGGGAGCGCGACAGACACAGACAATGGAATGAGGATGGTGAGAGGGGGCTGGTGGCCGGTGGGCCTCCAAAGCCCCACACAGAAGCACAGAAGGAGCCCTGAGGTGGGGCCGATATGGCCCCTGCCTCCAACCTGGAAATGGCACACGCACACCTGCCTGCCTGCTGGTCCCCACGGCACCGACGCCCTAGGACTCAGCACCCAGCACCTCCTGCGGCCGCCCTCCTAAGCCCCCTGGCCCAGCAGGCTGCCTTGTAGTAATGAGGCCTCAGCCACGGGCCTGAGGTGATGAGGGCACCAAGGCCCAGGGAGGGCCAGGCTCAGTGCTGCCCCAGGACCTGTTCTCGCTGCCTGTGGCCTGTGGGGGCTGGGAGCTAGCCCCTGGACATGTGGCGGGACGGGGGCGTGGGCGGCCCTGTGGGCCAGCCTGGCTCTCCCCCGGTGGCCCTGCCCGCACCCCCTCCCTGCCCCAGTGGCGGGGCCGGACACCTTACCTGCCAGCGTCAGAGGCTACTCTCGTAGCTGGTGGCCACCTTCTGGCCCTTAAGCCCAGCGCCTCGGCTTAGTCCTGGCGCTGGTGGGGGGGGTTCTACAGTGGACAAGAGGCACCTTTCAGTGCGAGGTGCTGGGCCTGGTGCCTGGGTGCGGCCCTACCTCAGCACGGGTCTCACCTGACAGGTGCGGGGCGGCGGGCGGGCTGTGTGAGCTCAGCAGCTGTGTCTGGATGGTCTCCACCACCCTCTTGAAGCGGCGGCTGGGGCCTGGGGAGACAGGAGGTGACATGTGGCAGGCCTCGGGCAGGAGGGGCCGCGGAGGCTATCAGGATTCTCACCTGAGAGCAGCGTGAAGGTCACGGAGTAGATGCCATTCTCCTTCTGCGCCTCCCCGCCCTCCGTGTATGTGATGTCCACCTGGAACCTGACCGGCTTCTGAAACACGGCTGGGCCCCCGCTTGCCTTGTACTCGGCCCGGAAGCTCGTCTGTGAGATGACGCTGTGGCCGAGGCTGGGGATCTGCAGGTGTGGACGGGACACCTAAGGGCATGTTTTTGCCCACACCGCCCAGATGGTACCCGAGCCAGCCTGCAGGAGGCGCCGCCTGCTTGTAGGGGCGGTGGGGGGCAGGGGCAGGATTCAGTGGCTGGTGAGGAACCGTGGGCCATGTGAGGGGGACCAGAGGAGCAAAGGGTACTCTGGGCTGTGTCCTTAGGCGGGTGGGACGGGGATGTTTGTCCTGCACAGGGCCTTCCCAGGACAGCTGTCACAGGAGACTCTGCCTGACCCGAGTCCCTCTGGGGTCCTGGCAGAGCTGTGGGTCTGAGGTAGGGGCTGGACATGGCTGGGGACCACGGCTGTGACTGCAGGCGCAGGCCCAATTGTGGGGCAGCCCCCACGGGCGCAACTCTCACCGACAGGAAGGCATGCACAATGTCCGCTTTGATGGAGCTCAGGGGCTTGTCCTTGATGACCACAAAAATCTGCTCCTCCTTCTCCAGGCTGATGAAGTTCCCGAACCACGACTTTTTGGCCAGCCTGGGGCAGGGTGATGGTGTCAGGACATGCTGTACCCACTCCTGACCTTGACCCCCAGCCAAACCTCTGCACTCGACACTGACCCCCAGCCCCGATCTGACCCCTGCAACCTGCATCCTGACCGCCACCATGCCAGATGCCTGCTGGGGTGGGTGGGGGTAGCACGCAGGGAAGACTCGGACAGCAGTAGGGTCTGGCCACCCCCTGTGACACCCGCAGTGACACCAGCAATGGGGTCACTCCCGTCCAGGGTCCTTGTCCCATCCTGTGGGCACCCAGTGTCCCCACAGCAGCACATGGCACCCAGACCTCTCAGGGTCCTGGGGCAAAGGTTGATGCCCCACCTGCAGCCTCTGCACGGAGACCAGCGGCCCTCATGGGCCCCAAGCCCTGACCTCCTGGACAGACCCACAGCACTGATCCCTGACCCTGGGATCAACCCACAGTGCAGACCCCCGGACACACTGACACACGCTGCTGACTAAACACACCCATTTGCTGAGCCGGCCACCTGATGCCCCCTGCTTCCCACATTGTCTGTGTCCCCGTTCCCACAGCCCTGTGTCGCTCCGTTTTCCTCTGCCCCGTGTCCCCACTTCTCACAGCAGCACTGTGAGGTGGGCCAGAGAGCGGGGCCCCTGCACTGGGCTGGGCTCCCAGTACAGTAGCCAGCAGGGAGGGCCCTCTCTGTCAGGCCTGGCCTCCCACGTGCTCTGCGTCCCCCAGATGCCCCGTCTCGGACGAGTCTGGAGTTAGGCCAGTGCCGGCAGTGAGCCCTGGGGCAGGATGTGTGGGGCGCTGGCCCAGAGGACCAGGAGAGCCCAGTGTTCAGTCAGCGGGTGATGGGGGGCAGGTGTCACGCCTCGGGGCGGGCTGTCAGCCCCCCACACTGTCCTCCTGCTCCAGGCCCACACTACAGGTGACCCGTAGCAGCTCCTGGAGGCCACCTGCAAGGTCAGCGTGTCGAGTCCTGCTGTCCCCCTGGGAGGGAGGGCACAGGGCCACCAACGGTCCAGAGCCTGGTCGCCAGCCATCCCGCTCAGTGTCCACTGTGGCCCCAGCACAGGTCTCCCCAGCGGCCGCTGCACCCACCTGGCCCCACTTTGCCTCCTGCTGCCAAGACCCCTGGGCTCAGCCCCAGCTCTGTGCCACCTCAGCCCTCCTGCCCCACACTCCAGGAAAGCAGGAGCCAGCCTGGCCTCCAGGGGCAGCTGTTGGGGGCGTGTGACCAGGCCCTGGAGCCGGCCCCATGCTGTGGCTGCTCCCCCAGCCCCTCTAAGAGGAGAAGCTCGGGGGCCCCCAGGAGCCCATGGGCACTTACTCGGGGGACGATTCTGGCGTCAGGTTGGACATCTCCTCTGGCGTCGGCACTGCACAAGGGGACAGGGACAGACGAAGAGAGCTGAGTGCTAGCCGGGCCGCCTGAGAGGGCAGCCGCCCATCCTGGGACTACTGAGCAGGTGGAACCACACCGGGCCACTGGGGCTGCCCAAGGACTCCTTTGCCCTGTACCAACCTTGCAGTTTCCGGCGGTGGAAACGTGGGGACCCCAGGAAGCTGTTCTTGATGGAGTTGAGACGCGTCCTCCAGGGTACGCCCCCAACGCTGGGGCTGGAGGGGGGCGTGGGAGTGGGCGTGCCTGCTGGGCTGTCCTTGGGCGTGTGCACCGGCGTCCCCTTGGGAGTGGGGAGGGGACTGCCCCTCGGAGAGGGATGAGGGGTCACCTGCATGATGGGGACAGAGCTGGTGTCGGCCCCAGAGCCCATGGGCAGGAGCCGGGCCAGCTGTGGGCCCCTGTAGCCGGGCACTGGGGGCCAGGCCTGGGGGCAGGCCGGGCCAGTGTGGACCATGGCAGGCGGCGGCATCAGCTCAGCCCTGGACAGCAGGGGCTGGGGCTTGGGGCTGGGCCGGGGGGCGGCCTGTGCGGGGAGGACGCGTCCCGGCCAAGCGAGGCTCCGACCAGCTTCTGGCTCCACAGGGTGGGGCCCCGGGGGCAGGGGCGGCAGGACAAACTTCCTGACAGGCTGCGTGGTGCAGGACAGGGGCGAGAGCCAAGCACATGCTCCCCATGCAGGCCCAGGGCCCGGAGCAGCATGCGGGCAGGGACGGGTGAGGGCACGGGGCACAAGACACAGGACACAAACACAGACAGGGGACACAACAGGACAGAGAACGTGCAGTTAGCAAGAGCAGCCCAGTTTGTGGGCCCCTCCCAGTGCTCTGAAGGCCGCGCCACGGGGTCCACTCACCCGAGGACTGGTCAGGGGGCTGGTGGAGAGGCCCGAGGAGGCGCCGCTGATAGACCTGGACCTGTGGGTACAGTGTGAACAGCTCAGGGAGAAGGGCTATGGGCTCAACTCTGGCCCCAGTGGGCCCTGCAGGCTGGGGAGAGCCCTTGGCCCCTCCTCAGGACCCTTTGCTCCCCCCATGGGTGCCCCAAGTCCTTGCCAGGGCCCAGCCCTCCTGGGTGCTCCCTACTGCATGACCCCAGAGTGTAATCTGTCAACGAGCTTCCAGAAGCTTCCGTCCTGCTCTCCAGGGTCCAGGCTGGCCCAGTAGCAGTCCCAGAGAGTGCCAGCCACACACGGGCAAGTGACCGTCACTAGGGCCAGGCTGCTTGCCCTGCTCTGTGTCGATGCTGAGAGAAGCAAACAGGGCAGGAGGGCAGCATCGGGTCACCAGCGCTTCGGTGCCCAGCAGTGCTTGGGGTACAGGCCTTGCTCACCGCAGCCTGGTCTGCACTCTGAGCTGACCTCCAGCAGGCCCCACAGCCTCCAGAGCTGGCCCATAGCCCCCAGGCACAGACTGGACGAGCTGCCCCTACCGTCCTTTGTCACTCAGGACAAGATAGAATGAGGGGGCAGGGAGCACCCCAGCCTCTCTGCCCAGCTCCTGAGCCATTACTCAGGTAATGCTGGCCCCCAGAACAGCATTCACGTGGGGTGAGAACGGCTGGGAGGGCCTAGACCACCGAGTTCCCCTGGGGTCCCCAGGCAGGCACACCAGAGAAACAGCTGGCCCCAGGGCCCGGCATGGCACAGAACGGCAGCCTGGCTGGGCCCCGAAACCCACTTCTGAGCCTCAGGCCTCCCTCAAGCCAGGCCGGGCAGGAGCCAGGCCCAGCCCTGCCGCCAGGCCCGCCCTGGACGCGGGGCCGAGGGGCTGCATGTGTACCTGTCGTCTTTGCTGAATTGGGGGTGGGCTTCAGCGATATCCAGGCTTTTACTGAACAATGTCTTACTATAGCGGGAACAAAGCGAGAAGAGAGAGTTACTGCCCTGCCGCAGACACGGGGCAGGTGAACAGGAGGCAGAGCTGGGGCCCCTGGCAGGAGGCCTGGTCAGGTTAAGGGCCAGTAGTCACCACCAACCTGAGTGGCCAAGCCACATGAAGAAGCGACAGTGGACTGAGAGGGCCTAGGACCAAGGGTGTTTAGGGGGCGTCCAGAGGGCACTCCATCCCCACACAGCCCTGCCCCACAGTCTTGCGTGGGTAGTGCTAGCGGGGAGCGGTCAGGGAAGGCAGGAGGCCAACAAGAACAGTTCACCCAGCAAGCAAGAGGAGGCAGCCAGGGCCGAGTGCAGGGGGGCTCCTCCTGCCCCCCATGCAGAGACCCCACCCCACACACAGGGCCAAGCATATGGAAAGAGGATTAGGGCCCCAGGCTGGAGGCTGAGGACACCTGAGAGGCCATGGTTCCTGACTCCCCGAAAGCACGCTGGAGGCCTGACCAAGCCCAGACTGCAGGGCTGATCAGAGGTGGCCTGGGGCTTTCTCCCAATCTTCCACCCAGAGCTGTCTCACGGCTGAACCCCCAGGCAGGCACATAAGACCCAACGCCGGGGGGCACCCAGCCCTGCAGACCTGGAGGCCTGGGGAACATGCCTCAGCTGCTCAGCCCTCTGAGTCCCATGTCTGCCCCCATACTCTCTCCAGCTCACCTAGCAGACCAGCACCAAGTGGAGCAGGTCTGCTGTGCTGGGGTTTCTCAATATGGCCAGCCCCACCCAGCCCCATTCAGCTCAGCCCAGCTCAGTTCAGCTCAGCCCAGCTCAGCCCAGCTCAGATCAGCCAAGCACAGCCCAGCCCAGCTCAACCCAACTCAGCTCAGCAAAGCCCAGCTCAGCTCAGCCCAGCCAGATGCACCTAAAACCAACTCAGCCCGACCCAACCCAGATTCAACCCAGACCAGCCTAGATCAGCCCAACCCAGCTCAGATCGGCCTAAATCCAACTCAGTCCAGCCCAACCCAGATCAACCTAGCTCAGCCGAGCACGAGCACGGTTCCAGCCTAGACTCAGCTGAACATACAGACCTAGCCCAGCCCAGCCCAAGCTTGCCCAGTCCATCAGCTCAGTCCAGCCCAACCCAGCCTGGCCCAACCCAGCCCAGCTCAGCCCAACTCAACCCAGCCCAGCCCAGCCAAGCAAAGACCCGACCCAGCCCAGCACAGCCAAACACAGACCCGACCCAACCCAGCACAGCCCAGCCAAGCACAGCCCATCAAAGCACAGACCCAGCCCAACCCGGCCCAACCCAGCCCAGCCCAGCCCAGCCCAGCCAGGCCCAGCCAAGCACAGACCAGCCAAGCACAGACCCGACCCAACCCAGCCCAGACAAGCACAGACCAGCCAAGCACAGACCCAGCCCAGCCCAGCCCAGCCCAGCTCAGTCCAGTCCAGCCCAGCGCAGCCCTGCCCAGCCCAGCTCAGCTCAGCCTAACCCAGCCCAGCCCAGCCCAGCTCAGCCCAACCCAGCCCAGCCCAGCTCAGCCTAACCCAGCCCAGCCCAGCTCAGCCCAACCCAGTCCAGCT
Source organism: Sorex araneus (assembly GCF_027595985.1). Lineage (NCBI taxonomy): Eukaryota > Metazoa > Chordata > Mammalia > Eulipotyphla > Soricidae > Sorex > Sorex araneus. Next base: position 168,186,577 of record NC_073307.1, on the reverse strand, counting down.
CAGCCCAGCCCAGCCCAGCCCAACCCAGCCCAGCTCAGCCAAACCCAGCCAAACCCAACCCAGCCCAGCCCAGCCCAGCCCAGTCCAACCCAACCCAGCCCAGCCCAGCCCAACCCAACCCAGCCCATTCTAACCTAACCCAGCCCAGCCCAGCTCATCCCAGCTCAGCCCAGCCCAACTCAGCCCAGCCCAGCCCAGCTCCAGCCCAGCTCCAGCCCAGCCCAGCCCAGCTCAGCCCAGCCCTACCCAGCCCAGCTCAGCCCAGCTCAGCCCAGCCCAGCCCAGCCCCACCCAGCCCAGCTCAGCCAAGCATAGACCCAGCCCAGCCCTGCTCAGCCCAGCCCAGCCCAGCTCAGCCCAGCCCAGCCCAACCCAACCCAGCCCAGCTCAGCCCAGCCCAGCCCAGCCCAGCTCAGCCCAACCCAACCCAGCCAGCCCAGCCCAGCCCAGCCCAGCCCAGCCCAGCCCAGCCCAACCCAGCCCAGCCCAGCCCAGTCTAACCTAACCCAGCCCAGCCCAGCTCAGACCAGTCTAACCTAACCCAACCCAGCCCAGTCTAACCTAACCCAGCTAGCCAGCCCAGTCCAGCCCAGCTCAGCCCAACCCAACCCAGCCAGCCCAGCCCAGCCCAGCCCAGCTCAGCCCAGCCCAGCCCAACCCAGCCCAGCCCAGCCCAGTCTAACCTAACCCAGCCCAGCCCAGCTCAGACCAGTCTAACCTAACCCAACCCAGCCCAGTCTAACCTAACCCAGCTAGCCAGCCCAGCCCAGCCCAGCTCAGCCCAACCCAACCCAGCCAGCCCAGCCCAGCCCAGCCCAGCTCAGCCCAGCCCAGCCCAACCCAGCCCAGCCCAGTCTAACCTAACCCAGCCCAGCCCAGCTCAGCCCAGTCTAACCTAACCCAACCCAGCCCAGTCTAACCTAACCCAGCCAGTCAGCCCAGCCCAGCCCAGCTCAGCCCAACCCAACCCAGCCAGCCCAGCCCAGCCCAACCCAGCCCAGCTCAGCCCAGTCTAACCTAACCCAGCCCAGCCCAGCCCATCCCAGCCCAGCCCATCCCAGCCCAGCCCAGCCTAGCCCAGTCTAACCTAACCCAACCCAGCCCAGCCAGCCCAACCCTGCCCAGCCCAGCCCAGCCCAGCCCAGCCTAGCCCAGCCCTACCCAGCCCAGCTCAGCCCAGCCCAGTCCAGCCCCAGCCCAGCCCAGCCCAGCTCAGCCAAAGCATAGACCCAGCCCAGCCCAGCTCAGCCCAGCCCAACACAGCCCAGCCCAGTCTAACCTAACCCAGCCCAGCCCAGCTCAGCCAAGCATAGACCCAGCCCAGCCCAGCCCATCAGCCCTCCCGGACCAGTTCAGATAAGCCCATATCAACCCACCGAGTCTGGCAGGACAATTCTGAGCTCACTCCAGCAGCCCAGCTGAGCCCTTACCCTGTGAGCCCCACCCAGCCCCATTCCAGCAGAGCAGCTAAGCCATGGCAGTTCTTTCCAGAGCAACAAAGCAGCCCAGCACTGTCATCAGTCCCGAGTCCAGCCCCAGCAGTCCAGCACAGCCCAGAGAGTCCAGCCTGGCCCAGAAGCCTGGGGGCTACGTGTCCAGGTGGCAGGGCCCAGGGAGCAGAGGTCATGCCAGCACTGTGCCGCCCGGGGGCACTGCACGCACCTCTGGCTGTGCTGGGCCATCTCGATGGCACGGCGTGCGGGTACCGGGGAGCCGCCGTCAGTCACACTCAGCACCTCCATGGACTTGCGCTCAGGCCTCCGCTTGCCATGCCGGTTCAGCATCGGGGAGTCCACACGCTTCCGAGGGGGGTCTGTGCACAGAGGGGGCGTCAGGGCCAGGCTCCAGGGCCGGGTGGGGGCTCGGTGGGCCCCTGGAGGACCGGTACCTGTTTCGTTCCGGGGAGGCAGGTCCTCGTCCTCATGGCTGGGGTACCTTTCCTTCCGGTCCAGGAGGAGGAAGTAGATCATCTTCTCCTGGTTCTCCCTGCAGCGGCCAGGAAGGGGCCAGAGGGTGAGCCCCGGGCGAGCAGCCCAGGACAGCCACCCGCCCACACGGCCCACACGCACTCCTCAGAGAGCAGGTCCTGGAGCAGCTTGTTGCGGTCACGGAAGCAGCCGAGCGAGTGCATGCTGTCTAGCACGTCGGGGTCGATGTCCTCCAGGCTGGGCAGCGAGCGGATCTGCACCTTGCGCGGGGCAGGCTGCTCCGGCTCGGGCTCGTTCTTGCCCCCTCTGCGGGCAACAGGGCCAGTCACCATGGGACAGCCAGGCAGGGGCGCTGGGGCCCCAGAGCCTGCTGCTGTCCCTGCGCCCAGCCCCGCACGCCTGTATCCTGCCTGCGCCCCGACCCGTGGCCCACAGGCCCTGAGAGCTGGCCTCCCCCCGCCTTCCCTAGCAGGCCCTCGGCCGTGGGCACGGGCAAAGCGGGTGATTAGTGGGAGGAAGAGCTACTTACATATACCATGTGTGTTTCTGAATGTGCTCTAGCTACAAGGAAAGAGAGACAGGTTAGTACGCGGAAAAGGAGGGGCCCGCGTTAGCCGGGGAGCACAGGGACGGAGCAAGCAGGAGTCAGACAGTGACTGAGCAGTGAGGAAGGGGAGGGCGGGCAGGTGGGGAGGGTTCTGTCCCCAGCCGGTGCCAGCAGAAGAGGAAGTGCCTAGAGAGAGAAGGAAGTGGGACGCAGAAGCTGCAGGAAGCCTGCTCCCAGATGCCTGTGCTGGGGACTCGGGAAGGTGGTGGACGGGGCTGGGCTGGGGTGCGGGTGGTGCCAGGGGTTATGTCCTGCTCTCCACCCAGCTCACAGACGGCCTGATCCCTTTCTGGAGCTTCCTGCTGCCCAAGGACACAGGCCAGTGAAACGAGTAGCTGTACTCCTGGCCCTCATGCTAGTGGGGTTGGCCTGGAAATATGCCCCCTCACACTCAGGAACACGCCTCAGGCACCTGTGCACACCCACAGCACACGTGTACACACCAAGTGCTTTGTTTTGAGTACATGGACATGTTTGTGAAAATATACCCATGATGTATGATGTGTTCTAACATACAGATGTGTATGAGCAGATACCCAGGATGTGTGTCCCGACACACAGATGTGTATGAGCAAACACCTATGATGTGTGTTCTAATACACTGATGTGTATGTGAAAACACCCATGATGCATGTTCTGACACATGGAGGTATATGTGCAAAGACCCACAATGTGTGCTCTGACACATGGGCCTGTATGTGCAAACACCCATGACATATTTGTGTTTTACCACACAGACATGTTTGTGAAAGCACGTTTCTTACATAATAGCCATATACACCATGTACATGACACACATACATGTGCATCCTGTGTACTCTAACACACCCAAGTCCATCCACAACACACATGTATATAGATACCTGTGTGCACTGACATACTTGAACACGTTGATGTACACATGTGCATGCACACCCATGTGTTCTACATTCATGAATGTGCCCGTGGTGTGTATACATTCTTGTGTCGAACACACAGGGACATGCACACTCATCCATGACACACATCCATAAAAACCCATATAACATGCATTAGCATGTCCATGGATGCACACATGTCCATGATACATGTATACACACTGGTGCTCTAAAATGCATGGATACACTCATACACACATGTCCATGACACATGAGTATGCCCACATCCATATGTCCTAACAACCCACACACTCATGGCACCTGTATATACGTACCTTCCAACATGCAGACAGGTCTAAAGCATGTAGGTGCCCATGCACTCATCCATGTCATGTGTACATGTGTACTCATACATGTTCCAGCACACTAACATTCCAATGCACGTGCAGATATTCATGCAAACATACCCCTGGAGTATGTATGTGCTCACTCATGTGTTCTAACACCTGCACACACACTGGTACCTACGTGTGGACACACTCAGGTGTGCCAACACACACACAAGCACACATGTGCTGCAGACACCTACATGTACACACCCCACATTTACCACACCCAGGTGTGTCTGCGTGCTCACCATATGAACGTGCATGCATGCAGCTCCCACACGCTCACTCACGTGCGCACACGGATGCTCACATACACACATGCAGTGTGGGGTGCCCTGCAGAGCATGGGCTGCCTGGGAGGAGGCAGAGCCAGGCGCGGGAGGTGGCAGGCGGTGGCAGCTGCCCCCAGGACGCACCGTGAGGCGCCGAGCGGCGTCCACCTCGATCATGCCGCGCAGCAAGCTCTGGCAGTCGGGCGGGATGAAGTGCGGCATGTGGAACACGCCCCGCTTGACCTTCTCCAGAAGCTGCCGCAGGTTGTCATCATCGAAGGGCAGAGCCCCCTGCCATGGGGGAGGGGCCGTGAGGGTGGGGCAGCAAGAGGGGCAGGGGCTGGGCAGTGAGGGTGCAAGAGGGAGGGAAGGCCACGTAGGGAGAGGGCCGGGCGCAGGGGCACTCACCACCAGCAAGGCAAAGAGGATGACACCACAGCTCCACACATCTGCCTTGCGGCCGTCATACTTCTCCCCCTGTGGATGGCAGGTCCCAGAGGTTGGTGCGGGCACAGGGCTTGGGGTCAGGGATCAGGGCGGGAGGCAGTGGGTGGAGGACCCCAGGGACAGGGCTCTGGGGTGCGGGGACTCACTACTTACCCGGATGACCTCAGGGCAGGCATAGTGGGGGGACCTGCAATTGAGGAGTTGGCTGTGAGGCCCCGCCCAGCACCTGGGTCCCACAGTGCCCAAGCCAGCAGGTGGCCCCAGAGCCAGGGCAGGGCCAGAGTGGGCAGCCAGTGGGCTGGGGTGACTGTGACATGAGGAGTGAGTGTAGGGGAGTGTGGGTGAGTGGGGGCTGAGAGGTTAGTGGGGGTGAGTGTGGGTGAGGTGAGTATGGTAGGGGTGAGTTTGGGGTGAGTGAGGGGTGAGAGGTGAGTGTGGGTGAGTGTGGGTGAGGTGAGTATGGTGGGGGTGAGTTTGGGGTGAGTGAGAGGTGAGAGGTGAGTGGGGGTGAGTGTGGGTGAGGTGAGTATGGTGGGGGTGAGTTTGGGGTGAGTGAGGGGGTGAGGGTGAGTGCCAATGAGTGTGGGGTGAGTGAGGGTGAGTGCAGGTGAGTATGGATGAGTGAGGATGAGTGAGGGTGAGTGTGGGTGAGGGTGTGTGTGGGTGAGTGAGAGTGAGGGTGAGTGTGGGTGAGTGTGGGTGAGTGCAGGTGAGTGAGGGTGAGTGCGGGTGAGTGAGGGTGAGTGAGGGTGAGTGCAGGTGAGTGTGGATGAGGGTGGTGAGGGTGAGTGCGGGTGAGTGAGGGTGAGTATGGGTGAGTGCGGGTGAGGGCAGGTGAGGGAGGGTGAGTGCGGGTGAGGGCCGGTGAGTGAGGGTGAGTGAGGGTGAGTGAGGGAGAGTGAGAGTGAGTGAGGGTGAGTGAGTGCGGGTGAGTGCGGGTGAGTGAGGGTGAGTGAGGATGAGTGAGGGTGAGTGCGGGTGAGTGAGGGTAAGTGAGGGTGAGTGAGTGAGGGTGAGTGAGTGCGGGTGAGTGAGGTGAGTGAGGGTGAGTGAGGGTGAGTGAGGGTGAGTGCGGGTGAGTGAGGGTGAGTATGGGTGAGTGAGGGTGAGTGCGGGTGAGTGAGGGTGAGTGAGGGTGAGTGCAGGTGAGTGTGGATGAGGGTGGTGAGGGTGAGTGCAGGTGAGTGAGGGTGAGTATGGGTGAGTGCGGGTGAGGGCGGGTGAGGGAGGGTGAGTGCAGGTGAGGGCGGGTGAGTGAGGGTGAGGGAGGGTGAGGGAGGGTGAGTGAGGGTGAGGGAGGGTGAGGGAGGGTGAGTGTGGGTGAGTGAGGATGAGTGAGGGTGAGTGAGGGTGAGTGAGGATGAGTGAGGGTGAGTGAGGATGAGTGAGGGTGAGTGAGGGTGAGTGAGGGTGAGTGAGAGTGAGTGAGGGTGAGTGTGGGTGAGTGTGGGTGAGGGAGGGTGAGTGAGGGTGAGTGAGGGTGAGTGAGGGTGAGTGAGGGTGAGTGAGGGTGAGTGCCGGTGAGGGCGGTGAGTGCAGGCGAAGGGGTGAGTGGAGCCAGTGTGGGGGCGGCCAGGGCCCGCGCTCACCCGCAGCTGGTCTCCAGCAAGCTGTCCCCGACCTGCAGCGAGGCCATGCCGAAGTCGGCGATGCGGATGTTGTTCTTCTCGTCGAGCAGCAGGTTCTCGGGCTTCAGGTCTCTGTGGCTGATGAGCAGGCGGCTGGGGTCACATGGGCTGCCCCCTCCCCACCCAGGGCTCCACTGTACCCTCTGCCCCAGTCCCCCCTGACTGAGGGTCCCAGACTGAGAGGCCCAAACCCCTCCAAGTGGCCAGAGGTGTGTGCGGCTGTGGGGGCAGGTGGGCTCCACGGGGCGCGGGATCCCCCACACACCATATTGAGTGGCTGTGGCAGAAGTCGAGGGCGGAGATGATCTGCCGGAAGAACTTGCGGGCCTCCTTGGGGGTGAGACGCCCCTTCTTGACCAGGTAATCGAAGAGCTCCCCTCCGGACACGTGCTCCAGCACCAGGTACCTGCAGTGGCAGCGTCACACGGCCCCTGGGGCTGGGCCTGTCCCAGAAGCCACGGGACAGACTTGGGTGGTGCTGGGCTGGGTCCTGTCCCCCCGGAACTCAGAGGGCCACATATTTGCTCTGCGGGTCAGGCAGAGGGAGGTCCAGGGCCCCTGCGGGCAGGGGAGATGAGCACTTCCAGAAGGTTCTGTGATGGCTAAGGACAAGGACACGGCAAACACAGGGGACATGGGGAGCGGCTTCTAGTCTTGTGAAAATCAGGGGTCAGGGATGGGGGCAGATTCTGGAGAGCAAGAGACGTGTCTGAAAAACCCACCAAGGGAACCTCCTAGAAGCCCCGAAAGCCCCACCCCATGTCCCTCCTCACTAGAGTCGGAGCTAAGGCCATGGGAAGTTCCTGCCTCCGTGTACAGCCCTGTCGGCATCCCCAAATCACAGATCTCACAGGACTGTGCACCCCCATACCACAGACCTCACAGGGCTGCTCACCCTCATACCATACACCTTACAGAGCTGTGCACCTCCATACCACAGACCTCACAGGGCTGTGCACCCCAATATCACAGACCTCACAGGGCTGTGCACCCCGATACCACAGACCTCACAGGGCTGTGCACCCCGATACTACAGACCTCACAGGGCTGCTCACCCTCATACCATACACCTTACAGAGCTGTGCACCTCCATACCACAGAACTCACAGGGCTGTGCACCCCAATATCACAGACCTCACAGGGCTGTGCACCCCGATACTACAGACCTCACAGAGCTGCACACCCTGATACCACAGACCTCACAGAGCTGCACACCCTCATACCATACACCTCACAGAGCTGCACACCCTCATACCATACACCTCACAGAGCTGCGCACCCCAATACCATAGACCTTACAGAGCTGCGCACCCCAATACCATAGACCTTACAGAGCTGCACACCCCAATACCATAGACCTTACAGAGCTGCGCACCCCGATACCATAGACCTTACAGAGCTGCACACCCCAATACCATAGACCTTACAGAGCTGCGCACCCCGATACCATAGACCTTACAGAGCTGCGCACCCCATACCATAGACCTTACAGAGCTGCGCACCCCGATACCATAGACCTTACAGAGCTGCACACCCCAATACCATAGACCTTACAGAGCTGCGCACCCCGATACCATAGACCTTACAGAGCTGCGCACCCCCATACCATAGACCTTACAGAGCTGCACACCCCCATACCGCACACAGACTTCACAGGGTTGTGTATCTCAATATAACACACCTCACAGGATGCTACACACCAACACCACAGACCTTCCAGTACTGTGTATGCCAATATAACAGAACTCAGAACACCCCAGGGCACTGAGGGGTCCGACTTGGCCGACAGGAAGTGGGAGACTCTCTGCGCCAGAGCCAGAGCACCCAGAAGCCTCGGGGATGGTGATGGGTTCCCCTGCTCAGACAGTGGCTGTGGCACCTTCACCTTCAGGAGAGTGACCTCTGGGAGCAGGACATACACTGACCCCTTCCCTGTGGCCCGCCCATGTGGTTAGGCAGCTGTGCCCTTTGGTGGCCCCAGGCTGGACAGCTCCTGAGTTCCCAGCAACAGGACAGTCTCCACCCCAAAGCAGTGACATACGACCCCTGACCAGCCAGCACCCCCTGTGCCTGCCCCGGGCCGTCCCAGTCCACAGGACCCAACAATACCTACAAATATTTTTTGTTCTCATACACGTCGTGCAGCTTCAGAACGTGAGGATGCTCAATGAGCTTCAGGATGGCGATTTCCCGCTCCACCTGCACGGGGCCAGACTGGGGGCTTAGGCGCGCCTGAGGCCCCACCTTCCTGCAGCCCCGCCCACAGCCCCTCCCTGCCAGGCCCCGCCCCGCCCACAGCCCCGCCCCGCCCGCAGGCCCCGCCCTGCCCGCCAGGCCCCGCCCCACCCGCAGGCCCCGCCCTGCCCACAGCCCCGCCCCGCCCGCAGGCCCCCGCGCGCCAGGCCCCGCCCCACCCGCCAGGCCCCGCCCCATGGCCCCGCCCGCAGCCCCGCCCTCACCTTCATCAGCACAGACTCGCTGAGCTTCTCCCGGTTGACTATCTTGATGGCCACCTTCTGGCACGTGACACAGTGAATCCCCAGCTTCACAAGGCCTGAGGGGAGGCACCCGTCAGACCACCCACGTGCCGGATTATGCATGGTGGACCAGCCCCTGCCCCCGGGGAGCTGCCACTGACCACCTGCCCTAGCTTCCTGCGGGGTTCTGCCAGATGGACCTCCACAGCCTCGGTTCTCTCACCTCCCGGGTCCCCCGCCCGAAGTCCTCCCCTTCCCAGCACCCCAGAGCAAATCAGGCAGGAGCACCCCCCTCCCATGCCAGCCTCTGTCCTGGGACTGACACCAGGCTCCCTGTGGCTCAGGGGTGGTACTGGCACTTCCCCTGGACGCCCCAGGTCACCATGCTGGCCTGCTGTGAGACAGGGACCCAGGACACTCCACACCCTCCTGAGCCTGCCACCACATACCGCTTCCTATAGGCAATGGAATGCTGTGTCCCCGCAGCTGCCACCAGAGGGCATCTCTGCGGTGGGTGCCTTTGGCAGCCCACAGCAGTGGTGGACTGGGCAGTGCCTCCTGCCTCAGGGCACCCTGCCCGTCAGTGTGGCTCTTTGGCTGTACTGTCTTGCAGGAGATCTAGTTTGCACAGTGACTGTCTCACACGTGTGTGCCTGAGTGCACACCATTGTGCGTGTGTGTGCGCTGTGCATGGACATGTGTGTGCTCTGACCAGTCTGCAAGGACGACTGATTTTTTTTTTTTTGCTTTTTGGGTCACACCCGGCGATGCACAGGGGTCACTCCTGGCTCTGCACTCAGGAATTACCCCTGGTGGTGCTCAGGGGACCATATGGGATGCTGGGAATCGAACCCGGGTTGGCCGCGTGCAAGGCAAGCGCCCTACCCGCTGTGCTATCACTCCAGCCCCAAGGACGACTGATTTTTACAGGAATCAGCCTTCTGTTGTGTGTACTGGAAAGGTGTCTCCTTTCCCATAGTGCTGACTGCTCTCATCCTCTCCTGGCTTGAATGCACCGAGTCAGCACTTCTTTTACAGTGTCTGCAGACAGCCTTGCAGCTGTGCAGTGGGCCACATGGTGGCACTGCCAGAAGCTGGACAGCCATGGGCTACTCTGGGCAGACACTAACAGGTGCCTGGGGACTTAGGGAGCGACCAACAGCTGGCAGGCAGAGCTCGGAGCACTGCTAGCTCCAGCAGCCTGGGTCTGAAGGAACAGCAGCAGTCAGGAGTGGTTGCAATGCCAGACCAACCCTTGGAGAGACCCGGGAAGCACCCTGGCAGTGCAAGCTGCAATCAAGGGGCAGCTCCCACTGCCCAGATACAGCAGTGGGCACATCTCACCCCTGCACACTCCACACCCTGCCCTTGTGCACACTCCCTGCACGCCCACCCCTGCACATGCTCCATATACTTTGCACAACCGCACATGATCCACACATGCCTCACATCCTGCAATGCTCCACACGTCTCATGCCCAGCACACATTCCATATATGTTTTATGCCTGCAATGCTTCATACATGCCTCACACCCTGATTACACTTCATGTATACCTCACCCCTACACACACACACCAAAAACACCTCACCCCTGCACTTCATACATGCCTCACCCCTGCACACACCATACAAAGCTCACACCCTGCACGCACTCTATACACCCCTGCACATGCTCCTATGCACCCTGAGGTCACACAGATGTGCGTGAATGTGGTCCTCAGTGAGCTCCTTATGGTGGGTTATCACAAGCATGGGACACAGACATAGGACACAGACAAAGGACATAGACAGGAGAGACATGGGACACAGGAGAGACATGGGACAGACACAGACACGAGACAGAGACAGACAGACACGGGACACAGGACAGACACGGGACACAGACACAGACATGGGACAGACATAGACAGACACAGGACAGACCTGGGACACAGACAAAGGATATAGACAGGAGAGACACGGGACACAGACACGCAGCTTTGGAGGCAGGCGCTGGCCCTAAATAGCACCCACCCCCGGGTTCCCCAGGGCCTGGCCCACCCCTGGGAGACAGGATATATCCCCGAGCAGGCAGGAGCTGGCAGAGGATCATGGGAGCCTCAAGCTGGCTCACACCTCCCTGGGGATCTGACACTGGGGACTCTGGTCAGCAGGCCTCTTGATGAGGGTACATGAAACATGGGAAGGGGCACAGGCCTCCCCACACTCTGCTCCTGGCCCTGTGCTCCAGACCACAGCGGGCCAGCAGGTGGCACCCCTCCCCACAGAACCCTCTTCATGTACCTCCACCCCCCCGCCCCCCCCCCCCCACACACACTGGCTAAGCCTGTCCCAGGAAGAACAGCCCCTCTGCCTGAGTCCTGGACAGAGTGGCCCTCTCAGGTATACACTCTGGAAGATGTGGCTACTCCCCTTCCTCTGCACCTGGGGACATGCCACCAACTGGGGTTGGACACTGGACTCCATCGAGTCGCACAGCCAGAGCACCCTGCTCCCAGCCTGGCCCAGCAGCACCGACAGAAGCGGGCAGGTGACAGGGGGAAGTAACGGGGCAGGTGATGGGCAGTGATGAGGAGCAGGTTACAGGGGGCAGATGACGGGGCAGGATTGCAGGGGTAGGTGAGAAGGCCAGGTGACAGGGCCAGGTGATGGGGCAGGATTGCAGAGGCAGTGCTGAGGAGCAGGTGACAGGGCCAGGTGATGGGGCAGTGGCAGCACCCACATGGCAGTCTCTCGGCCTGGCCCCTGCGACCTCACCCTGATGGCTGACGGTAACAGCAGACCTACACTGGGCAGTGCGGTCCCAGACTTGCCCGGATGCAGAGGCCCGGAAGTCCCCTACAGACACCCGCCAGCTCCCAGGAGCCCCATCTGTGCTCGTCTGATTCGCTCTAAATCCCTCAGATCCGGGGCTTAGCAGCAACAGCTGCCCTCCATGTGAGCCCCTGTCTCACCCCCCCCCACCCCGCTGCCTCCACCCTGCCGGAGTCCCCGGACAGCATTTGGGAGCAGGGGTTGCTAGGCAGGAAACTGCAACCTTCCTCCTGGGGCTAGCAGAAGTCTTAACGCCTGAGCTGTGTCACCCCTATCCTGCTCCGGGGTGGTCACTCACCCATCATCACTTGCAGTGGTCACTCACCATCTCTGGGGGTCACTCACCTGTAATCACTGTGGTGGTCACTCACTGTCTCTGGGGAGGTCAATTACCCACTGTCCTTGGGGGTCACTGTCTGGGGGATCACTCACTGTCACTGAGATGGTCACTCACTGTCCCAGTGCGGTCACTCACCCAGACTCAGAGTCACTCATCCACTGCCTTTGGGGGTCACCCGCTGTCATTGAGGTGGAAACTCACCTACCATCACTGGGCTTGGGGCACACACAAAATGGGCGACCCAGATTTTACTCCCAAGCAACTGCCTGCTGGAAGTCCCACCTGAGAGAGGCACTGTCCTTTGCAGAGACCTCTGTGCCCTGGAACTCAGGGCCCAGGTCACGTGGGGGACCCGAAGTCACATGAGGTTGACCTGGGCTGGAGCAGGGTCAGCACAGGTGGGTTCCAGCCTCATGGCCAGTGCGGGGGGGCTGGAGGCAGGCAGCACCGCCATGTGAAGGGCCATCCAGAACCGTTAGACGCCTCTGCCTGGAGAAGAGTGGGGAGGGTGGACAGGGAGTGGGCAGGGCTAACGGGGGCCCTGGGAGCAGGTGTGTGGCAGGGAAGGAAAACTTCAGCACCGGGGCACTGGACAGCGCCACCGCGCCTCCTGGGCTGCGGGTATGTGGGGAGGGTTAACTATCTTTTTTTTTTTTTGGCTTTTTGGGTCACACCCAGCGATGCTCAGGGGTTACTCCTGGCCTTGCACTCAAGAATTAATCCTGGCAGTGCTTGGGGGACCATATGGGATGCCGGGGATCGAACCTGGGTCGGCCGCGTTCAAGGCAAACGCCCTACCCGCTGTTGTGTGGGGAGGGTTGGGGTGCCCTGGGGGTGGGAGAGGGCTGGGGTGCCTGGGGGTGGGCTCGGGTGCCTGGGGCTGGGGGAGCGGTTGGGGTGCCCTGGGGGTGGGGGAGGGGTGGGGTGCCCTGGGGGTGGGAGAGGGCTCAGGTGCCTGGGGATGGGGGAGCGGTTGGGGTGCCCTGGGAGTGGGGGAGGGCTGGGGTGCCCTGGGAGTGGGGGAGGGCTGGGGTGCCTGGGGGTGGGGGAGGGCCGGGGTGCCCAGGGGTAGGGGGGAGGGCTGAGGTGCCCCAGAGCCTGAGAGTCCCTTTGATATAAGCATTCAGGGAGGGGCTGCAGCTCCTGTGACCCCAAGTCCCCATCCCAGTGACCCTGAGTTCACTGCCCCCATGGCTCTGAGTCCTCCACCCCTGTGACCCTGAGTCCCCCCATGACCTCAAGTCCTCCACCCCATGACCCTGAGTCCCCGCCCCTATGACCCCAGTGCCTCCGGAGAGGACAGGCACAGTGGGGCGGCTCTGCCCCTGCGTCTGCACGGCGGCAGGAAGAGCCCCTGTGTTCAGACCAGAGACTAGCAAACACTGGGGCTTGGCAGGTCCTTGGGACACAAACCAAACACCTCGTGACAAGCCCGGGGTCAGGGAGACGTGAGCAGGGACCGGCCAGCCTCATGTCCCCCAGAACTCAGCAGTGTGGACCTGAGCTGAGAGTGCGACCCCCACCAGGGCAGGGGCGCTGCTGCCTGTGGGAACCTGGATTCGGACAGAGGGACGGAAAGAGGAACAAATGAAGGACAGGCGGACAGGTAGACGGACGGACAGATGGATGGACGGACAAGCGGGCGGCGCTGGGAGGGGCTCCCCACCCCCCCACCTGTCACAGTTTGGGATTTGCCCAAATAATGGGGGGGTGCGACTGGCCTGGTGTCCCTGCCACATCCATGTCCCAAACGTGGGGAGCGGAGGGAACCGCCACTGCTGAGACAGCCCCATGACAGGCCTCGCGGCAGCCCGGAAACTGGGGTCACAGCACAAGAGGCAGCACCCCCAGGCCTGTCCCCGCAGGACAGGGGAAGCCCAAGGCGCAGCACAGGGCCCCTGAGGACAGTTTGGGCACCTCTGGGGGTGCCTGTGGCCATTGGGTCCAAGAGTGGCAGACGTCCTCGTGCCCCAGGACACCTCCACACTGCCCAGCAAGGGCCCCTCAGCCTGCCCCCAGTCGGGCGGCAGCTCCCGTGGCACCCAACTCTGGCTACTGTGTGAGGGGCCAGTGTCCCGTCAGCCCAGAGGGCTGCCCCACCCGGCTCTCCACCACCAGCTCTGGGGTCCCCCGGGCCACATTCCGGGCCTAGCAGCCGTCCATCGCCCCCGCAAACCATACTCGGCTGGGAGTGCGTGCAGATTGACGTGTCCCCAGCTCCCGTGACGTCACCAGCCCTGCCCGTCCGCCTCCACTCTGGGCCATGGCCAGTCCTGCCTAGTGGTGCCTCGGGAGCAAGTGACCGGGGTATAGCCCAGGCCTCTAAGCCCTTCCGTCCAACAGGGGCCTGCATCAGGGCAGGCGTGCCACCAGGCCCAGGTGTAAAGGGACACATGTCCTCTCAGGGGCTGTGGTCAGGCGGTGACCCCAATCCCACCAGCGCAGGGAGGAGCGGGAAGGGCAGCGAGCGTGCTGGAGGCTGGGGTTTCCCAGCAGCCGTGTCCAACACTGGATTCTCAGCGGCACGGCCACAATCCCTGCTTTGTCCTGTCCCTGCCCCACCCAGCCCACAGCCCCGAGTGACCAGCCCCACACAGCAGCACCCCAGCTGGCGACAGGGCCTTGGCCAGGCTCACACGGCCTGCCTGCAGGGCCCTGTGTGGAGCTCACAGAGGTCCAGAGCCCACAAGGCTGACGCCCACATGCCCACACGCACACCCAGACCCTGAGCACAGAAGCTCCCAGAAGCAGGTTTGGGGGCCAGAGAGATAGCACAACGGGCAGAGTGCTGGTCTGGCACGCAGTCAATCTGGGTATGACCCCTGGCACCCCATATGGTCACCCAAGCCCACCAGGAGTAAGTCTTGAGCACAGAGTCAGGAGTAATCCCTGAGCATCACCTTGTGTGGCTCAACAACAACCCCCCCCCAAAAAAAGCAGCAGATTCTGTGGGTCGCTGAGCTGAGCCGAGCCAGGTCCCAGAGCACCCAACACCCTGAGACAGGGTGGTGGTCACAAATGCCCTTCACCCAGGGGCCCCAGACCAAACAGCACTGCCTACTGGGCCCCAGGGAAGCACCTCTGTCCAATGATCATGAAGAGACAGTGGACGCCAGACTCCCTAGCAGTCCGAGTGCCCACACCATGGGTGGACAGCATGGAAGGTGCTGGAACAATCACACCAGGCACAAAGGCTGCAGGTAACTCTGGATTTATAGGCCTGCTGGTATCCCAGACATGCACAGTGGCCTCCTGGGCTCAGAATGCCCTGGACAGCCCAGCCCAACCAGCTGCATGGACACTGGGTCCACAGGGACTGGAGGGAGAGGAAGTCTCATGGGAGTCCACACACCCGTGACTGCCTGGCATGAGGCACCCACAGTGGGGGGTAGGGATGGGGCAGGGGCTTTGCCAGGACAGGCATGCCTGAAGGCCTAGGGCCTACCAAGAATTGGCCACCCCACACACACCAGCTGGCTCCTGGAAGGTTCTAGACACCATGCACACACCAGGGCCAGGTGAGGGAGGCCCCTGGGTGTGACCTCACTCCACCCTGTTCCCCTGAAGACCAAGGCCCCCCAGTCTGCATCCGAGCACTGGCTCGCCTGGGGAACTCTTGGCAGGCTCTCATGGACCCCTTGGCAGGCAGCTGTCCAGTCCCAGAGGGGGCCGAAGCCATAGTGCAGTAGGAGGGACACTCACCTTGCACCGGGACAACCCAGGTTCAATCCTCAGCACCTCACATGGTCCCTCAAGGCCCACCAAGACTGATCCCTGAACACTGCAGGTGCAACCCCCCCCCAACAAAAACAAGGGCCCAGAGGGTCTCAGCACTAGGAGCCATGGAGACCAGTGCCCCAGCACCCACTCGCTCCCCTCCCGGTGACCCCATTACCACTAGAGGCCCTACCCAGCTGCCCTCCTGAGCCTGGACTGCTCGTGGACACAAGGCTGTCCCTGACCCCCAAGACTCTGCAGACGGACCCTGAGAAAACTCTGGGCATCTACCCCATCCCCAAGGAGCAAGTGGAGCTTCAGATGGGTCCTGTGGGCGCTCAGGCAGGTCACAGGGCAGGCGGGAGCCAGCTGCCATGGCAGGGTGCCCCCTGCTCTCCTCCTCACTGCCACTAACCCACCCCATCTCCAGCTGCTGCTCCCAACCCCTGCTCCCGGAACTCACCCCTGTCCCCCACTCACCCAATCTGCACTCCCGGTCCCTCAGGCTCCAGCCCAGGGCACCCATGTGCCACCACCAGTCTCCCACAGCCCGCACCTGACCCCCCCCCACTGCACTGTACTGGGTCAGCTAGACACCTCTCCCTGCTGACCGCACCTCCTCCTGGGCCGCAAGCCTCCTGAAGTCTCTGGGATACTTCCATGAGGAAATCCTGGCCAAGGCCCCACGCAAGAGGGGTATCCAGAGGCCAGTCAGCTCAGAGCAGAGCTGGGGGGCCAGACACAGTTTCCAGATGGGCCAGGGATGCTGAGGCTGGCAACATCCCTACAGCAAGGCCTGAGAGAGCATAGGTGTGCCTGGGATCTGCGTCAGTGGGGATGTGGAGGCACTCGGGGCTCACGTGGGATCAGGCATAGGACACTTGGGGTTCACACATGGAGACACTTGAGGTTCACGTGGGATCAGGTATGGGGGACACTCAAGGTTCATGTGGGATCAGGCATGGGGGATACTCGGGGTTCATAGGGATCAGATGTGATACACTTGGAGTTCATGTGGGATCAGGTGTGGGACACTCGGGGTTCACATGGGATCAGGCATGGGGAGACACTCGGGGTTCATGGGGATCAGGCATGGGGACACTCGGGGA
Source organism: Sorex araneus (assembly GCF_027595985.1). Taxonomy (NCBI): domain Eukaryota; kingdom Metazoa; phylum Chordata; class Mammalia; order Eulipotyphla; family Soricidae; genus Sorex; species Sorex araneus. The sequence goes on along the minus strand of NC_073307.1, from coordinate 168,169,991 downwards.
AGCAGACATGAGGGTGCCACTTGGGGCTCACCCGGGAATGGATATGGAGGTGGAGTCCTGGGGGTTCTGGTGTGGGAGATCTTCAGGGGTGTGGGGGAGGGTCTCTGGGCATTCACGCAGAAGCGTGTGGGTACACTTGGGGTCAAGGCAAGCGTGTGGGTACACTTGGGGTCAAGGCCAAATGGGAGTGGGGGAGGCCAGTACATTTCCCTGGGCAGGCACAGCTGGCCAGGGCACCCTTATCTGTGGGCCAGGCCAGCCTGGACACTGCACCTCTGCCTGAGGTGCTTCGGGACCTCCAAAGGGTCAGCAGTGCCAGAGGAGGGTCCAGGGCAAGAGGAGCGAGGCAGGGATGTTCTCTGAACACCCCGCGACGCTCTGGACTCTTCATCACATCCGCGGAGGGGAGCAGGGCTCCGCAGACGCGGGGCGAGGGGGGTGCAGTCACCGTCGCTCCCCCTGCACTGGGATCCCCAGGGAGAGAACCGAGTGACCCGAGTCTCGGCATCCAGGCCCTTCTCTGGGGTCCCCCAACCCTCCTCGGGAAGAACCATTACAGGACGACTGTGGCCCCGGGCCCCGGCACAGGACGGCGGGGCGGGGGGGGGGGGAGTCAGGCCAGGCCGCCCCTCCCTGCGCCTGGCCCACTTTCTCCCCAACTCCACCTCGGGGCCGGGGAGCCCCCTCAGGCCCCACCCTGCGCCCCCTCCGCCCCTTCCCGGCTCCCCACCAGAACTTCCCGGAGCGGCGGGGGCCGCGGCGGTGCCCAGGGGGTGCGGGCGGCCTCCGGAGCGGAGGAAAATGGCCGGACCGGCCTCCACAAAGCCAGCCGCGGGGCCGGGAGGCCGGGACCCCCGCTCCGCGCCCGGCGCGCGGCCTGGCGTCCCCCGGGAGCGCGGCGAGCGGCTCCCGTGCGGCGCGGGGCCGGGCCGGGCCGGGCGGGGCGGGGCGGGGCGAGGCGCTGTCCAGCGCCGCCAGCGCCCGGGCGCCGAGCGCCGAGCGGCGGCCGGGGCCGGGGGCGCGGGGCCGGGGGCGCAGCTGCTCGGGCCGCGCGCCCATTAGCGCGGCGCGGACGGCAGATGGGCCCCGGCTGCCCGCACAAAGGGCCCGGCCGCCGCGCGCACAATGCGGCCGCCGCGCACCTGCACCGGCCCGAGGGGCGCTGGCCGCGCCGTGCGCCCCCGCGCGCGCCGCGTGTCCTTGGGCCGCGCCCGGCCGAGCGCAGCGCGCGGCCTCGCGGGGCCCTGCGGCCGCCCCGGGCCCATTGTTCGCGCCCGGCCCGCACTCACCCGTCTGCCCCTTGCCCAGCGTCTTCTCCAGCCGGTAGGGCCCCACATACTGCGCCCCGCCGCCGTCCTTCCCCGTCGATGTCATCGCGCCCGGGCCCGGCGCCGGCCAGGTGGGCGCCCCGGGCGGGCGGGCGGCGGCAGGGAGGGGCCGCGGCGCGCGTCGGCCGGTCCGTGCGTCCGTCTGTCCCCGCGCTGCGCCGGCTCGGCGGCGCCCCGCGGGCCGCGCTCGCTCCGCGCCCCCCGCGCCTCCCCCGCGCCGCCGCCCCCCGCGCCCGCTCCGACGCGCCCGGCGCGCGCGGTGCCTCCGCCTCTCGGAGAGGACAGGGCGGGCGGGGGCACCAGGCTTCCGCCGCCGCCGCCGCCGAGGCCCGCGCCCCGCGCCCCGCGCCCCCCGCTCACGCCCGTCCGTCCGCGGCCTCGCAGCCGAGCCGAGCCGAGCCGAGCCGGCGGCCGAGCCGAGCCGAGCCGGCGGCCGAGCCGAGTGGAGCCGAGTGGAGCCGGCGGTCGAGCCGAGCCGAGCCGAGCCGAGCCGAGCCGAGTGGAGCCGGCGGCCGAGCCGAGCCGAGCCGAGCCGAGCGGAGCCAGTGGTCGAGCCGAGCCGAGCCGAGCTGAGCCGAGCCGAGCCGAGCCGAGCCGAGTGGAGTCGGCGGTCTAGCCGAGCCGAGCCGAGCCGCGCCGAGCCGCGCCGAGCGGAGCGATGCTCCCGAACCGACCCAGGCGAGAGCTGGCAGTTGCCGCGACGGGGGCGAATGGTTCCTGTGCCCGCCAATCAAAATATCTGCCCAATCACAAGAAGCCGAGCTCGGAGCCCCGCCCCCTGCCACCGCCCGGCGAGCTCTAGGCGAGCCCAACTCCCGAGGGCGCGGCCGTCTGGAACTCGGCTGCTTCGAGGCTGTGTCCGTGCCGGGTCAGAACTAGATCAGTACCGGACTGGGGATGCGCCCTGGATGGGTCAGAACTGGACCAGGGATGGATCGGATTGGACCGGGGTTTGGAAGCCGCCTGGGTCGAAATGCACCGCAGTTCTGTCGGGGCTGGCGTTCAGCCTGGAGGTGTCTGGAGCGCGGACTGCGTCGGGGCTGCCTGGCCGGGGGCGGGGGGCCGCTGAGCGCTCCTGCAGGTGCAGCGCCGGAAGCGGGTTTCCAGAGCCCCGGAGGGCAGGGGCGCTGGGTGAGAGTGAAGGGGCAGTGAGGCAGTACGGGCTGCAGGGGGCAGTGGGTGAGAGTGAGGGGCAGTGCGTGCTGAAGGGGCAGTTGGTGAGAGGGGTGCAGTACATGCTGCAGGGGGCAGTGGGTGAGAGTGAGGAGATTGTACGTGCTGCAGGGGTCAGTGGGTGAGAGTGGGGGGCAGTGCGTGCTGCAGGGGGCAGTGGGTGAGAGTGAGGAGATAATGCATGCTGCAGTGGGCAGTGGGTGAGAGTGGGGGGCAGTGCATGCTGCAGGGGGCAGTGGGTGAGAGTGGGGGCAGTGCAGGATGCAGGGGGGCAGTGGGTGAGAGTGAGGGGCAGTGCGGGATGCAGGGGGCAGTGGGTGAGAGTGAGGGGACAGTGCAGGATGCAGGGGGCAGTGGGTGAGAGTGAGGGGCAGTGCGTGCTGCAGGGGCAGTGGGTGAGAGTGAGGGGCAGTGCGGGATGCAGGGGGGCAGTGGGTGAGAGTGAGGGGCAGTGCGGGATGCAGGGGGCAGTGGGTGAGAGTGAGGGGACAGTGCAGGATGCAGGGGGCAGTGGGTGAGAGTGAGGGGCAGTGCGTGCTGCAGGGGGGCAGTGGGTGAGAGTGAGGGGCAGTGCAGAATGCAGGGGGCAGTGGGTGAGAGTGAGGGGCAGTGCAGGATGCAGGGGGCAGTGGGTGAGAGTGAGGGGCAGTGCAGGATGCAGGGGGCAGTGGGTGAGAGTGAGGGGCAGTGCGGGATGCAGGGGGGCAGTGGGTGAGAGTGAGGGGACAGTGCAGGATGCAGGGGGCAGTGGGTGAGAGTGAGGGGCAGTGCAGGATGCAGGGGGCAGTGGGTGAGAGTGAGGGGCAGTGCGTGCTGCAGGGGCAGTGGGTGAGAGTGAGGGGCAGTGCAGGATGCAGGGGGGCAGTGGGTGAGAGTGAGGGGCAGTGCGGGATGCAGGGGGGCAGTGGGTGAGAGTGAGGGGACAGTGCAGGATGCAGGGGGCAGTGGGTGAGAGTGAGGGGCAGTGCGGGATGCAAGGGGGCAGTGGGTGAGAGTGAGGGCCAGTGCGGGATGCAGGGGGCAGTGGGTGAGAGTGAGGGGCAGTGCGGGATGCAGGGGGGCAGTGGGTGAGAGTGAGGGGACAGTGCAGGATGCAGGGGGCAGTGGGTGAGAGTGAGGGGCAGTGCAGGATGCAGGGGGCAGTGGGTGAGAGTGAGGGGCAGTGCGTGCTGCAGGGGCAGTGGGTGAGAGTGAGGGGCAGTGCAGGATGCAGGGGGGCAGTGGGTGAGAGTGAGGGGCAGTGCGGGATGCAGGGGGGCAGTGGGTGAGAGTGAGGGGACAGTGCAGGATGCAGGGGGCAGTGGGTGAGAGTGAGGGGCAGTGCAGGATGCAGGGGGCAGTGGGTGAGAGTGAGGGGCAGTGCGTGCTGCAGGGGCAGTGGGTGAGAGTGAGGGGCAGTGCGGGATGCAGGGGGGCAGTGGGTGAGAGTGAGGGGCAGTGCGGGATGCAGGGGGGCAGTGGGTGAGAGTGAGGGGCAGTGCGGGATGCAGGGGGGCAGTGGGTGAGAGTGAGGGGCAGTGCGTGCTGCAGGGGGCAGTGGGTGAGAGTGAGGGGCAGTGCGTGCTGCAGGGGGCAGTGGGTGAGAGTGAGGAGCAGTGCGGGATGCAGGGGGCAGTGGGTGAGAGTGAGGGGCAGTGCAGGATGCAGGGGGCAGTGGGTGAGAGTGAGGGGCAGTGCAGGATGCAGGGGGCAGTGGGTGAGAGTGAGGGGCAGTGCGTGCTGCAGGGGCAGTGGGTGAGAGTGAGGGGCAGTGCGTGCTGCAGGGGGCAGTGGGTGAGAGTGAGGAGCAGTGCGGGATGCAGGGGGCAGTGGGTGAGAGTGAGGGGCAGTGCAGGATGCAGGGGGCAGTGGGTGAGAGTGAGGGGCAGTGCGTGCTGCAGGGGCAGTGGGTGAGAGTGAGGGGCAGTGCGTGCTGCAGGGGGCAGTGGGTGAGAGTGAGGAGCAGTGCGGGATGCAGGGGGCAGTGGGTGAGAGTGAGGGGCAGTGCAGGATGCAGGGGGCAGTGGGTGAGAGTGAGGGGCAGTGCGTGCTGCAGGGGGCAGTGGGTGAGAGTGAGGGGCAGTGCGTGCTGCAGGGGCAGTGGGTGAGAGTGAGGGGCAGTGCGTGCTGCAGGGGGCAGTGGGTGAGAGTGAGGGCCAGTTCGGGATGCAGGGGGCAGTGGGTGAGAGTGAGGGGCAGTGCGGGATGCAGGGGGCAGTGGGTGAGAGTGAGGGGCAGTGCGGGATGCAGGGGGCAGTGGGTGAGAGTGAGGGGCAGTGCGGGATGCAGGGGGGCAGTGGGTGAGAGTGAGGGGACAGTGCGGGATGCAGGGTGCTGGGTTAGAGTGGGGGTGCAGTGCAGACTGCAGGGGTGCTGGGTGAAAGTCAGAGGGCAGTGAGTGTGCAGGGGGGCAGTGGGTGAGTGAGGGGCAGTGCGGGGCAGGGGTGGGGTGCAGAGTCCCCTGATAGGGCACTGCTTGGTGACAGCAGACTGTCCTCAGAGGACAGAGATTTGGGCAGGGAGAGGGCAGGACCAGGGGCTCAGCTGCATATCTCTGGGTCCCCCTGCCGACTGCAACCTGCCCACAGGTCGCTGCTGCTCTGGGGCTGTGGAGGCACCGCCCACCCATCTCTGAAAACCCCTCTCTGGGACAGCCTCACCTCTGCCCACCCTCCTTCTGGACAGCCTCACCCCTGTCCACCCCCCTCTGGAACAGCCTCACCCCTGCCCACCCACCTCTGGGACAACCTCCCCTGCCATTCCTGGGTGTCAGCTCAGCCCACCCCAGTGTCCCCGCAGGGCCTGTGGCAGTTTCTCCTGCGTGATATTGTGGCATTGGCTGCATGCCTCACAGGCTTCATGTGTTCCAAACCTGCGTGGGCCAGAGCAGGGCCCAGCCTGACATGCAGACGGGATGTGCAGGCATGTGACAGCTGAGTCTGTGCAGTGCGCTGGGGTTCTGCCTGGCCTGGCCAGCGTGTCACCAAGGATGCATGCACAGCATGCTCGGGCCAGAGAACCTGCTTGCATCCCGCTCACCACCGCCCACACATTGACTCTGTGATGCCATCCCCTGGATGTGACTTCACGTCGTCTGGAGCTCAGCCCGACTGAGTGCAGTGACACGGCCTCCCAGGACCCCAGGGCCTGGAATGAGGTGTATGTTCAGTTGGGTCTTATTATGAGTTTGTCTCACAGAATTAGCTGGTCACGTGGTCCCAGTGCAGTAGCTTTGCTACCAGGTGAGGCCGGGGCTCAACAGTGGAAGGGGGGCTTGGCTGTGGGCAGCTCGGGTGGGGGCTGCAGCCTCACACATGCCAGGCCATAGGCCACGCTGCGGGAATCCACGCCTAAGGGGCCTTCCAAGACCCCGTCCGCCCATCATCTCTGTGCCAGCCACTCCCCATCCTTGTCCACATCCTTGTGGGTGCCAGACTGGGCTTGGGTGTGGTCACCTGTGTGTGTTACCTCCTGCCGAGTGTCTGCACACACATTCACACACTCAGAGACTCACCCATCTGAATACATGTGCTAACATTCTCACATGTATACTCCCACTCATGTGCTTGTGCAAACATGTTTACAGAATTCATGCACATGTATTCACACCTGTGCTCACACGCCCCTGCTTCCCACCCATGCTCACACACCTATGCTTAAACCCATGTTCACACTCATTCCCATGCTCACACACATACCCATGCTCACACCTGTGCACACACCTGTGCTCACACTTCTGCTCACATTTCCATGCTTATATTCACCCATACTCATGCGCCCATGTTTACACCTGTGCTCACACTCACTCCCATGCTCACACACCTGTGCTCACATTATACCCATGCTCTCACACACTCCTGCTCACACACCCATGTTTACACACACCCACTCTCAAACACACCTATACTTCTTACACTCACATCCATGCTCACACACGTGCTCACACACCCCATGCTCACACACCCCACACTCATCCATGTTTACACAACATCCATACTCACACATCTGTACTGACACACACGTCTGTGTTCAGTTGTCCAGGCTCACACTCACACATCTGTGCTTACATGCACTTATATGTGCTCACACTCCACCCATTCTCACACTGTTTACACACTCACATCCGTGCTCACACACACACATCTGTGCTCATAATTCCATTCAAGCTCACACTCAGATCACACACATACCCACTCTCACACTCATACCTCTGTGCCCACATTCCCATACAGATTCACACCCTTGCAGCACTCACACACGGAGGGCAACTGTCTTGCCGTCCGGGCCAGGAGGGACTGCCGCCGAGCTGTGGGGCCCTGCAGGCAGTGCCACAGGCCCGGGCACCGACGAGAGCCACAGGGGACACCAGAGCAGGGGTCAGGACAGGAGCCTTTTTCTCCTTCCTCTACGGTTCCCCAGCAGGCTCACCTGGGGAACCGTATGACAATAGCTGCTCTCTGGGGTGAAACCCTCTTCACGGATGGGGACTTGGGGTTTTGGGGCTGCGGCAATGGTCACAGCTGTGAGTTCTCTGAGTGACTGGCCCCAAGCGCCCCATTGCAGAACAGAAGTGGGGAACTTCTGTTCTGCAGGGGCTGGCCAGCAGGGCCCTCAGGAGCTTGGACTGACCCAGTCCTGCCAGCCTGAATCCTACTCTCTTGGGCCCAGGCCTCGTACCCCTCCCGTCCCGACCCACTACAGTCAGGGTTCCTGGGCACGACACGCATGCCCACCTTGCCTCGGCACACCCCAACTCCGTGTCGCCCCTCCCTGTGACCCCACTCTGGCTCTAAGTTGTGCAGACTTGCCACTCCTGGGCCTGGGCCCTCTGTGCCCACCTGCTGCTTGTCCTATCTGTGGGGTCTAGCCCACGGCAGCCTTCGGTGAAGACCTGGCTTGGAGTCCCCCACGCCATGTCCCTGGTCTCCCTCTGTCTCCCCGGATCACTGACTCTCACGGCAGTTCTCTGTGCCTGGAGCTCGGTGGAGAATGGTGGGGATCCTGGGAGCTGATAGAATTTCTCCCAAGAGGAGGGCTGGCCACACACAGACCCACCTGGACGGCCTGGCTCAGGGGTCCACTGGAGGCCAGGGCCCCGGGGTCAGGAGGGTCTGAATGTGCTGAGGATGCCCCAGGAGATGAGTGTGTGACCCCATTTCCTGCAGGGAGTTGTGCTGGAAGACTTGACCAGGAGCAGTGGGGTCCTCAGGTGTCCGGGTCCTGCGAGAAGAGGGATTAGGACACAGACACGCAAAGAGGGACCAGCCTCTGTCCTGGCTGTCATAGGGATCCATGGCCCGGCCAGTGTAGCAGTGACTATGGGGACAAGGGTCCCTAGGTCCCGGCCTTAAGTGCCTGAGGAGTGGCTCGAATCCCTGTGACCTGGAGCCAGAGCAGCCTTTCATGTGCTGAGTGACACCAGCAGGCTGAACGCTGCCCACCTGCCTGCACACAGCCATGCACGGGCCCCCTCAGGCACACAGCCGAGCTCACACACGCACACAGCCATGCACGGGCCCCCTCAGGCACACAGCCGAGCTCACACACGCACACAGCCATGCACGGGCCCCCTCAGGCACACAGTCGAGCTCACACATGCACACAGATGTGCTCGCACACACACACGAATATGCTCACACGCATGACCCAGCATGCACACAGACATGCTCATACACCCATGGACGCACTCATACATGCACAGTGACATGCTCACACACACATGGACACACAGACAAGCTCCCACACATGGATGTGCTCACACATGCACAAGGCACAAACATGCTCACACACACACATGATGTGCTCACACATGCACATGGATGCAAACACACACACGAACATGTTCACATAGATGCTCACATGCTCACACATGGGTTTGGTCACACACAGATGCACTCACACATGCACAAAACATGCTCATACACAAGTTCACACACACACAGGGCCCAGGGTGCAGTGGGTCGCAGTGCACACCTTGTGAGGTGTGGTGCAGGTGCGTCTCCCCGTGAGACCCCTCCTCGCCTTGACTTTCCTGTGACTCACAGGCTTCGGGCCACATGCTGGGGCCACCAGGGCTGGAACTCAGGCACAGAGAGAAGGTGAAGAGCAGCAGGGGCATGGGGGACCCCGAAGACTGAACCCCCCCTTCCCGAGAGACCTAAAGAAGGAGCCAAGTTAGTGGTCGGGAGAGAAGAGGAGTTCAAGGCCCCGGGGGAGCCTGATAGAGGTAGACAGGGAGAGAGAGAGGGAGACAGAGATACGGAGGTTGAGAGACAGGGACAGAGGGAGACTGAGACACAGAGATAGAGACACAGAGTAAGGCACAGAGAGACAGACAGAGACAGAGAGATAGACATAGAGACAGAGACACAAAGACAGAAATATAGACAGATAGATGGACACAGAGAGATTGGAATGGGGCAGCCTGACGGAGGGATTCAGTGCCCACTCCAGAGGGGTGGACGAAGGAGGAGGTGTGTAGGACAAGATGACGTGGCCCCGCAGGCAGCCCTGGCACCAAGCCAGACCAGGTGTAGGGGTGCAGCTGTGCTGGTTGCCTTTCTCAAGGAAGCTGCCAGGTAGGGGTGGAGAGGCTTCCAGGATGCACAGGGAGGGGAGGATCAAGGCCAGAACTGCTGTCAGTGAGGTGCTGGGGGAAGAGAGGTGGAGGCGGCAAGTAGGGAGCCCTGGGGACTGTGTACACACCACCCTGCACCTCAGTGCCAGCAGGGACGGAAGGACTCAGTCAGTATGCTGGGGACACGAAGGACAGTGAGCACTGACTGACAGCCAGAACCACCCTTCCCCTTTCCTGCCAGGTGCATGACCCGGGCTCTGGCACTGCGTGGGCTCAGGTAGGGGCCGGGCCTGCCTGGGTTCTGTGCAGACCTCTGTGGCCCAGCATCTCCTGCCGACCGTACTGCAAAACAGTGGATGTGTCTCCGGAACCTTCGAAACAGGGGGAATGTCCCAGCCTCAGCCGTGACTTCTGCAAGTGCCTCTGGAGCAGCTTCACCATCAAAGGCACAGCCTGTCGCCCTGAGCCTGCCTGGACCCCTTTGTCATCCTGCCGTCCTGCCTTAGCACCCCTTCCTGCCCTCCCTACACCTTCACAGAGGAGCTGGATGTCCCAGAGATGAAAACATATGGGGATGGAGGGCTTATGCCTTCTTTCTGAAGTGCTCCTGAAATTCACCCTCCTTCCTGTGCACCTCACAGGGTGGGCACGAGGCTCATTCCACGGAGTAATGGGCTTGAGGGGGCCTGTTCCCAGCGCTATCCAAAGCCACCACCAAGTTCTCCATCTGGACACATTTTCTGTGGGAGCTGCGGGAATTGCAGGGGTTGAGGGTGGGGGTGTTTGGCACGTGAGCCTCTGAGAAGCTTAGGTTTCTGGCATGATGGGAAGGAGCCCAGGATTGAGCTGCAATCACGGAGCTGGGTATGACCCCTCCTCAAAAACACCCAGTAACAAGAAACCAAGCCAGTAGATGGCTCAAGAGGTAGAGCAAAGGCTGGTATGAACCAGGCCCTGAGCTCCAGTCCCACCTCACATGGCTCCTGAGCACTGCCTGAAACATGTCTGATTTTAAAACACAGAAATGAGGAAAAAAGAACAAGAACTGAAACTTTTTAAGAAACCACATAACTGTCTTCACAGTAGCCCTGGGAGAGACTGGGAGACAGTGCAGGGGTGAGGCATTTGCCTTGGGAACAGTGCAGGGGTAAGGTGCTTGCTTTGGAGGAATAGTGCAGGAGTGAGACATTTGCCTTAGAGTGAGTGTACAGGGGTGAGGCACTTACCTTGGAGATTGTGCAGGGATCAGACACTTGACATGGAGAGACAGTACAGGGGTGAGGTGCTTGCCTTGCATGTGACTGACACCACTTCCATCTCTGGCACTACATCTCTGGTTCGCTAAACCTGCCAGGAGTGATCCCTGAACACAGAGCAAGGAGTAAGCCGTCAGCATTACTAGGTGGGGTCCCCAAACCCAAAGTAGTTGTGGATTCTTTAACCTGCTGGCAGTGCTCATGGTCCCCTTGGTGGCCTCTCAGAGCCTCCTTCCTTCTCACAGCCTGTGCTGTGGTACTTCTCACGGCTCCCATTCATCCCTGGCACCCACACTCTGAACTCTGTCTTCTCCTGTTCACACACCACTCAGATCTTTGCCAAAACCGGTTTTTTCCATGCGCTCAATTTTAAAAGACATATTTGCTGAAATAACATTGCTTTGCAACATTATGTAAGTTTCCTGTATGCATCGTTATGAACCGACCTGTTTGGAATTGGGCCATTTTGTCCTAGTTTAAAGCCTTCTTGCCATGTTCTGTGCACAAACCCTTGATCAGATACGCATTTGCAAATGGTTGCTCTTGGCTTATATTTTTTTCTCTCCTCTTTTTCAATAGTAACTTTGGAAGGCAGAATCTGTTAAATAGTAATTAAGTTCCAGGGCTGGTGAGATAGTACAGTGGGTAGGGTGCTTGCCTTGCACAAATACCACCTGGGTTGGATCCCTGGCACCTCATAATGTCCCCTGAGCCCTGTCAGGAGTGATCCCTGAATAAGATCCAGGAATAAGTCCTGAGTACTGTAGAGTGTGCCCCACAGCCCCAAAACTAATGACGTTAAAATTAGAGTGTGTGTTTGTGTGTGTGTTTATGTGTGTGTGCACGTGCATGCACGTGTATTGGACTCTGGCTGTTGAACCCAAGAAGGCTTTACCTAATTAGAGATGACAAAGACATCCCATTTTCTAGACTTTTGTTGTCCCATATTTAACACAAACATTCGGGGTTCATCTCTGTGACCTTCTCTATAAGGGGTGAGATACTAAAATAGGATTGTGTTTGTCTTTGCATGTGGAAACCCAGCACTAGTTTTGACACAACTCTCCTCTCCATTGAACTGCCTTCGCAGTTGTGTAATATTTAATCAGCCACTTCCAGTCATTTGTGAGGTAAGAGGATAAGATGCTAGTGGGCTAGAGGAATAGGCCAGTGGTTAAGTAAGGCATTTCTCTGCCTGCAGCTGAACCTGATTTGATCCCAAGCACTACTAGGTGCAGTTCCCCACCTCCCCCAAAGGGGAGACGTTTAGAGGTGCTGCCTGTTCTAATGGGATGAGACCACCGGGCAGTCTGCAGGGCCCTGGGCAGTGCATCCATAGTCCTGGTGCTCTGGGAACTCCAACCTCCACCACCTGATGTTTAGGGTCTTGGACATGGCTGCCCCTCCACGTGCTTAGTCTGGACTGAAAAATAAATCTGTTCTGTGAACATCTCCTTGTTTCTCCTGATTGCACAGTGCTCCCCAGTGCCAGTCCCTCATGCACATCCATTCCCCTGAAGATGAACAATTAGGCTACCAACTTCTGTTGCACAAACAACCGGGCCGCAAGCAGCCGTGAGCACGTCCTTGGGGGCACCGGTGGGAGATTTTCCAAACACATCTCCAGAGAGAGCCAGGCCACACTGGTGTCCCTCCACTCACCCCCGCCTACTGTCCCCCTATTTCTGAGCCTCTTCTGAGAGGGTGCGCTGATCTCTCTTGCATTGGGGGGTGGGGGTTAGCTGGCTTGAGGTTCCTTCCTGTGCTCACCTGGCACCTGGCACCCTTGCCTACTGGCAGACAGGAGCTATTCGGAGATGGCAGAATGTCTGCCTGCTGCGTCCCATGCTGGGCAGTTTTGCATCCTTTTTCTGGCGACGTTGCTTCTCTGTGGTGGGGAGAGTGAGAGCTTGTGGCAGCAGGAATAATGTGTGCACCAAGAGGCTTGTGTGAGCCCAGAGGATAAGATCCGGCTGCCACTGAGCATCATTACTCACCAACCCCACCTGCAGAGACACAGGACCTGTCTGAAGCTTCTCTCCTGAGTCCCAGCAGAGATGCGTCTGTTGACTGGGCCACAGTGCTCCCCTCTAGAAAGCCAGCTCTCGCTTGAGATGAACCTGATCCCTACTGGAGGTTGCTCCCCTCACTGGCTTCTCTGTCCATTCAGGATTGCTGTTCAACGCCCTACAGTCTCTGCATGGCTGGCTGTAAGCTCTTCTTTCAGAACTGGCCACTGACTCCTCACCACAGAGATGACGGAGGCCAGCAGAAATGGCCTGGGGAACTGCCAATAGTGCTTGGGGGGCACAGGCCCACTCCAAGTGAGGCTTGGCCAAGCAGGCTGGATAGTTTGGTGCTCAGGTCCAGCAGTGATCTGCTCAGCCAGCAGGGAGCCCTGTGGTAGCAGAGATGAAACTGGGCCCTGTGCATGCAGCTCGCAGCCTACAGTGAGAGCGCTCTTCCCTAACACCTTGGGGTTTTAGGTCTGGCAGAAAATGGGGTCCGTATTTGGGCCTGTGTGAGCACATCTGTTGAGCATATCGGTTCCCAGTTGTGACACCTTGGGGCCATTGTGTCAGTGGCCCTAGCTTGTGCATCCCATTGTCACTGACAAGGGCTCACAAAGGGCTTTCCACGCCTCTGGCAATGCCTGGAGCGCCCTCTTCTTCTTTCAAGAACCTTTCACTGTATTATCCAGCCTTTGTTTTTCTGTGTAAATTTTGGAGTCAGTTGTAAGACTTTACAGACATATCTTGGTTGCCTTTTATTGTTTGTTTTTTGGGCCACCATGGTGGTGCACAGAGCTTACTCCTAGCTCTGGACTCAGGATCACTCCTGGCGGTACTCCAGGGAACCATATGTGGTGCTGGGGACCAAACCAAGAGCCCTCCCTGCTGTACAGTCCCCCCCTTCAGCTCCAGAACAGTATGTTTAGATTTTAAAGGGGACATCTCTTGTAAAACAAGAGGGTTGGGGGGAGACTCAACATAGTTCTAACAAGAAACCCATTCTTTCCCTGACCTCAGTTGGGGGTTTACCACAGCAGACCGTAAGGGTTTATAATTTTCTCTTAGGACCTTTGCTAATCGATCAGGCTGCTTTAGGCTCTTCCATTCTACAGCTGCCTCCTCTCAGGTCCTTGAGGCCACTTCTGAGCTCTGGGGCCTGTGTGTACAGCTCCCACCGGCCTCCGGCCCCTTTCACCTTCTCCACTTTCTGAAAGGAGGCACCAGATCAATGAGGGGAAGAGGCGGGTCTTGCTCCCCATCCCTACACAGATTATAGTTTGGCTATGTCTCTGCTGAAGGCTTCATCTTCTGCCAAGAAAGCCCTCAGCACCCTAAGACACCAGTCGCCCTGCCGTAGGCCTCTGTGTTACAGAAGAAATGAGGTGGAAGGTTCCAGAAAAAGGAAGGAGGAGCCAGATGTTTGATAGAGCATATTTTAGGCCCTTATAAGGACATATACAATCTGATTGGTCATTTTGCAAGCCTTATTTGCATATGGCATGAGCTCATTGTGCAGCTCCTTATAAGGGCATGTGTGATCTGATTGGCTGTCCCACATCACCTTATCTGCATGCACAGTTGATTGGTTATTCCAATCGGATGACCTCATAGGGAAACCCAATCAGATAGCACAAGCAACTAAGGGGCGGGGATATGAAATGTATATAAACCCTGGTCACTGCATCCCCAGGTAGTTCGGAAGGAGAGGAGGGGGTGAGTGATGAGTTATGGCTTCCAGTGGGTTCCCCTACTAATCTTCAGGCCATCCACAAGAACCCAGAGCTGACTGGTATTCGCTGGACATGTTCAAGGGTAGGCTATTTTCGACTTCCCGAGGCTCACGTTACCTGGCAGTTCTCATCTTGCTCAATTCTGCTCATCCTTTATGAGCATTTCACTTAAGAAAATCCTTTCAAAGACCAGAGCACACCCTCTGTTTCTTGCTGGAACCCTGGAAAGAAAATGCCCCAGAAGAGATCCCAGAAACACTCTGAGAATAGAGATTCTATGCTGGTGTTCATGTGTTTGATGAGGAGGAGGCTAAAATCTTGCAGGGGAAATTCAGCACTGGGATTCTGGCATCCTGGATTGTCAAATGGTTGCAGGGGAAAGCAGGGACGGAACGGCACAGGACTGAGACTGTTGTTATGACCACATGGTGACCAAAACTGGGTTAGGCACGTGCTGGCCCTGCCTAGAAGCCCCAAGGAAAAGGTCCATTGTGTGTTGGTGGTTTCCGGGCAGAGCCCTGGGACAACCCTCAGCTTCCAGCTGGAGTGTATGCTTACTGCAGGAGTACACAGCATGGCTGTGCAGGTTGACCCACCTAGCAGGCCTGGCAAGACTACTCTGTGGATAGGTTTCTGTGAGTGCTTGTGGGGACCGTGGAGGAAGCAGGGTTCTGCTGTGGAGGCAGCCATCAGGAAACAGGAGCTTTTGGTTTGGGAATCATGCTCTGAGGTGCTCAGGGGTCACTCCTGGTAGGGCTAAGGGAGACCACATGTGGTGCTGGGGATCGAGCCATTGTTGGCCGTGTGTGCCCTACCTACTGTACTATCTTTTTCAGTCCCACGAGGCGTAGTTATGCAGGAAGAAAGCAGAGATGAGGCCACCGTTCCCCATGCAACGGCTGTGCAGCAGCCAGGTGGGATGAATACCCTTGGGTGACGCTGGCGGGGGCCGCATGCTCTCAAAGAGGCTAGCTTGACTGTGGCGGTCGCCGTCCTTCTAAGGAAAAGTGAGCGGGCTGCTCAGATACCACAAACAATTCTTTTTTTTTTTTTTTTTGCTTTTTGGGTCACACCCAGGGATGCTCAGGGGTTACTCCTGGCTTTGCACTCAGGAATTACTCCTGGCAGTGCTTGGGGGACCATATGGGATGCCGGGGATTGAACCCGGGTCGGCCGCGTGCAAGGCAAACGCCCGACCCACCGTGCTATCGCTCCGCCCCCCCCCCCAAACAATTCTTGATCTGCGGTGTTCTGGGCAACTCTTGCAGAGAATAGGGGGGCCGGGTATCCATGGAGGAGGAATGAGGAATGAAGGGTTCATCAGCAGAAAGATGGAGCACAGCCGGGTTTGGGGAGGCTGATAACTTCCCAGACAAATGACTGGTGCACCCCGCTGTGCTGCCGGCAGTGCTAGCCAGATGGACACTCCTCGTCTGAACCTGGTGTGGACTCTTCCAGCTGGGAGCAGCGCACAGTTAGCAAACCGCGGGTCATGGTACCCGCACATGAACCCGACCGTGAAGCCGGCGTCCACAGTCCGCCGCAGTCTTCCGCCCGGCCCATCCCGGGACTCTAATCCCGCCCTGCTTCTCCGGCTACGCCGCCCGCCCGCCGGTCCGTCGCCCTACGGGGCGTGGTCTCAGCGCCGGGGCGGGATTCCAGGCTTAGCGGCCGACGAGCATGCGCAGAAAGGCATCGGGCGGGGCGCCATCTCGCGGGGCCGCGGGCTCGGGCAAGGGACTGCGCAGGCGCCCGCCTGAGCGTGCGTGCCGGAAGGGGTGGGGCCGGCGCGCGCACGCGCGGAGAGCGGAGCCGGACGGGCGGGCCGTCAGCTGACTGTGGCGCGGCGGCTCCGCGGGCGCAACCGGTGGCGTCGCGACTCCTGGCGTCGGCTCCCAGGGGCGAGGCGCGGGCACGATGGCGACCACCGTCAGCACGCAGCGCGGGCCGGTGAGTTCTGGGCGCGACCGGGGAGACGGCGGGGCCGGCCCCTGAGGGAGGGGCTCAGCAGAGCTGGGGCCCCGGATGGAGCGGCCCCGGGGCTCCTGGTGGTTCCCGGAGAGGGGTCGCCTCCCCCGCTGGGTCCCCGGATGGAGTCCGGCCCCGGCCCCGGCTGTTGGCGCGTCGAAGGGGACCGAAACCCGGGGTTCGCTGGCTGGTGGCGGGTGGAGACTTCGTGGTCCGGCCGTGCTCCTCCACGCCCGCCCTCTCTGCACTACCGCCCCTCGGCCCTGCCCACAGTCCCGCCCCCACCCACCGCACTCGCCCCGACTCCCACGCTTCCCTCCCCTCGTCTCCCCAGGCCCTGCCCAGGCCCGCCCCACCCCCACCCCCGCCCGAGTCTGTGCCCCTGCGTGGTGGCTGCGTGCGGGGGGCACCCCGTGTCACACTGCTGACCCGACCGCGCCAGATTGGGCCTTGCTGTCAGTGTCCCCTGCTGCCCGGCCCAGGTGAGGCCGGGAGTGGCACCTGAAATCCAGACCAGCCAGGGCGTGTGCCAGTGGTGCCAACGCAGGAGAGGGCGGCCAGCGCGCCCAGGTGTTGTCAGGTCTGGCACTGCGTCTCAGTGTGTGTGTGTGTATGTGTTGTCCTGAGAGGCTCCCGGAGGTGGTACAGAGGGGAAATCTTTGCTGTTCGTCAGGACAGTCTGGCGGCCACTGAATGCCCCAGTCTACGTGGAACAGGTTGGCAGGTGGTGCCCTCTCTGCCCCGGGCCTGCCAACCCTGGTGGGGGAGGGTGCTCACACAGGCAGAGGCCACTGCCCTTGTGCTGGTGTTGCCGGGCATGCAGGACACCCAGGAGTGGCACCACCCATGCTCTCTTTGGTCTGTCTTCTGCCCTCTGCTTTCCTGCTGAAGCTTCAGGGCTGGGGTGGCATTGACATGCAGCTCTATCAGCTGTGCTTGGCGCTGTGAGTGTGGCATCCCTGGAGGTGACCAGGCCCTCTGTCTCCTGTTCTGTGTGGTCCAGCCCGAGGTGGGGTGGGCAGCTGCTTCCAGGGAACTCACTATTGGGGGACTTGCTGTTGGGGGTACTTACCTGCCCAGGCAGGAGTGTCCATCTGTCCTTGGGCAGGGCTGGAGCAGCTGGGCTGGTCTCTGCCATGTCACCATCAAGTGTGTGGGCTGCTGGCTGCGTCTCTTCTCTCTCGGGCTGTGCATACCATTGTTCCTCCAACTTCTGTCCCCTAGTCTGGAGCACTCACTTGCCTCCTGTCCTCTGCTCTCTGAGAAGTTTTCTAGAAGTGTCCAGCACCTGCTCAGGGGTCCAGGCAGGCACTCCCATCTTCCCACCCATGCCCGGGACCTGTCCAGGCTCTGATCACAGCTGCTGGGTCCCCTTGCACTGATGGACATGCACCGTTGTGTTGGCCTTGGATTGGTCCCGCTCTGCTGAGGTGATCTGCCCCCGCAGCTCTTGATACTTGCTCTGTTCTGCTCTATGGAAAGGCCTGAGAGATAGTGTTGGGGAGATGGGGGCTGTGCCCTAGCCCTGCGGCGGCTGAACTGCTCGAGCCCTTGTCCTTGCTAACTGTGTCTCCTGCCCACAGACCTGGTCAGTTAAGGAAGTTTGGTGGGAGGAGGGGCCAGGACCTGGACCCCTGGGCAGAGGCACAGGTACAGCAGCAGCAGCGGGGCTGGACCCACAGGAGACCCTTCGATCTACCCTCTTCGATTCTGAGATCCTTCCAGCAGCAGGCACCTTGTGGAATCCTTCTAGCACTGCAGGATATTCTAGTCTTGCCTAGTTTCCCCACCCTTTGCCGTGAAGCTTGGGCACAAACCAGTGCCCTCTGTCCTGTCGAAACATGGCCTCCAGAGCAGGCTGGGAACCTGGGCTATGTAGCCTTTGGTGCCTGCACCTGGCACCTCCTGTAATAAGGTTTCTGCGAAGCTGGTTGGGAGGGTCCACTGCAGCCCACACCTGTCCCTTGACCTGGCCTCCCTGCCCTGGCTGTTATGTTCAGTGCCCGTGCAGATTCTGCCCTGCCTGCGTTGCTGTCCTGTCCAGGCCTACCCCAGACCCTTGACCTACTGTGGGCTTGTCATACCTTGGACAGCCTCCCTGATGACCTCCCCCTACTCCCAATGTGCCTCCCGCACCCCTTGTCTTAGACACATCCTCACAACTGTTTCCTCCTGTTCCTGACGATGGCAGGACAGGCACATCCCTGAGTGTTTGGGAGTGCGAGTCTCCCCACAGTTTCATGCTAAGGGAGGGTGTCGAGGTATCCACAAGAGTAGCTGAGATTGGGCTGCTGGAGTCTACCTGGGGTGCCAGCACTGGAAACTGGCCTGTGGTCCCAGGGAGGATGGAGGAGACTGATGGGCTTGCTCTGCCTGACTCTCACCCCGGCCTACAGGTGCAGACGGGCTCTCCCGGCTGCTCAGCCCCACCTGTGCTGACCCTGAATTTGGCTCTCAGTCTCCTGCTTCCATCTGCCCACACGTGCCGCTGTGTTCTGGGCTGGTGGATCGCCATACGGGGCCTGTGCCAGGGTACTATGGTACACCCTTTGACCCATGAGCAGAGTCCAGCTCAGTAAATGTGGGGCTCTGAGCTGAGACTCCCGCCAGTCCTGAGTCTGAGCACATGTGTGTGTCTGTGTGTCTGTGTCTGTGTGACGCCGACCTCCAGCCTTTCAGGGTGCCTCCACCTACATGGCACTGGGACTCCCTCTCAGACCTTCCTTTTGGGGCACCTGTACCTCTCTGAGACCTGGGGACTGGAGGATGTGAGGTTCCTTATTCTATGGGAAGAAGGACCCAGGTACCTGTGGGAAGAAGGATGTGGGGCTGTACGGTGCCCCTAGCTCTCTGTGAGGCTCTGGAATCCCCCTGATTCTGTGTCCCCAGGGCACAGGCCCTATCCTCAAATGCTGATGCCTTGGTGCTCCCAGACAGTCTGGGGCAGGTTCCTCTGGGCCGCCCCAAACACATGCTGTACGGCATCCAGGTTGTTGAAACCTTGCAGCCTGTATGTGCTTTCATGACAGAAACTTCCCCAGGAGGTGCGCCTGAGCCTCCTCCTGGGCTCTCTCCTGGTAGTGTTTTCCCTGCCTGCAGAGAGGCTGTAGGGGGTTGACGGGACGGGAGCTGGTTTGGGTATCTGCTGCGCTGACTGCTCTGGCCACCAGGGTCTCCCATATGTCAGCCCTGGCCTATGGCTCTGTAGCTGGCACCACCCCGCGGGAGGCCTGTACCAAGTGTGTGCGCCTGCCCAGGAGGCTCCTGCCTGGCAACCTAGATCCCTCCCCTGGGGGCCACAGTGCCTGTCGTTTGGGCCTCCTGCAAGAGAGGAATGAGCCCTTAGTGCAGCTGGTTGGAGAGTGGATGAGGCTATGGCTCCTTAGGCAGTGCTCAGCCTGGACCATGTGTCCCTCCCCATGTTCCCAGCTCAGCACCCTAGTTTGGGAGTTGGGGCTAGGGAAAACCCAGCCTTCCTGAGTTCTGTTGCCTTGGGAAGGGAGGGGCGGGGGCTGTGTATTCCCTGGCTGCTAGCGAACAGAGGCCTCACAGCTTTCTGGAGCCAGGAATGTCTACTCATGTACAGTGTCCGCTCAGGGGGCGGAGCCCCATCGGCTGACTCTGGTTTTGTCCACTATCCTGGTTCTGGTCACCAACTAGGTCATCCTGGGGTGTTGGGCTTGGGGTGGGGGTTGCTGTGGCATATGCTGCTCCCCGAGGCCCCGCTGGCCTATTGGGCTCTGCTATTCTGGGACATTGTGTGCTGGGATATTGGGCACCTCCTCAGAGCCTGGCCTGTTCGGTGTGTCTGATCTCACATCTTGTCCTCATGTGGGCCTGGATGCTGTCTGTCCTGGGAGTGCTGGAGAACTGTGGAGTCGAGTGTGTATCTGTGTCTGTGTGGGGCAAAGGAGGGGTGGGGCGTAGTGGCTGCCCTCACAGTGCCAGCCCTGGTCTTGCAGTGGCCAGTCATAGTATCCGGGAAGTAGACATGGGCCTGTGGGCAGACTGTGGACTCCAAACATGATGTGTTAAAATGCTGTAACCCGCCCCTTGTTTATGAGCCTGAGACTGGTTGTGTGGTCACACGCCGGGGTACTGCAGGCTGTGGGGAGGATCAGGTGGGTGCAGGGATGGGGTGGGGGACACACAGGCTCTAACCACTGATGTGTGTCACTGGGGGTCGCAGGTGTACATTGGCGAGCTCCCACAGGACTTCCTGCGCATCGCACCCACACAGCAGCAGGAGCAGATCCGGCTGGATGCACAGGCAGCCCAGCAGCTTCAGTTTGGGGGCGCCATGGGCACCGTGGGCCGGCTCAGCATCACTGTGGTACAGGTGAGTGCCCTGCTTCTTGGTGCTGCAGAGAGGCGGGCATGGCCAAGGATCATGAGGCCAGCGTTGGTGCTGAGGGACCCCCTTGTTCTCATGGTGGTTCCTCAGGCCAGGACAGATCCCCATATGGCCATTGTGTACTGACAAACAAGGACATGGCTCACACCAACTCAAGAAGTATGGCTGAGAGTCCTCCCCAATCTGGTGATGCCCCAGAGACACCCATTCTCTTCTGGGTGTCCCTGGGTGATGGCCAGTGGTTGTGACTAAAGGCAGCCTCTGCTGGAGGTGTCACAGCAGGTCACATGTGTACAGACAGGACAGGAGGAGGGACAGCGGAGTCATACCGAATGAAGGCCGATACCAGCCCAGCAGGTCTGGAGGGAGCAGGGCGCAAGCAGTGTCCGGGCAGGTGGGGAGTAACGAAGAGCCTTCATGTGCTGGGGGGTTCCTGGTGCTCTTAGCAGAAGTGACAGGCATGTCTGCTGACACCCCCGCTCTGAAGTGGAGGCAAGCCCAAGTGCTGGTCTCCAGAGCTGTCTGCACTTACAGCAGCAGGAGGGGCAGTGCCAATGACACAGATGACCCAAGATAGCCCTGGGCTGGGGCTGACAGCAGCTGCCCACCACTGTCCTGGCCTCTCAGGAACCCACAACCGGCCATCCAGCACCTGCTACCCAGGGCAGTCTTGCTCTTTGCACCTGTGGGCAGGGCGGGGGGATAGGTTTTGAGCTGTCACTGTGCAGAATCTGACACTGACCTTGTTACAGGCTAAGTTGGCGAAGAATTATGGCATGACCCGCATGGACCCGTACTGCCGCCTGCGCCTGGGCTACGCTGTGTATGAAACGCCCACAGCTCACAATGGGGCCAGGAATCCGCGCTGGAACAAGGTTATTCAGTGCACGGTGCCCCCGGGCGTGGACTCCTTCTACCTGGAGGTCTTCGATGAGGTGAGATGTGGGCTCACCATAGTGGCTTCCGGGTCCCTGCCTTCTGGGCAGGTGTTCCCTGCAGGTCTCTCAGCTAGGCTGTGGAGGCAGTGCGTAGTGAAGACCCTCAGGCCATGCAGACAGGCGACATGACACCACCAGAGACAACCACATCAGTATTGTGTGAACAAGTTACATGGAGCGGTATGGTCAGTAGTGGCAGCATGTGAAGTCCCTTAGGGACGATGCAGCCTGTGGTGGTGTTTGCTCACTCGTGTGCCTAGGTGTGTGTTCCAAAATCTGCGTCCCCAGGCTTGCCTCACGGTGGGCGTGGGGCTGCAGGGTCCAGGGGAGCCTCAGCCAGGCAGTAAGCAGCATCTGCAGGGACATTGGGACTGAAGGGGGGGGGAGGGTGGTCACGCCTCCCTCCTGTTGCTTCCCAGCGAGCCTTCTCCATGGATGATCGCATCGCCTGGACGCACATCACCATCCCTGAGAGCCTGAAGCAGGGCAAGGTGGAGGATGAGTGGTACAGCCTGAGCGGGCGGCAGGGTGACGACAAGGAGGGCATGATCAACCTGGTCATGTCCTACACGGTGAGCCCCGCTCTGCTCTGCCCAGCTGTTTGGGCTCCCTCGACCTCCTCCCCCTTCGACCTACCCCACCTCTGTCCTGCTCTCTCTGGTGTTTCCCTCTGCCCTACCTCACCCTTCTCCTCTGTCCCTCCTGCCCCCTTTTTTTCCCCTTGCTGTTGGAGGCCCCATGGTAGAGGTACCCTCCTGGCAGTTCGCTCTGGTCTGCAGAAAGGTGTCCTCCTCCCTGGCCCCTGGTTCCCAGCAGGTCCCGCCATGGGTGGGTGGGGGGGGGGTCCTTGAGTCCGGCTGATGGGCACTTGCATGAAGTGTCAGAGCCTCACCAGCAGCCTCAGGCCCGAGCTTTTCAGAAGGGCTAAGTGTGCTGGCGCTGGCTGTGTCCATGGCTCTCGGGGTGCCTCTGAGCTGGAAACCATCTCCCTGTTTTGCAGCAGAGTGGGGTGTAGACCCTGTTGAGTCTGAGCGTCCCTCCCAGATGGTATGGAAGGATGGAGGAAGGGGGTCTAGCATGCCCTTGCCATAACCTGCTTCATCCTGTGTTTCAGTCACTGCCTGCTGCCATGATGATGCCACCGCAGCCTGTTGTCCTGATGCCCACCGTGTACCAGCAGGGCGTTGGCTATGTGCCCATCACAGGTGGGGCTCCTTGCTCTTGTGGGCAGGGTGATAGGATTGTGGGGGTTGTTCCAGTGAATGCCTTTGTAGCACGAAATAGACTTTTCCTTCCCTCATAGAGGTGAGGGTGGGAACCAGGGAGCTTAGTATCCGTATCTTCTCGCTACTGTCCTGTGGATGAGGTAGATGCCCCATTGTCCCCACTTGGCCCCTCATTATCGGCATATGCTGCCTGACACAGATCCCACACTATGGGAGCAGGGCACTGGCACCCCAGCTCCCCACTGTCTGACCTGAGATTGGGCCCAAGGGCAGACCCCTGTGAAGAGGAAGGGTCTAGAGTGCTGAGGTGCCAGAGAGATGGTGGGGGGCAGGGGCAGTGCCCTGGATTGGCCTCAAAACAGTAGAAACCCCAAGCCAGATGATCCTGTCCCAGTTGCTGCTTCTGCAGGCTTCAGCTTCCTGGCACCATCGCCCTAGCCTCTTCCAAGGATGCTGCCTGGGGGGAGCCTCAGCTGCACAGATGCTTTTTTTTTGCTTTCTGGGTCATACCCGGTGATGCACAGGGGCTATAGGGGTTACTCCTGGCTTTGCACTCAGAATTACTCCTGGCACTGCTCAGGGAGCCCTATGGGATGCTGGGAATCAAACCCAGGTCAGCCATGTGCAAGGCAAACACCCTACCCACTGTACAATCGCTCCAGCCCCTGCACAGATGCTTCTGGCATGAGGCCCTGCTGTCTTGGGGATAGTCATTGAGCTGGAAAGTGTCAGTGGAGACAGGGTTGATGGTTTGTGTTCCCATAGTCGCTCCTCTGCATGCTGCCTGGGGCGTGCTTCGTGCCCTCAGCAAACCCCTGCCTGAAGTCAACGATACTGCAGTGGAAGTTTTTCTTTTTTCTTTTTTGGGGGTGTGTGTGTGTGTGTATCGGCAGGGTGGGTGACCAAGGGCATACCTGCTAGTGCTCAGGGCTTCTTTCTGGTGGTACTTGGGGGACCATGTGGGGTACTGGGGATTGATCCTGGGTCCATGATTGATCCTTGACCACAGCCAGCACAGGTCAGCTCCTGTGCATAGCTCACTCGGCCTTGCCCCACTGGCCACATGCACACCCTGCCCATGCCTGCTTGTGCCCTTCCCCATGAGCACATGCAGCCGTGTGCTGCTCACTGGGCTTGAGGGGAAGCTGTGGTAGGCACCTCCTGGCTCTGGGGGTGAGGTCCCATGATCCTCAGGCCCAGCCCTGAAGAGGGGGGCTGTGTAGAGGACCCCAGTGCTGTTCAGGGCTGGCTGTGGGCTTGTTCATTTGTACGGGGGGTCTGGTCAGTGGGTACTGCTGTCTGGAGGGTTGCTGTGTGGGGGCGCCATCTCCCTGAACACCTTTTGCTTCCGCAGGGATGCCCGCTGTGTGTGGCCCTGGCATGGTGCCCATGGCCGTGCCCCCCACAGCCCTGAGTGCACAACCCCGCTGTCAGGAGGAGGACCTGAAGGCCATCCAGGACATGTTCCCCAACATGGACCGGGAGGTGATCCGCTCCGTGCTGGAGGCGCAGAGAGGGAACAGGGACGCGGCCATCAACTCTCTGCTGCAGATGGGCGAAGACTCCTAGAACTGTGGCCCCTTCCTGACTTGCCTGGCCCACCTGTGTCGGATGCATGTGGTTCTCATGCCCGTCAGCTGCTTGTGAAGGGGCTGGGGGCCCAAAGGGCCATCCTCCCGGTATGCTGATGGCACGCAGTCCTTTGACATAATGGGGTCGTCCTACTAATCCAGGCACATCCATTACCTTCTGTAGGGGTCATTTATGGAACCTTCCCACTGAAAATCTGCATTCTCTCTGGGCATTCATTGTGGGCCAGGCTCCTTGTTGCCTGCCCCAGTCAAAGGCAACCCCTCTAAATGGAGGGAGTGGGCGCTGCTCTCTCCTTGTCGTTTTTGGGTCCCAGGGGCGCTTATGGCTCCTGCCTTTGTGTGGCACAGTCTTAAGCTTGGGGTATGAGTGTAGCTGCAGTGCTTTGTGTTCTAAAGGGTGATTAGAACTGTCGCCTAATGGCTGGGGCGATGGACTCTGTCCCGGGTGCTGGGTGTGAGGCCATGCCATCATTTGCCTGTCTGTAGGGAGAGACAGTGCCTACCCCTAGACATTCCTGTTGGCTCTACTTATGGGCAGGGGTGGGGTAGGGACAGGTTGGGAGACATCCAGTGCCAGTGACAGGTCTGAGCCACTCCCTAAGTGATGCACTTTATAAACAAACATGCCCACGTTGAAAACTTCTGTGTCTGTGGTTCTGCAGTAAGCCAGGGGTCATTGTTCGTCTGAGTCGATGTCTGTCCAGACCTGGTGTGGACTCAGTAGGGACACACAGCTGTTTTCCGTGGCCTGGTGCTGGCCGGCTGCAGTGTGCTCAGGAACGGAGGGAGGGAGAGGAGCTGGTGAGCGGTGAGTTCAGCATCTGTTCCTGGAGCCCTGGGACTGCAGTGGGGGGACGCAGTCTGGTCGGCCAGTGTATTCAGATCAGGTCTGGTGGTATGGCCACTGCCAGGCAGGTTCAGAGGCCGATGGAGAAGTGATTGGCAAGGGAGGGGGGCACTACTCTCTGCCTCACTGGTCAGCCTGCCTGAGGTGCCCATTCAGGCCCAGCACAGAGGGTGGGACTGTACTCAGATGCTGCAGGCTGCGGCCATGTGTTGGCATTAGTACCTCCGAGCTTGCTCCCACCTGATAAGCAGCCCACCTGTGCTCCCCCAGCAGCTTGGGCCCATCTGTGGGTCTCTGGCAGACAACCACTGTGTCAGGGCCTGGCATCTGTGCTCATCCATACCTGGCATCCCAGTCCTTGGCTCATGGCCACATTTGATGGCCAGTACTTTCTCCTGTCCTCATTTTCCCTCCTTGACCCCTTTGTGAGCCATGTGATAAGTGAGACCTTAGGAACAATGAGTTGGGAAGTCAAGAGAGTGACCAGGCATGTCCAGGGACAGGCTCTGGTGCTTCTTCCTGTCCACCCCAACTTATCGCAGAGCCAGTCAGCAGCAGCCCAAACCAAAACCCAGCCAAGTCTGGCCACGCAGCTGCCCTGGGAAAGGTGTGTGTCCAGTGTCGGCGAGGAGGGCCATGAAGAAGTGGGAGAGTCCAAGGGCAGAGCCCATAGGACACGGCCCTGGGGAAGGGCAGCTGTGCACAGCCAGAACCCAGCTGCCGCTGTGCATGGACTTCAAAGGCAGATGCGCATGGGCAGAAGCAGCCCTGAGAGCAGCAGGCTCAGGTGCACACAGAGGCTGGAGCAGTGACAGACGAACCTCTGGAGCAAGTGGACTGCAGGTGACACGCTTCCGAGCTCCAGGACAGCCCAACGTGAGCAACGAGGCCCGAGTGGGAGAAGGTTCCTCACCAAAACCAGCTGGGAAGCACCAGGTGGATAGTATCACCTAGCCCTGGCTCCCAGGAGCCCTGCACCCAGTGGAGTGTCCTTTGGGTGCAGGGGAGGCTCCTGGAGCACCAGAGCTGGGTCAGCACAGAGGGGTGGCATGGCCCTGGTGAGGTGCCAAGCCCCTAGGAAGCATTCTGCAGTCAGGTGCTTGACAGTGTGTTAGAAAGCACACCTTTATGAAGGGAACTGCATGGGCAGCTGCTGCTGCTACATGACTCCCACGTGCTCAGCCACAAACCACCAGGAGAGCCAGGAGAGTGCATTCGTCCCCAGCGGAACCCTGCCACATGCTTGCACATGGTTTGCACCTGGCTTTGCACTGTCCCCTGAGCACTGCAGGTGTGGCCATACACCGCCCAGAGTGGCTGTAAGGAAGGAGAGAAAAGTGAGTGTTGGTTGGCAAGGCTGTGAGGAGGCCAGCACCCCAGCTAGCCGTTGTCACAGTGCAGATTTGCTCGCCTGAGAACAGGATGCATTTCTGCTTCCTTCTTGTTTGTTTGGGGGTCACGGCTGTCAGTGCTTAGGTGTTATTCCTGGCTCTGCACTCAGATCAGTCCTGGTGGTACTTGGGGACCACATGGTATGTGGGAAATTGGACCTGGGTCGGCCATGTGCAAGACAAGCACCCATGTCGCTGGACTATCGCTCCGGCTCCTCCTCTGGATTCTGAACAGTTTGTGACCCTCCGAATACTGAAAACAGGACTGGAAGAGACCTGAAGTGTGGCAGTCCCACGTGTAACAACCACGGAAATGGCCAAGGTGTGTAGTTGGGTCTAGGCCTTTGTGAGGTGAGGTGACCGGGAGGCTGCGGTGCTGCCCTTCCTCATGTCACTGGGAAAATAGAAGGTGGTCATGTGGGCACCTGTGAGCACAGTGGGCTTCCAGCATGGGTCACCACCAAAGGGGACCAGCCTTGAACCAACAGCAGGAGGCGGAGGGGCAGTGAGAAGGCAGTGGAGGATGCCCCTGGGTGGGACCCCAGGGCGGGAACAGTGATGGCAACTGAGGCAGGAAAAAGGTAGGACTCTGCCTGTGTCCCGGGCTGGGGGTGGGAGGGATGTGTGTGTGTGTGTGTGTGTGTGTGTGTGTGTACCTGTGCGTTCCCCCTGCCTGTGTGTTTCCCTGACTGTGTGTGGGCTGGGGTGTGTGTGTGTGTGCATCTGTGTGTTCCCCCTGCCTGTGTGTTGACCCACATGTGTCCCTCCTGCTTATGTGTGTGTCCCCATTGCCCTGGCCCATGTGTGTCTGCCCCCCCAACCGTGTATGTCTCCCCTGCCTATGTGTTCCCTGCTAGTCCTTGTGTGCGTCCCCCCAGCCTATGTGTGTTCCCTCTACTAGTGTGTGCTCCTGCCTGGCCGTGTGTCCTCCCCTAGCCTATGTTTCCCCCTGCCCCACCTGGTGTGCGCCCCACCCGGTCTGTGTGTCTCTCGCAGACACTGTCCCTACCTGGCCCGTGTGCATTCTGCCCAGCCTGCGTGTGTCCCGCCCCGCATGCTTGCTCTGCCGCAGCAGGGGAGCTGGGTGTGGATGCCTGGACCACCCCGATAGTGGCCTCACTCACACTCCCTGCTGTGAGGTTGTGGTGACTGGTCCCTTTGCCGTCTTCCTGTGGCCTTCCTGGCTCTCGAGCAGGCCTGGGGCATTCCCACGTGCCCTCCTCGAGGTACTGGGGCTTTGCCAGCAGTTTGGCTTGGTTGCAGTCATCGACACTTCAGAATGGCTGTGTCAGGGCTAGTGTCTGGGGAAGCCAGGCGCCTTCCCTTTGGAAGCTGAATGTGAAAGCCAGGGCCTGACTTGTCTCTTTCATTGTGGGGTCTTTGAGGCCCCCCTCAGGCAGCAGTAGGGTCTGCAGCTGTCACTGGGTCAAAGGGCTGGCAGGGTTGAGGGCAGGCTGCCACAGGAAGCAGATACCCAGCCAGGGGGGCACACTGCCAGAGCGGTAGTTGGGGGGGGGGGTCCTAGCCAAGGGTACATGCTTACCACCACATGCTTCATAATTTTTTGGTTTGGGTGTAACCCTGGGGAAGCCCGCACCATTGCCCAAGTCGGGGGCGGGGCTAAGCAGTGCCCCTTATGTAGCTCTGTCCTCCTGGCTCAAGCATGTCCCCCACCCCTCCCACACTTGGACACCTCTTCTTGCAGGGGGTAATGTGCGGGCCTGCCTGGTACCTTACATGTCCCCCAGCTAGCCTGCCTGGGCTCCAGAGCGAGCCAGAAACCCTGTCAGAGGCCGGGTGAGCAGCTGGTGTCCTGCAGGAAGGGCTGGTGGGCAGGCATGCACACCTGCTAGGCAGAGCTGCTCTTACACAGATACCAGGGGCCACGTCCCGGGAGGCCTTGGGCCCCATGGGTGTGTCCTTGTGGGACCTCATGTTTCAATCTATAAACCAGTTTCTTCTTTGGATGTGTGGTGGAAGTGAGTAATCCTCAGCTAATCTTGCCCTGTGTAGACTGCCTGCAGGCCTGCTGCGTGTAGCCTTGTCAGCACCCCACCAGGACCCAGCCGGAGACCCCCACAGGGCTGAGAAGACGCCGAAGCAGGAGGTGCACAGGATGGTCCTTTATTTGTGTCCCGATACCCCACCTCAGCTCTGGAGAGCCCCAGGCTGCGTGCATGTTGGCACGTCTGGGCTCTCGGCACCCCTTTGAGAGTGGAGGGAGTGGGTGTGGAGGGCCGCAGTCACTCCAGCCCTGGTGTCTGAGTGGGGGCAAGGGGCATCCTCATTGATGGCCCCTAGCGGGCCAACTCAGCGGTGCTGAGTCTGGGCTGGCTGTCAGGGGCTGCCTCAGGGACGCAGGCCTGCTCGCAGTTGCACGAGTCCACGTAAGTGTAGCTGTGCTGGATGGTGGTGCTGTCCGGGCAGTGCAGGGTCACTGTTCGCTGGTGTGTCTGCATCTCCCGGCAGCACGTGCAGCGGCGCTGCATGGCCTGGGCCTCCGGCACATACCTGCAACGCGGTCACAGTGCCCTTGTCTGGGGGTGGCCGCCCACCCTCCCTTGATCGGTGCTGCCTACAGACCCTCCTTCCCACTTCTGTGTCCTGCATTCAGCTGCACACAGCCTGGGCCTTCAGGAGTGGGGACACCCCAAGGGTCACCATGGCTGCTGCCTGCCAGGGGGCCTTGGGGGTCTCTGAGCCCAGATTCCTGTGGAGACCCCAATTAGGGTTGCCTGGTCTCTCCTCCCTGTCTGGACAGGGCAGGACCCTTGGGATCCAGTGGGCATTGAACCAGGGGAGCATATGACCCTAGGCCTGGGAGACACTCACCTGGACATGCCTGGACAGGAGCCTTCGCAGAAGGGGACATTGACTGCCACTTCAGTGACACAGTCCCCATGCTGCAGGACCGTCATGTTGGCACGGACATGGCAGGAACCTGAGCAGAGGGAGGACAGCGGGGGTATCTGAGGACACTGGTCTGCTAAGGTGCTCCCTCTCTGAGTGCCCCCAAAGCCCAGCTTCCAGAGCAGAGCCCGGCCAGAGCTGGGGTGTTGGCAGACGGGCCAGTCTCACCTGTCACATCTTCCTCACAAGTATAGCAGCACCCTGATTTCCTAAGGATGCCCTGTAGGGGAACGAGGTAGAGGGTGGGATTGGCATACAAGGCCCAGGTTGCACACTATCTGCAGGGTCCCTTTGCCACAGAGCCTGCCCCTCCCCCATTGGTCCCTCCCCTGGGAGCCTCCACAGTAAGGTGGGTGGGTAGACCACACTAGGGCGAGCCTTGAGGTGGGACCTGCCGGAACCAGGCTATAAGCACACGTCCAGGGAAAGGCGGGTCCTGGGTCTTGGGGCGCATACCCTGCAGCTGGACACATCTGGGCAGGCTGTGGGCCTGAGCATCAGTAAGAAGCGCCCATTCTCAGCCTCGCAGTGGTACTCTGTGCAGTTGTCCAGGTTGTTGGGCCAGGTCTCGTTGGGCTGAAATGCAGAGGGAAGAGGAGGTAGAGGCCATGTTTCGGGCCGTTAGAGGCAGGAGAGAGAGGGTCTCTGGGCCCCTGTTACCTGTATCTGCCCACCGTCAGGCGTGAAGCAGGCTGACTGCAGACACTCCCCACAGCACTGCCCGGCTACAGCCGTGTAGTGGAAGCCCTGGGAGATAGGTCAAGTTGAGCCCCTGCGCCAGCTGTCCTGCCGTTCCTCGGGTCCTGGCGGCCGCCAGAGGAGTGCCCCCCGCAGGGAGGCTTGCCTCTGCCCAGGGCTGCCGTGGCAGAGGGCCCGGCCAGCCCCACCTCTGGCTGTTACCTGGGGGCAGGTGGTCATGCACGTGTCCTTCTCACAGTGTATGGTTGGCTCTTGGGTGCCCGTGGACAGACAGGTGCACGTGTGGCAGGGAGTGACTGCTGGGAAGGTGGCACCGACCTGCAGTGGGCGAAGGGCCTGGGGGTCACTGAGGGTTCTGGGGGACCAGACCCTCCCTGAGCCCGAGAGTACTGTGGGAGGTGAAGTCACCGCATGCCGTGTCTGCTGCCCTGGAATCTGGATGTGTACTTGGCTGGGCATGGGGCAGGGTAGATCTTGGGGATGCTCCCCCCACCACCCCAAGTCCTGACAGCAACTGCACCCTGGGCCTTCCCACCACCGGTTCCCTCAGCTCTGAGAGTGTTCGCGTGAGGACTGGCGGCCTAGGGGAGGTGCATGGCTGTGCATGTGCCCCTGGCCGCTGCGCCCTTACCCCGTAGACTGTGCCATTGTATTCACACAGCTTAGGCCCTGCAAGCAAAGGAGGTGCTGAGCACTGGCCCCGCTGTGGGGAGCCAAGGGTCAGCCTGCCCAGGAAGCCCCGCCCACCAACAAACCCCACCCACCAGAAGGCTCCGCCCGCTTCGCAAGCCCAACCCCTACCATAATGCTCCGCCCAGAAAACTCTGCCCCCCACAGCCCCGCCCCCACCAGCTCAGCTCACGGCAGGTGACAGTAGGGCAGCAGTTGCCCCCTTCCTGGGTGAGGATCAGCTCCTCTTGCGGCCCACATTCTGGAGGGTTCTGCGGGCAGGTGGTGGTGTTGCAGACTGTAGGAATGGGGGAAGTGTTGGGGTACCTTCAGCTTTCGCCGGCCCAGGTCCCTGACACATGGGACCTCCCGCTCACTTCCAGAAGCCTGTTCCCTTGCCCTGGCTCACCACACAGCGTCTCTGAGCAGCAGGGATTGTCCACCCGGGGTCGGGTCACAGCCACGAAGCCAGCCAGGCCACACTCGGGGGGCAGGTCCTGGACTGGGCAGGGCAGGGGGGTGCAGCGCACGGATACGGGGCTCCCGGCACACTCGCACTCCTGGCAGTTGCTCACCCACTGCTCCCCTGGCTGTAACACATTAGGGCAGAGTCCCCCAGGGCTCTTGACCCACAGGCCCCGACCTTCACTGCCCACTGAGCAGCCCACCTGGGCACCCCCCTCCAGCCCACAGGAGCCTGCCCTGCCCTGCTTTAGCTAGCATGGGGGTAGGAGGCAAGACACGACCACTCACGAATTTGGGGTACCCATCTGGTCCCACGCAGGCTGGAAGGGAAAGAGAAGAGGGTCACTAGAGGGACCAGTGGCCTGGGCTGGGGGATGGGAGTGCAGAGATGTGTCCTTCCCTGTACCCTGTACCTCAACCCCCAGGCTGCTGCTTCCCTTGGAGACCCAAGGGCTGAGGTGTCTGACAGGGCAGAACAGTCAAAGCAGGACACTGAGCAAGGACCAGGACACCCCTCCTGGCTCCGAGCTGCTAATGCCTCCCTGCCTTCGGACATCCTCCCTCTGGCCCTTAGACACCCACACTCACGGCACTGGGGCACACAGACGTCCGTGTATGCGTTGAACAGGGTCTGGCCATCTGGGCAGAAGCAGCCCTCTGCCAGTGCTGTGCTTACGGGGCTCTGGGCCCTGCAAGACAAGGGCATGGTGGCGGGATCCTCCCCACTGGAGCGCGCCTGGTGCTGGGGGTCGCCTGGATCCCCCATATTTTGGTGACACCCACTGCGTGTGCTCACCCAGAGTCACAGGTTGGCGGCTGTGCGGGGCCACACGGCTCATACACTTTCCCAGGTGGACAGGTGAGGTCTGGGGACAAGAGGGGAGTCAGAGGGACCAAGGGGAGCAAGCCCCCTGCTGTTCCCACACTCACCGCAGAGCCCGCCCGTGGCATTCCTCCAGTCACTACACACGCCCCGGCCCCGGCACAGTGCAGCGTAGGCCTCCAGGCTCTGGCAGGGTGTGGCTGGGTGGCTGGTCCGGCAGCTGTCGCTGAGGCAGGCACTGAGGAAGGGCTCGGGCGGGATGAGGTCCCGGCACTCGGAGAACACACTGAGGGCAAGGGCTTGGGTCAGAGCCACCCTCAGACTCACCGGGAGCAAGGGCCACACCCAGCCCACCCCACTGGGAACTCACTCGCTCAGCAGCAGCTCACAGAGGGGTTCCGGGGGACATGGGGTGGGTGTGGACATGGTGGGCGCCGGTGAGGGGCTGGCAGTGGGGGGCGGGCTGGGCGGGGCCCAGCACCCTTCCTTGTTGCTCTCGGGGAACAGCCAGGAGCTGGCCATGTCCTGGCAGCTGGGGGCCATGGTACCATCTGGCCGCCGACAGTCGTCTGCCTGGCTGTTGGTGCAGGTGCCTGTGGGGTGGGGGGAACGGGCAACTCACCCCACAGTCCCCACCGCCGCCCCCTCCCTGAGAGCCTCTCACTGCACTGACCCTTCTGACACCCCGGCCACTCACCACACTGGCCCTCTGTGTTGTGGCTAAAGAGGCTGTAGGGCAGCTGGATCTGGAAGGCCTGACCGTCGAAGGTGATGCTGATGCCGATGACCGGGATAGCCAGGCTCATGGCCGTGGCCACCGCGGCTGACACCTGCACGCCATTCTTGCTGAAGCTCTGGGTCACCCGCATCTGGTCAAACAGGATCTGGGACATACGGGGTCAATGAGACCTTGCCTCCTGGGGTGGCCGCTGCACCCGCATTCCCACACTCCCGCACTCCTGCCCTGTCCAGCCCCCGCACCAGGCTCTCCCGCTGGCCGCTGGGGCTGGTGATGGTGCTGAGGATGACTTCTGTGGACTGGTACTGCACACGGAGCGCGCGGGGGCAGCGGGCAGCAGGTGGGGAGGCCTCGCAGAAGGAGTTGTCAAGGAGGACGCTGAGGTTCCTGAGCTGCGGGCGGATCTCCCGCACCAGGATGTAAGTGCAATTGTCGGAGAAGGAATAGCTGGTGCCATCGAAGGTGGAGTAGTGGGAGTCACCCCAGCCACTACAGGAGCCTGTGGGGTGGCTGTGTCACTGTGCTGCGTGATGTGGGCAGGGGACAGAGAACCGGGGGTGCGGGTGGTAGCACTGGGGGCACTTAGCCCCCGAAGCAGAGAGATGGGGGCGGGAAAGGAACTCACTGCTGCATGCAGTTGCCCAGCTGTGGCCACTAGCTGGATGGTCCATCTCCTGTGGACACCCTGCTCTCTGACTCAGTGACCCCAGTTTGTGGTGTCTGTACTCACACGGCAGGGTCCCAGGTGGCATCCACCCTCTGCCCGTGCCCTGCACTCACACTCGCACTCGTAGTGGTAGTCGCATGGCTCATCCTCGTGGCCCACTTTGACTGGCGGGAGCCCATTCACGCAGGTCACAGGGGCCACAGGCGTGGGCTCCAGCAGGACGATGCGGTTGTGTCCCTCACAGCGGACCACGGTGCAGTCCTCGAGGGTCCACGACTCATTCACCTGTCAAAGGGCAGTGCAGCGCTGGTGGGGCGGCCACACAGCATCCCGCGCAAGAGCTCCCCAGAGGTGTGTGAGGGACAGTGGACTGGAGCTCTCCGGCCTCACGCATGGCAGGAGGCAGCCCCTAGGGAGGCACCTGTCGGGGAGGGTCGACGAAGTCGCAGCCTGGAGCCAGGGAGGGCAGAGGTGTGGAGACGGAGGGTGTGGGGGGCGAGGGGCTGGGGCAGGTGTCCTGGAAGCGGTCGATGGCACAGTGCTCATTGCAGATGGCATAGAAGCGGCAGCCGGCTCTGTCCGTCTTGTTGTATACCACATCCCCTGTGAGAAATGCGGTCAGCAGGTGGCAAGGGGATACTGGCCAGAGGGGCAGGAGACCATGGACCAGCACAGAGGCAAGGACAGAGGCCCAGGGACCCCAAGAACATGGACTGGAGGCTGGGTGCAGCAGGGCACTCACCGGGCGAGAAGAGCTGTCCAAATGCCTGACAGAAGCAGTGTGAAGTGGGGGCCGCAGAGCTGGGGCTGGTGGCGGGCTCCAGACTGGAGACCGTGGGGTGAGCGGTCGACAGGCTCATATCCGGCTGGCCAGGGGAGGTAGCCCCGGTGGTGGGGACCACGGGCGTGCTGGTGGTGGCGGGGGTGGTGGGGCGTGTGGCGGTGGTGGTGGCCGAGCTGGCACAGCGGCTGTAGTCACAGCAGAGCAGACGCACGTGGTAGTTGTGGCAGTAGCGCCGGGGCCGTGGCTGCTCGCGGTTGCGACACACCAGCCCCACACTCACATTGCACACCACCACCTGGTCCAGCTCCTCCAGGGCCACCTGCGGCTCCAGCTCAGAGCGACACTCGATGTCCTCCGGCTGCTCGCAGAAGACGTGGCCGGCGTCCCGGAGGACTGCTAAGGTCTCAAAGTCGCCCCCGTTGGGGCCTGGAGTGGGGTAGTCCTCGTCGAACCAGTCTGTCCACGTGCACTGCGGCTCACAGCCCTGGCTGGGGGACGTGGCCTCGGGGGGAGTGGAGGAGCTGGGCTGTGAGGGCAGGGTGATGGTCGAGGGGCTCCTGGTGCCCGGGGACCTGGAGGTGGTCTGTCTGTGGGTGGTTACCACGGGGACAGTGGTTGAGGTCAGGGAGGAGGCTGGTCTGGTGGATGTGCTGGGGATTGTGGGAGAGAGAGAGGGACCAGGCACAGAGACCCTTTCGGTGGTCCTGGGGGATGAGGCTCCTGTCTGTGTAGTGGATTCAGTGATACTAAGTGTGGCCCTTGGAGAAGAAGGTCCAGTCAGCGTGGAGGATTTAGTGGCGCTTGTGGTGGGTTCTGATGAAGAGGATCCTGCTTCCGTATTAGACATGGTTATCCAAGGAGTGGCCTTGGGGGTAGGTGCTTCTGTTTCTGGGGTAGGAAAGGTGGTACTTGTGGTAACTCCATGAGAGAAGGATACTGTCTCTGTGGTTGATTTGGAGGCACTTGATGTGGCCCCTGGAGACGAGGGTCCAGTCTCAGAGGTTGATTTAGTGGCACTTGATGTGGCCCCTGGGGAGGAGGGTCCTTCATGCGTGGTTGATTTAGTGGCACTTGTAGTGACCCTTGCAGAGGAGGGTCTTGTCTCTGTGGTTGATTTGGTGGCACTTGGTGTGGCCCCTGGAGACGAGGGTCCCATCTCAGTGGTTGACTTGGTGGCTCTTGGTGTGGCCCCTGGAGACGAGGGTCCCGTCTCAGTGGTTGATTTGGTGGCACTTGGCGTGGCCCCTGGAGACGAGGGTCCCGTCTCAGTGGTTGATTTGGTGGCACTTGGCGTGGCCCCTGGAGACGAGGGTCCCGTCTCAGTGGTTGATTTGGTGGCACTTGGCGTGGCCCCTGGAGACGAGGGTCCCGTCTCAGTAGTTGATTTAGTGGCACTTGGCGTGGCCCCTGGAGACGAGGGTCCCGTCTCAGTGGTTGATTTGGTGGCACTTGGCGTGGCCCCTGGAGACGAGGGTCCCGTCTCAGTGGTTGATTTGGTGGCACTTGGCGTGGCCCCTGGAGACGAGGGTCCCGTCTCAGTGGTTGATTTGGTGGCACTTGGCGTGGCCCCTGGAGACGAGGGTCCCGTCTCAGTGGTTGATTTGGTGGCACTTGGTGTGGCCCCCGGAGACGAGGGTCCCGTCTCAGTGGTTGATTTGGTGGCACTTGGTGTGGCCCCCGGAGACGAGGGTCCCGTCTCAGTGGTTGATTTGGTGGCACTTGGCGTGGCCCCTGGAGACGAAGGTCTCGTCTCAGTGGTTGACTTGGTGGCTCTTGGCGTGGCCCCTGGAGACGAGGGTCCCGTCTCAGTGGTTGATTTGGTGGCACTTGGTGTGGCCCCTGGAGACGAGGGTCCCGTCTCAGTGGTTGACTTGGTGGCACTTGCCGTGGCCCCTGGAGAGGAGACTCTTGTCTGTGTGGTGGACAAGGTGGCACTTGCGGTGGCCACAGGGGAAGAGGGTCGCATCTCGGTGGTTGCTGATGTCCCAACACGTGTGCCCTCTGATGTGGGCTGGCCAGTGCTGGTGCCGCTGCTGGTGGCGGGTGCGGGTGAGCTGGCACAGTGGCTGTAGTCATCACAGCACTGCACACGCACGTGGTAGTTGAGGCAGTTGCGGCCCCACATCTGCCAGCTGTTCCTGCAAATGAGCCCGTAGTGCACGTCGCACTGCACCACCTGGCCCAGCTGCTGCAGCTCCAGCCCCGGGAAGAGCACAGCCTCGCACTGGATGGCCACCGGCTCGGGGCACAGCCGGCCATGGACGCTCTCGATGTGGTAGTACGTCTCGATGTCGCCCCCGTAGCGGCCAGGCAGGGGTTGGTCCGAGTCCAGCCAGTCAGTCCAGCGGCAGGCAGGCTGGCACCCAGAGGTGGTCCCGGCAGGGCTGGTGCTGGGAGCCATGGGTGACTGTGTGGAGGTGCTGCTGGGCAGCGCGGAGTGGGGCCAGGTGCTGGGGGCGGGGGTGGTGGTGGTGGTGGCCAGGGTTGCGGGGCAGTGGCTATAGTCGCAGCAGAGCACGCGGACCTGGTAGTCGAGGCACATCTCGAAGCGGCCGGCCTGGTCGCGGTTGCGGCACACCAGGCCGTCCTGCAGCCGGCACTGCACCACCTGGCCCAGCTCCGACAGTGGCACGTCGGGCTGAGCCGCCGCTCTGCACTCCAGGGCCACGGGCTGCTTGCACAGGGCATGTCCGGCAGCACGGAGGCTGGCATAGGTCTCAAAGTCACCGCCAGTGGCCCCGGGCACTGGGCTGCTCTCATTCAGCCATTCTGACCAGGAGCAGCGGGGCTGGCAGGCAGTGGTCCCCGTGCCGGGGGTCATGGAGGCGGCAGGGGGTGCAGAAGTCAGCAGGGGCGTCGTCTGGACCGGGCCCGGGGTGCCTGAAGCCGTGGAGGCAGATGTGGAAGGGCCAGAGGGGGTGCTCCCTGGAGAGTCCGTGGCCTTGGGTGTGGGGGACGGCGGGAGAGACCTAGTGCTTAGTCCCATTTTAGTGGTAGTTAGAGTTATGCCAGTCTCTGTGCTGGGGGGTGGGAGCGTGGTCCCAGGGGATGCTTCTGGGGACAGCGGCTGTCCAGGGGAGATGGCCCCGGTGGTGGGGACCACGGGCGTGCTGGTGGTGGCGGGGGTGGTGGGGCGTGTGGCGGTGGTGGCGGCCGAGCTGGCACAGCGGCTGTAGTCACAGCAGAGCAGACGCACGTGGTAGTTGTGGCAGTAGCCAAGGGGCCGCGGCTGCTCGCGGTTGCGACACACCAGCCCCACACTCACATTGCACACCACCACCTGGTCCAGCTCCTCCAGGGCCACCTGCGGCTCCAGCTCAGAGCGACACTCGATGTCCTCCGGCTGCTCGCAGAAGACGTGGCCGGCGTCCCGGAGGACTGCTAAGGTCTCAAAGTCGCCCCCGTTGGGGCCTGGAGTGGGGTAGTCCTCGTCGAACCAGTCTGTCCACGTGCACTGCGGCTCACAGCCCTGGCTGGGGGACGTGGCCTGGGTGGGAGTGGCAGAGCCTGGCTGTGAGGGGCGGGCGGGAAGTGTGGTGGCTGAGGGAGTCACTGTAATTAGGGTGCTGGAGGTGTTCTGTTTGTGGGTGGAGGCCACAGAGACTGTTGCTGAGGCCAGGGAGGACACAGGCCTTGTGGATATGCTGGGGACTGTGGGAGAGGGAGAGGGACCAGGCACAGAGACCTTTTCGGTGGTCCTGGGGGATGAGGCTCCTGTCTGTGTGGTGGATTCAGTGGCACTTTGTGTAGGCCCTGGAGAGGAGGGTCCCGTCTCAGTGGTTGATTTGGTGGCACTTGGCGTGGCCCCTGGAGACGAGGGTCCCGTCTCAGTGGTTGACTTGGTGGCACTTGCCGTGGCCCCTGGAGAGGAGACTCTTGTCTGTGTGGTGGACAAGGTGGCACTTGCGGTGGCCACAGGGGAAGAGGGTCGCATCTCGGTGGTTGCTGATGTCCCAACACGTGTGCCCTCTGATGTGGGCTGGCCAGTGCTGGTGCCGCTGCTGGTGGCGGGTGCGGGTGAGCTGGCACAGTGGCTGTAGTCATCACAGCACTGCACACGCACGTGGTAGTTGAGGCAGTTGCGGCCCCACATCTGCCAGCTGTTCCTGCAAATGAGCCCGTAGTGCACGTCGCACTGCACCACCTGGCCCAGCTGCTGCAGCTCCAGCCCCGGGAAGAGCACAGCCTCGCACTGGATGGCCACCGGCTCGGGGCACAGCCGGCCATGGACGCTCTCGATGTGGTAGTACGTCTCGATGTCGCCCCCGTAGCGGCCAGGCAGGGGTTGGTCCGAGTCCAGCCAGTCAGTCCAGCGGCAGGCAGGCTGGCACCCAGAGGTGGTCCCGGCAGGGCTGGTGCTGGGAGCCATGGGTGACTGTGTGGAGGTGCTGCTGGGCAGCGCGGAGTGGGGCCAGGTGCTGGGGGCGGGGGTGGTGGTGGTGGTGGC
This sequence comes from Sorex araneus, assembly GCF_027595985.1. Lineage (NCBI taxonomy): Eukaryota > Metazoa > Chordata > Mammalia > Eulipotyphla > Soricidae > Sorex > Sorex araneus. The sequence goes on along the minus strand of NC_073307.1, from coordinate 168,131,417 downwards.
CGGGGTTGCGGGGCAGTGGCTATAGTCGCAGCAGAGCACGCGGACCTGGTAGTCGAGGCACATCTCGAAGCGGCCGGCCTGGTCGCGGTTGCGGCACACCAGGCCGTCCTGCAGCCGGCACTGCACCACCTGGCCCAGCTCCGACAGCGGCACGTCGGGCTGAGCCGCCGCTCTGCACTCCAGGGCCACGGGCTGCTTGCACAGGGCATGTCCGGCAGCACGGAGGCTGGCATAGGTCTCAAAGTCACCGCCAGTGGCCCCGGGCACTGGGCTGCTCTCATTCAGCCATTCTGACCAGGAGCAGCGGGGCTGGCAGGCAGTGGTCCCCGTGCCGGGGGTCATGGAGGCGGCAGGGGGTGCAGAAGTCAGCAGGGGCGTCGTCTGGACCGGGCCCGGGGTGCCTGAAGCCGTGGAGGCAGACGTGGAAGGGCCAGAGGGGGTGCTCCCTGGAGAGTCCGTGGCCTTGGGTGTGGGGGACGGCGGGAGAGACCTAGTGCTTAGTCCCATTTTAGTGGTAGTTAGAGTTATGCCAGTCTCTGTGCTGGGGGGTGGGAGCGTGGTCCCAGGGGATGCTTCTGGGGACAGCGGCTGTCCAGGGGAGATGGCCCCGGTGGTGGGGACCACGGGCGTGCTGGTGGTGGCGGGGGTGGTGGGGCGTGTGGCGGTGGTGGCGGCCGAGCTGGCACAGCGGCTGTAGTCACAGCAGAGCAGACGCACGTGGTAGTTGTGGCAGTAGCCAAGGGGCCGCGGCTGCTCGCGGTTGCGACACACCAGCCCCACACTCACATTGCACACCACCACCTGGTCCAGCTCCTCCAGGGCCACCTGCGGCTCCAGCTCAGAGCGACACTCGATGTCCTCCGGCTGCTCGCAGAAGACGTGGCCGGCGTCCCGGAGGACTGCTAAGGTCTCAAAGTCGCCCCCGTTGGGGCCTGGAGTGGGGTAGTCCTCGTCGAACCAGTCTGTCCACGTGCACTGCGGCTCACAGCCCTGGCTGGGGGACGTGGCCTGGGTGGGAGTGGCGGAGCCTGGCTGTGAGGGCAGGGTGATGGTCGAGGGGCTCCTGGTGCCCGGGGACCTGGAGGTGGTCTGTCTGTAGGGGGTCACCACGGAGGCTGTTTCATAGTTTCCGGATGAAGCGTGCCAGGTGGTGGTGGTTTGCGAGCCCGGCGTGGACCTGGAGGCCTGCGTGCCCACGGTAGGCGTGGTGCTGAGTGCGGGCTGTGTGGCTGTGCGGGTGTGTGCGGGCTGTGCCGTGCTGGGGCAGTGGCGGTAGTCGTCACAGCAGAGCACGCGGATGTTGTAGTTGAAGCACATGTTGAACGGGCCCTTCTGGTCCCTGTTCCTGCAGACGAGCCCTGTCTGCAGGCTGCAGGTCAGCACCTGGCCGATCTGGTCGATGCTCACCTCGGGGTAGTTCTCCGCCCGGCACTCAATCTTCTGCGGCTGCTCACACAGCCGGCCCCCTGCCGCGCGGATGTTCTCAAATGTCTCGATGTCACCACCCATGACGCCAGAGGTGGGGAAGTCCACGTCCAGCCATTCTGTCCACTCGCACCTAGGCTGGCAGTCTGTTGTCCCTGTGCTGGTGGTGGCCTTGGCGGTGGCCGGCCCGGTCTCTCTCCCATCGGTGCTCGTCTCCTTGACGTAGGGCGTCGGGGAGCCTGGCGGGACGGTGCTGGTCCCGCCCACCTGGGCACCTGTTGCTGGGCGAGTTGTGGATCTCTGCACTGTCACCAGCATGGGGGTGGCTTCTTGGGAGGATGACTCAGTGACCCTCCGTGTGGTTGTGTGACTTGGGTGGACAGACATGGCCTGGCCTGGGGAGCTGGGTGTAGCGGTGCCGGGAGCAGGCGTGGGGCTGCCTACGGTGGACGCTGACGTTCTGCCTGGGAGACTGGGGAGCAGTGATGTGGCACCTGCTGGCGGGGTGGCAGGTGCTGTGGTGCTGCCCAGGGCAGTCCCTGGCATGGTCCCGGGCTCTGTGGCTGGGGACGTGGCAGTGGGCGTGGCAGAGTTGGTGGTGGCGGTGTTGGCCATGGCACTGATTGCGGTGGTGGAAGTGGCAGTGTTGGGCACTTGGGAGGTGGCACGGTTAACCGTGGGGGAGGTGACCATGTTGGTCGTGGGCAGCCCGCAGTGGCTGTAGCTGCAGCACAGCACGCGGACCCTGTAGTTGTAGCACATCTTGAACAGTCCCGGCTGCTCCTGGTTCCTGCACTCCAGGCCGAAGCTGACGTCACAGTGCACGCGCTGCCCCAGCTCCTCTGGGGCCTGGTCTGGGAAGTTCTCTGCCTGGCACTCAATGTCCTGCGGCTGCGCACACACGTCGCCTCCAGCACTCCGGATCCTGTCATACGTCTCCACGTCCCCGCCGTCCTCCGCGGACTCGGGGTAGTCCGTGTCGAACCACTCTGTCCACTGGCACCGGGGCTGACAGCTGGTAGCCTCTGGGGCCCCACTGGATGGGGCCTGTGAGGGGGAGGCCGCCGTGGGCCGGGAGGCGGGTGTGGTCCCTGTGGGGGTGGGCGGGGATGCCGGAGGTGGCACCAGGGTGGTGCTGCTCTGGGCGGGCCTGGGAGTGGTGGGGGCTGGGGGTGTGGCACAGGGCACATAATCGCAGCACAGCACCCGTATCTCGTAGTTGTGGCAGAGCGGGGGGCTCTGCTCACTGTTGAGACACACCAGCCCCTGGGCCAGGCTGCACTCCACCTTCTGGCCCAGCTCCGCCAGGGCCAGGCTGGGCAGCTGCTGTGCCCGGCACTCCACCTCGGCCGGCTGCGCGCACACGGGGTAGCCCTTCTGCCTCAGCCCCACGAAGGTCTCGAAGTCTCCGCCTCCCATGCCCGGCTGGGGCCGGCTGCTGTCGTACCAGCTGGACCACTGGCAGCGCTGGCGCACGCACACAGTGGAGACGGTGGGCACCCAGCCTGTGGGGGGGAGCAGGACCGCGTCGGTCTCCCTCGTGTCTCCCAAAGAGCCAGGACCCGAGGGAGCGGCGGTCCCCGGGCCCTGCAGCGCCCAGCTTGCTCACGCCCCGCACCTAGGCAAGGCTGGCTCAGGGCAGTGGACGCAGGGCCAGCGTGTCCCGCAGCCTTACCTGTTGTCGGGATGGGGGCTGCAGTGGTCGTGAAGGTGAAGGGTGTCGTGGCTGGGGTTCCCGGACAGTCCACAGCCGTGCGGGTGATGGTGCCATTGTCTCCGCAGACGGCGAGCAGGCAGCCGCCCAGCCCGTCGGTTGTGTTGTAGATGACCTCCTTGTAGCCGTAGGTCCTGCCCTCGTAGATGCAGGTGCAGGCTGGGTGCAGGACAGTGCAGGCGTGGGTCACTCAGAGAGCCCGGCCCTAGCCCTCCGCCCAGAGGCCCCGCCTTACCCTCAGGGCTGTGTGTGCACTGGACCCCAGCAGCGGTGCAGTTGCTGTGGGAGAGAGCAGAGCCCTGAGCACCACGGTCCGCCCCCCCTGTGCCCTCCCTGACCCCTGGCCTCGGAGACCACTGCCCACAGCCTCTCACCAGCGCTGGCAGTTCTCCGCTGTGGGGATGCTGGTCCCAATATCGTAGTAATTGTCCTGCTCGTCGTAGCAGCCACACCGCGCCACGCAGCTCATCACCTCCTCACTGAAGAACGGCTTGCTGGGAGGACACCTCGGGTAGCAGCCTGGAGCCGGCACAAGGCAGGTCGGAGACCCCGCAGCCGCCCCCCCATCTCCGCCTCCTTCCCGCAGGGGTGCCAGGGTCCCTGGTCGGGACGGTGTTTGACAGGGCAACCCTCACCTTCCAGGCCCGGCAGGTCCATCAGGCAGCGCCCACTGGGATTGCGGCAAGTTTTCAGGCAGGGGGCCCCGCACGGCTCGTAGTGCCACTCACACTCTCCGTGGGGGTTGTAGTAGTCACAGAACAAGGCTGAGCACATACGACAGAGGCTCAGGTGGCCTCGGGAGCCCCGCCTCCCTGTCCCGTCTCTCACCCCTGAAGTCCCCAGCCCTCACTTAGATGTCTTTTCTGGGGGTTTTATGCACACGGACATGCACACACGTGTGTACTGCATGTGTGTTGGTGTCTGCGCGTGCACACACCTGCTGCTTCCAGCTCACCCTGCACCGACCAGCAGCACTAAGTACCACGGACAGGGCCGACGCACCCCTGCACGCTTCCGTAGAGCAGTTCAGCACCACAGACACAGCCCACCCAGTCAGCACCAGGAGAACGGACAGAGCCAACCCCCCACCCCGACCCTGCAGGCAGCACCAAGGACAGCGCATTCAGCACCACGGACAGTGCCAGGGCGCTGGACTTGGCGCTCCCAGAGACAGTTCAGCACCGCAGGTTGAGCCCCACTCACGGCAGATGTCGGGGGTCCTCCAGGACACGCACACGCCCACGTCACGGCAGGCCTGGGCGTAGGCGGCCACGGCTGTGCAGAAGCACTCGCAGTCCCCGCCCGAGTCGCAGGCACACGCGTCGCTCACGCAGGCCTCGTAGTACTTGGAGGGGTCGACCTGGGGGCCGGGCGGGTGGCTGCTCAGCAGGGAGCGACGCGGTGGCCGGCCCGGCCAGGCCCTTCCACCCTCAGCCCCTCTGAGGGCAGTGACAGTTGGGGCGGGGCCCTCCCCTTCGCCACCTTCACTGAAACTTGTCACTCTAACCTCACCCCGCACCTCTCCCTGCCGTGGCCCTCTCCGGAGGGGCCCTGGGGCACACGGGGACGTCCACGGTCACGCCTGCCTTTCCTGCGCCCCCACCACTTGTCCTCCTGGGCTGGGGAGCAGACGCGGGCCCTCGTTAGAACAACAAGGAAGGGCTTCCTGGAGGACTCTGAGGCCGCTCAGCGACTGTCCACACATGAGACCGTCTGAGCTGGAGCTGTGATGGGAGGGGTCGGCCATCCTAGTGGCCCCGCCTGGGCCAGACCCAGCTCCTTCCTGGGCGAGTGGCCACAATACTGACCACCTCCAAGCCCTGCCTGCGCGCCAAGGGCCCCACTGCCCCACCTGAGCGTGGCAGGCGGCAAAGGTGGCGCTGTTGATGAGGCTGCACTGCTTCTGGGCCCACGACTTGCGGTAGGGGTTGGCCGTGCAGGGGTCTCTGGGGACAGGCGCGTCCGGGCAGGACGGGGAGAACTTCCAGCTGTTGCCGAACTCCAGGGCGTTGCCCACCACGGACTGGCCCCGCGTGGTGAAGTCGTTGATGGCCTTGTCGTCAAAGTTCCCGCAGAGCCCGCAGACCCTCCCCTGTAGATGCAGAGGCCGTGAGGGGAGGGGGAGCTGCAGCTGCAGGGCCAGCCCGAGGGGACAGCTAGCGACAGGCTGGAGGAACGTGAGGACAGTTTCCCTGTCCCCCTGAGGTGGCCAGTGAGTTTGCAGGAGGGCGGAGTGCAGAGCAGACGCCCAGTGGGGGCTCCGGTAGCAGCCCAGTGACGGGGCCAGAAGGCAAACAGCGGCCACCCAGGCACAACTTATCCCCAGGGGCCTGACCCAGCGACCTCCCGCCTCCTGCTGCATTCCGCGCCTGCCCCTTGCCTTGTAGTCCTGGCGCAGCCGGATGAACACGCTGGTCCTGCGGTCCCAGGACACCACCAGGCCGTGGCGGGTCTCCACCACCAGGTAGATGCCCATGAGTCGGACCTTGTAGGGCAGCTCCTCGCCAGGCCCCCTCTGCACCACTTTGTGAGTCCCCTCGTGCAGGATCAGCTCGTAGCTCTGGCAAGGGGCACAGGGAGCTGAGGGCTGGCCTCTGGGTGGGGCGGGGCTGTGGGCGGGGCGGGGCTGCGGGCGGGGCGGGGCTGCGGGCGGGGCGGGGTTGGTGGGGAGGTAGAGCCCCCCTCCTAGGTGGGGCAGTGGGAGCCCAGAGGCTGTGGCATGAAACTGCTGTCAGGGCCGAGTGGACAGCGGGGCTGAGGGGAGCCTGGGGGTGCATGGACAAGCTCTGCTGCCAGCGAAGGCAAGAACCCAGGGGTGAGCCACAGGGGACCACAGGGACACGGCTCTCTGCGGCACTCCCCCCTGGCCACTCCCCCTTCCTTGCCCTTAACCGCTGCTGTGTGAAGCCCCCAGGAGGTGGCCCCAGCCAGCTGCCCTGCTCTCTCCCCAGAGAACTCCTCTTTCTCTCTGTGGGCGGTGCCCCAAGTGTGGTGTGAGGACCACAGCCCCAGGAGTCCTGCCCCCCAGCCTGTGCATGTGACCTCCGGGGGGAGGGTCTTCACAGGTGGGCGACTCTGGCTCAGAGTGGACCCAAGTCCAGCGAGCTGCGTCCTTAGAAAGAAGGGGAGGACCCAGGGAGAGGCTGAGCTGGGTGACCCTCCGCCCGGGGACACCGTGAGGCACAGGAAGGACTGCGAGTGCTGGGCCCAAATCCAGCCCTGGGGGCAGGGGTGTGTCTCCAGCAGGGGCTGGAGGTGGTTCTGAGGCCCTCACCCCCAGGAAGATCTTGATGGCTTTGGAGCAGGTGACACCAGTGGTCCCACAGGGCACATTTTCGGTGACGATGCGGAAGGTCCCGTTGGTGGTGCTGCTGCCGCAGTGGTCCTGGGGTGGGAGATGAGTTGAGCCCAGCCCTGTGCGGGGAGAAGGTGCTGGGCCCCTGCCCAGGCTGGGGGGGGGGCGCACCTGGGCCAGCGTGTACTCGCAGCTCCCGTCGAAGCTGTACCGCTCGCCGTCGAAGGTGATGAAGTGGCCGTCCCCGTAGGCCACGCAGGTGCCCAGGCAGGGCCGCCGGCTGCACTCCCACCGCCGGTTCTTGCAGGTGCTGCGAGGCGACGGGTGCTGGCTCACGGGCTTCAGCGGCAGAGCTGGGCCCCAGGGCCCACACAGGGACAGCACCCCCAGCCCCATGCTCCAGGGAGGGACCCGGGACATTCCCCACCATGGCCATGCAGGGGTGAGTGAGGCCAGGACGCAGCACCTGGGCCCACCTCACCTTTACATCAGTCTCCCCATCCCTGGGCACTGGCTGGTGCTGCTTGTGCCCTCCTGGATGGCCCCATGTGCCCGCACAACCCCTGTGAGCCCTGCCCCTTCCTGACCCACCAGGTGTTGCAATCCACCCGGATGGTGTCCCCAGGCCGGTAGGTGGCGTCGTTGTGCAGACAGGGGCAGTCCTCCTCAGCCACGCAGCCTCCGTTCCCGTCAGACACCAGCCCCAGGGGGCATACACAGCCGGACACACAGTGTGTGCTGAACTGTGGACAGCAGGGCACTGTCAGCGGCTGCCCAGCGCAGGGACCAGCCGCTGGGGCTCCCAGGTTGGTGGGCCACGGCCTCGGGGCGCACTCACACAGTCCACGTCCAGCGTGTGGCAACTCCTAAGGCACTCGGCCCCCGGGGTGCCAGCTGAGGCATTGTTGCAGTCCAGGTACACCATGGGGGCCACACACCCTGGGGACAGGAATGCGTGGAGAGGGACCCCACTAGGACACCCCACCAGACCGGACAGAGCCAAGGCCCAGCCACAAGCACCAGCAAGAACCCCTCCCAGTTCCAGTTCCCTGCGAGTCCAGTCGCCAGGCTGTCCAGAGTTTGAGTGGCGGGGGAGTGGTATGTGGGCGGGGCTGGGGAGTGGGCGGGGCTGGGGAGTGGGCGGGACTAAGCGGTGGGCAGGGCTGGGGAGTGGGCGGGGCCGAGCGGTGGGCGGGGCCAGGGCAGAATGGGTGGCAGGTACCTCTGCTCTTCTGCTCTTCTGCTCCCAGGCAGCTTAATTTGCCGTTAGAACACGAGCTAGGACAGAGGATGCAGAATTTCAACCCACAATCGCTGCCCCCACATCCGGAACTTCTCTATTGCCTCAGCCTGGTCCTAAGTGTTGACCAGGACTAGGAAGGGGGGCAGTGGAGACCTGGGCACAAAAGCGCCTGGAAAGGCGGCTGAGCAATATCTGTGGGTTGCTCAGACTCCCATCAGCAATCTCTGATGGGTTGCGAGGTCCACTGTGGCCCCACGGGGACAGCTCCCTAGCCTTCTCCCTCCTCGTTTGTGCTCTGGGGACCCAGAACCGTCAGCACCCCTTGGTCAGGGCTGGGTTTCTGGGGAGGCTGAGAGAGACGCCTCCAAGTGGCCTTGGGAAGCCCCTGCATAGTCCAAGAGCCTTAGGGCGGGCCCCGCGGGTGGGTTCGAATGGGCTGTGGCGAGGGGGCTCAGGCCTCTCACCACACTATGCCGTTGTCATGCACCACCTCCCCGGGTGCCACGATGGAGCCCCGGAAGTAGCAGGGACAGGCTTCGGCGGGCACGCAGGCGCCGGCGTCATCCAGGAAGGTGTCTGGGGGGCAGGTGCATCCGTCCACGGGCACAAAGTCCACAGCGCAGGTCACGTCGGCCTGGCTCAGGGCACGGCAGGTGGGCTGGCAGCTGTCCACCATGTAGGCGTAGCGCTGGGACTTGGGGCAGTTGCTCATGTACTTGGCTGGGGGTCGCAGTGGAGGACACTCAGCTGCGTCCCAGACACCCGCCCCTCTCGTCCACCCTCCCGCCAGGCTCGTTCCCGAGTTCCGCGGAGGAGGGGGGGTGTGGCTGGGGGCGGCGCCGGCCACTCACTGCAGACGCCGTCCCTCCAGCCGTCCAGCAGCACGCCCTTGGCGGCGCAGGCGCGCACGTAGGAGGACAGGGCCGCGCACATGCAGTCCTCGCTCTTCTCGCAGTTGCACGTGTCGAACATGCAGTTCTGGGGGCGGGCGCGGGCGTCAGGGCAGTCCAGGCCACCAGGGGCTGCCCCCCATCCTGGCAGGCCCGGCGCCCAGGGGGTCTCACCGAGTGGAAGGGCGTGGGGTTGACGACCCCGTGGCAGGCTGCGAAGACGCTGGCGGGGTGCGTGAGCAGGGAGCACCAGTGCTGGGCGTAGTTCTCTGGGGACGGGAGGGAGGCTGCGCTCGGACCCCTCCTCCTTCCTTACATGCCCCGCCCGTTAGAATCTGGGCGGGAAGCTGCCCTTCCCGGCTGGCCCCTCCCAGCATACGGGTCCACCTGCGACCCCTCGCCAGATCCAGCCCAGCCCTCCCGGCACCAGCAGCGCCTGCTCTCCAGCTCCTGGGTCGCGGGTACCGTTCTCCACGCTGAGGGAGCAGGGGTCCTCGAAGCTGTTCCTGACGTTGGGGCAGGCGGCCTGGGTCTTCCAGGTGTTGGCGAAGGCGGCGGCGGTGCCCTCCACGACGCCGCTGAGTGCGCGGAAGTCATCGGCCTGGTTCTGGTTGAAGTTCCCGCAGAGGCCTGGGGCGAGGGACAGTGGGGTCAGCTGCCTCAGCTCTGCACTAGCGCCCCAGGGGGTGGAGCAGCTGCCCTCCCGACCACCACCTCCCCGCATTCCATCTGCAGCCCTCTGGAGCTGAGTCGGGTCTCTGGGTCTGGGCGGAGCCCCGCCTGGCCCTGCCCCGCCCCGCCCCCGCCCGGCCCCACCCGGCCCCGCCCCCTGCCCGCCTTACCGCACATCTGGCCTCGGTGCTCCGGGAGCAGATGTAGGAAGACCTGCATGAGTGGCACCAGCTGCACCTGGAGCTGCAGCCCGAGGGCCGTGTTCAGGATGATGAAGAAGGATGTGGGCTTCAAGATGGTGATGTTGGCTGTGGGCGGGATCCCCATCAGTAGCGGCCCACACTGGCCGTGTGGTCCCAGCCCAGGGCAAGCTGGGGACACCTAACCCCCAACAGGGGCAGGAACACCAAGCACTGAGCGCGCTGGGCACAGGGTGCTGACCCCTGCTGGAGGGACCACTGACGGTCCCATGGAATATTCTGGAAATCCCTAGAGTCATGAGGGCCAGCAGAAGTGAAAGGTGTGGGCCCACCTACGGGTCTCAGAAGCGTACCTGCGGACACGGGCAGCTGGGTGTAGATGCTGTTCATGAACACTGCCCCGTTGGACTGGATCCGGATGGTCTGGGGTGGAGGGGGCGATCAGAGGGGAGAGGCCTACCCGGTGCCCTCTGCCCTGCCTGTGTCTGGGGGTGCCACTCACCGTGTCCCCGCTGTCCAGGCTGAGTGTCACAGCTTTGAGGCAGTTCTCAGTGTCTGTCAGGCCACACTTCCGCAGCTCGGCGAGCACCGTGAAGCTGCTGTCTGCACATCTCTAAGGCGCAAAGCCCAGGGCGGGGAGGGGTCAGTGGGCTCCCCGGGCTAGAGGCAACGGCGCTAAGCTAGGGCTGCTGGGGCCCCACCCCTCCTGAGTATGGGCTAGGGTTTCCCTCTCTTCGGAGGGCGGGGGGCAGTGGCTGGCAGGGGCCTGCAGGGAGGGGCCCAGCCGTACCTTGGACAGGACGTAGCTGCAGTCCCCGTGCAGGTCGTACAGCTTCTCGTCGTAGGTGGACACGTGGGCCCCACCCTGGACTGAGCAGGTGCCTGGGCACGGGAGGTCCTGGCACTGCCACCGTCCCCCGGAGCAGGTGCTGGGCGAGGGAGGGAGCAGAGGGTGCCGTGAGGGTCTACAGTGGTCTACAGGAGCCCCAGACCCCTCACAGGGACAGGGCTGGGGCCTACCAGAAACTGCAGCTGGAGGTGAAGGAGGCGCCTGGGGCGTAGGTGCGGCCGCCGTGGGTGCAGGAGCACTGCTCCAAGGGCACGCAGCCCGTCTGGCCAACGTCATCCCACACAGTGCCTGCAGGGTGGAGTGGGTGAGGGGAGTGGGTCAGGGGCAGTAGGCGGGGCCTGGGCAGGGAATTGAGCATGTCTGGAGAGGGGTGGGACCAGACATGGGTGGAGCCGGAAATGGGCGGGATACAGAGAGGGGCGGGGCCAACAGCGGATGTGAGTCTGAGGAGGGCGGGGCCAGCACTGGGGGCGGGGCCTGAGTGGGAGGGGTCTGAAGAGGGGTGGTCCCAGACTGGGCAGAGCCCAGAGGTGGGCAATGGAAAACTTATTATCAAATATTTCCCTATTAATAGAGCTGTATTCTTAGGGGATAAATTCCAACAAGAATAGTGAGTCTGTTTTGAAACTCTAAGAACAATAGTGAGTTATGTGTTGAAATCTGGAATGTAATCAAGGTAAAGAGAAAAGGAAGTGAAATTATCACTCACCTATGGGGTGGGTTGGGGGGTGAGGGGTGGTCTGTATACTGTTTTTTCTTTTGTTTGTCTGTTTTGTTTTTGCTCTTGTTTTTGTTTATATTGGTGGTGGAATATGGGCACTGGTTAAGGGATGGGTGTTTGAGCATTGTGTAACTGAGATATAAGCCTGAGAAGTTTGTAACTTTCCACTTGGTGATTCAATAAAATAAAAAAAATTAAAAAAAAAAAAAAAGAAACAGCAGAATCCATAGGGGGGCGGGGCCAGCAGTAGGCAGGGTCGGGAGGGGTGGGGCCAGAAGTGGGTGGAGCCCAGAGGTGGGCAGGGTCAAGAAACAGCAGAATCTATAGAGGGGCGGGGCCAGCAGTAGGCAGGGTCGGGAAGGGTGGGGCCAGAAGTGGGTGGAGCCCAGAGGTGGGCGGTGTCAAGAGAGTGGGCGGGGTCTGAAGGGGCGGCTTCCAGACAGTGGGCGGAGCCGAGAGGTGGGCAGGGCCAATACGGGGGGCGGGGTCCCGAGAGGGGTGGGGGCGGGGCAGTGAGACAGGTCCCCGAGGGCAGTTCCTCCGCTCACCATCTGGGCAGAAGCAGCCGTCCACACAGTGGTCCTCGCAGAGCTGGGCACGCTCGGGGTTGGAGCAGGTGTCGGCGCAGGGCGAGCCGCACTCGAGGTGCTGCATGCCGAGGGGGCAGGTGGCGGCTGGGGGAGGGAGAAGGTTTGGCCCGGCCGGAGAGCGTCCTGGGTCACCTTCCCCCACCGCCCTGGTCTTTTCCTCCTTCCAGGCCCAGGCCCCTGCTGTCCCTTCGCTCTCTGGCATGCCTGGTCGCCGGCCAGATCCCTGTGTCCAGACCAGAGCCCCCCATCCCCCCAGTCCCAGGGCCCCGGAGGAGTATGGGGCACTGGGGCACTCACGGCAGAGGTCTGGGCGCCTCCAGTTCTGCGGCTGGCCCCCGGCGTGGGCACACTGGCGGGAATACTCGGCGAAGGTGGCGCACGGGCAGGTAGGACAGCGGCACAGGTCCTGGATGCAGGCGGCCACGTAGGCCTCGGGGTCCACCAGTGCGTGGCAGGGGCTGAAGGCAGCGCTGAGCAGGGTGCGGCGGCAGATGTCCTCCTGGGGAGAGCACGGCTGCTCAGTCCGGGGAGGCCGCCCCGCCCAGAGGCCTGGACCACTGGGGAGCGGCCTCTGGGGACACCAAGGAGGGCAGCTGAGAGGACAGAGACAGCCCCTGCCTCTGTCCCCAGCCCACTGCCGCCCGCCCTCAAGCATGTCATTTCAAAGCCATGAGCCTCCTTGGTTTCAGGGGGTCCCGGCCTGCAGGCCATTTTCCCCGGTGGGAATCCCAGCGCCCAGTGGAGCTGTGTGTGCATGTGTGGGCGCCCTCAAGGGGCACATGTGTGCACTGGCTACATGCTTAGGACATGCGTGTAGAGGATCAAAGTGTGTGGAATCACAGCAGGGAGAACGGGGGGTGGGGGAGAAAACCTTGCGACCTCCTGCCTTGAGGGCCTAGCCAAGAAAACTGAGCCCCACTCCCAGCTGCCCCTGTGGCCACAGTGGGGTCTGGAGTGAGGCCAGGGCTGGGCGGGCCTGGGCACTCGCCTCGTCTGTGCAGTTGTCGGCTGCTGAGGGCAGGGGGTCCTGGCACTGCTCTGTGGGCCCGTCCATCTTCTGCAGGTTCCCGAACTGTAGGGGCGTCAGCCTGGCATCTGTGGGAAGAAGCGCCCCCGGGTCACTGCGAGGCCCTGAAGCAGGGTGCGGTGTTCGGAGGGACCCCACCCAGGCCCAGGACCCCTGGCACCATTCGGATGGCATTGCCGGCTGGACACTGCCCCCACCGTCTTGTTCCCTGCCCAAAGCCCACTCCACAGTCCTCCCAGCCCCCGGTGGTCCAGCAGAGCCAGGGGCCCCACTCACTGTGGGCGTAGAACTCAGTGGCCACCGGGAGCCCGTTGAAGTCTCCGCACAAGCCACACGTCTGGTTGGTGTACTTGGGATCCAGCTCCAGCTGGGGGCAGGGAGGGGTCAGCCTCTCAGTGCCCCGGCCGGGGGCATCCTCCCCAGGGCACTGTCCCCGGGAGGGGCCCAGCCTTTGCAGAGGGCTTGGGGGGTGCCCCAGCAGTGGGAATCCTCACCAGGGCGCTGTCCCCGCCGTTCCACATGAAGGTCAGCACCAGCCGGACGCTGACCTTGATGTAGCTGCCGCTCTTCTCCACCAGGAGGCCAGCGCGGGCAAAGGGCAGCTTCACCCTGGGTAGAGGAGCTCAGTTCTCCCTCTGCCGGCCGGGAGGGCCATGCCCGCCCCGGGCCCTGGCCGCCCACTCACCGCTGCCCGTCCACGAGCACGGAGCCATTGGAGGCCTCCAGCACCAGCCCCTGGCTCCTGAGGACCACCCGGGTGATGGTGGGCCTGGCGTTGGCCACGCCGCGCCGCAGCTGCACGTTGAAGTCCTCGTAGGCGCCGCCGCAGTGCGCGGACAGGACGTAGTTGCACAGCCCGGGGAAGCGGAAGACGGCGCCGTCGAAGGTCTTGTAGTGGAAGTCGCCCCACGTGCTGCACACCCGGCCGTTGTGCGCGGGGTTTGGGGCTGCAGGGATGTGAGGAGGCGCCCGTCAGGCAACACGGTCTCCTGCTCTGCCCCCACCAACCTGCCCAGGGACCCCGAGACCCCGAGACTCCAGCGTCAGAGCCCGGGTCTGTGCTCCCAGCCCCCAGAGTGGTGGCCACTTACGGCTGATGGTGGGGAAGAGGATGGCGGAGGGGACGAAGGTCAGCTGCTGGGCTGCAGAGGACAGGTAGGTCACATGCCGGCACCAGCCAGCACCAGGCCCTTGTCTCGGGCCACCCCAGGGCTCCAATTTGGTCCAGGTTGCTCCCGGAACAGTGACCTCTCCTGGACCCTCCTGCCTGCCCCAGACACTCCTTTTTTTTTTGTCTTTTTAGGTCACACCCGGCGATGCACAGGGGTCACTTCTGGTTCTTCACTCAGGAATCACTCCTGGCAGTGCTCAGGGGACCATATGGGATGCCGGGGATTGAACCTGGGTCGGTAGCATGCATGGCAGATGCCCTCCCCGCTGTGCTACCACTCCAGCACTCCAGCCCCTGCCCCAGACACTCCTGCCCTGGGCTTTCCAGACATGTGTCGCTGAACATGCATGTGTATGTGTATGTATGTGAGGAAGCGGAGTGTGCACATGTGTGGAGGTGTGAAGGGTGTGCATGTGCGTGAGGTGTGAAGTCTCTACAGGATGTGTGCATGGAGAGGTATGAGTGGGTGTGTAAGAGGAATTGTGAGTGTGGGTGTGTGCCTGAGGAGGTGTGAGTGTGGGTGTGTGAGGAGGTGTGAGTGGGTGTTACATGGGTGTGAGAGGAGGTGTGACCAGGCGTGCATGGGTGTGTGAGAGAGATGTGCTCAGATATGTGTGTAGGTATGAGTGGGTATGTGTATGTGTGAGGAGGTGTGGGTGTGTGTGAGGAGGTGTGAGTGAGAGTGTGAGGAGGTGTGGGTGTGTATGAGGAGGTATGGGTGTGTGTGAGGAGGTGTGGGTGTGTGTGAGGAGGTGTGAGTGAGAGTGTGAGGAGGTGTGGGTGTGTATGAGGAGGTGTGGGTGTGTGTGAGGAGGTGTGAGCGAGTGTGTGAGGAGGTGTGAATGGGTATGTGTGAGGTGTGGATCTGTGAGGAGGTGTAGGTGCATGTGAGGAGGTGTAAGCGAGTGTGTGAGGTATAAGTGAGTGTGTGAGGTGTGAGTGGGTGTGTGTGAGGTATGGGTGTGTGAGAAGGTATAAGTGAATGTGTGAGGAGTTGTGAGCGAGTGTGAGGTGTGAGTGGGTGTGTGTGAGGTGTAGGTGCATGTGAGGAGGTGTAAGTGAGTGTGTGAGGAGCTGTGAGTGAGTGTGTGAGGTGTAAGTGAGTGTGTGAGGTGTGAGTGGGTCTGTGTGTGGTGTGGGTGTGTGAGGAGGTGTAAGTGTGTGTGAGGAGTTGTGAGCGAGTGTGTGAGGTGTGAGTGGGTGTGTGTGAGGTGTGGGTGTGTGAGGAGGTATGGGTGTGTGAGGAGGTGTGAGCGAGTGTGTGAGTTGTGAGTGGGTGTGTGAGGAGTGAGTGTGTGTGAGGAGTGTGAGCGGGTGTGAGCAGGTGTGTAGGAGTGTTGGGCTCTGGTACAAACCTAAATTCTCTCTGTGCACCGCCCCGCCCCCACCCTCCTCTGCCCTTTTGCGGCCAGGGGAGCCCAGGAGGGCCTCTGTGACATGTGGGCGGTTTGGGAGTCCCCCTGCCCTTACTGCAGCCCGCGCCTGGCCCCAACCCGGCGTACCGAAGTCCATCCTCTGAGGGTCCACAGCAGCCTGTGAGCCCGCCCAGCTGGGCTGTGCATCCTGCTGGGTGTCTGTGGAAAGGGAGGGGAGGGGGAGTTCTGAGCAGCTCTGGGTGCACCCCGTGGGCTGCGTGCGAGGCAGGGGTCATGTGGACAGGCCCTGTCGCCAGGGGCAGATGATGAAATCAGGAAGGTTCCGGCAGGGCACCGTGCCAGTGGCCTTGCACTGACCCCTGCTGTCCTGTGTTCCCGGGACAGGGCCGCTAGGCGATTTGCGGGGCATGGAGTCAGGAACAGGCGTTGGCACCGCTGCCCCTGACCTTGGGTGAGGCCTGACCATCCGCGTGTCCCTCGGCCAAAGACAAAGACGTGCTTTGTTGGGGATGCGGACACGCACAGGGAGGCTTTCGGGCGCGAGTCAGCGGAAAGCCAGGCCGGGCCAGCTCCACGGCAGGACCATCACTTGGCAGGCGGGAGGCCAGGGGAGGCTGGGCCAGGCCCTGCGGGCTCGCGGGGCCAGTGCTGGTGTCTGTCCCCCTCTGTGTCCCACTGGGGCTGGGGGACTTCTGCCCCTTCCCACCACCCCTCTCAGAAGCCACAGCACCTACCTGAAATAACCCCCTCACCGGCCACGCAAGCCCCTCCCCTCGGGTCCCCATTTCAGCAGCTCCCTGCAGGGTGACAGCGGGGACCCCCCCAGGAAAGCCCCTGCCTTGTGGGCACACCCAGTACCTACCCCCACTGGAGGCTCCCCTCACTCCTGAAAACCCACCCGGAGAAAGGGGCACCCCCAGCAGGGTCACCCTGGGGGCACCCGCTCTGGGGCAGGGAGGATACCAGTTCTTATGGAAGCCAGACCCGAGTCTCAGCTGGGCAGGTGGGCAGGTGGGTAGATGGGCAGATGGGCAGATGGGTATATGGGAAGGTGGGCAGGTGGGTAGATGGGCAGATGGGTATATGGGCAGGTGGGTATATAGGCAGGTGGGTATATGGTAAGGTGGGCAGGTGGGTAGATGGGCAGATGGGTATATGGGCAGGTGGGCAGGTGGACATATGGGCAGGTGGGTAGGTGGGTAGATGGGTAGGTAGGTAGGTAGGTCGGTGGGTAGGTGGGTAGGTGGGTAGGTAGGCAGGTGGGTAGGTAGGTAGGTGAGTAGGTAGGTAGGTGGGTAGGTAGGTAGGTGGGTAGGTGGGTAGGTGGGTAGGTGGATATATGTGCAGGTGGGTAGGTGGGTATGTGGGTAGGTGGGTAGATGGGTAGGTGGGTAGGTAGGTAGGTGGGTATGTGGGTAGGTGGGTAGGTGGGTAGGTGGGTAGGTGGGTAGGTGGATATATGTGCAGGTGGGTAGGTGGGTATGTGGGTAGGTGGGTAGATGGGTAGGTGGGTAGGTAGGCAGGTGGGTAGGTAGGTATGTAGGTGGGTAGGTGGGTAGGTAGGTAGGTGGGTAGGTGGGTAGGTGGGTAGGTGGGTAGGTAGGCATTTGGTGGGGTTTAGCTTCCAGGAAACCCTCACAATAGTTGGGGGAAACCCTCCTGTCCCCTCACCCCTAGAAAGTGGGCACAGGACCCTGTCAGATCCCTCTCCTGAACAGAGTCCCCATCCCTGACCCTGAGTGTCTTGGCACCCTGGGCACGCTGCCTAGTGCCCTGCTGAGGCCCTGGGAGAAAGACCGGGCAGGGCTACAGCCACTGGCCAGCGCAGTCCCATCTCCCGGGAGCAGCCCCCGAGTCCCTAAGCAGGTCTTAGAGGGGACAGGAGGGAGTAGCCATGCGGGGACCGCGGGGGCCTTGGCCAGAGTCCCCTTCCCAACCCTGAGGCTCGTCCTCTCCGCGGTGTCCAGAGGGACCCCGACTGCAGAGGCTGAGGCCCTGGAGTGTCCGGCCCCTTCCCAGCAGGGGACCTGCGGTGGTCTTCACCGCACCCCTGCATGCAGAATCTTCAGCCTTACCTGCCTTCGGCACCAAGAGCAGGACCCAGAGGGCCCAGGGCAGAGCCCAGTGCCCGGTGCCCATGCTGGGGCCGGCGTGTGGGTACAGGGAGTGCGGCTCGGCGCTCGCCAGCCTGGGGGCCTTGGGGCTTATGTAGCAGGAAGTCTTGGCCCAGAGCCCAGCTGGCACTTGGGGCGCTGCCCTCTCCCCCCACTTGCCACGTATGTTTGCTCTCAGGAGGAAGGACCAGCGCTGAACCCCACCCCGCCTGCCCCATCGGGGAGGGGTCAGCCAGCCCCAAGGCGGCTGCTGGGCTGAAGGTGGTCATGGGAGGGGCCAGGGGACCCTGCTTCCCGAGGGAAGCACCCTCCCCTCCAGGACCATCATGCAGCCTGGCAGTGGGGCTCGGAGGTGACAGGGATGCCTGCAGGGGCCCCTCACCCCCAGTAGCCCCAGGTAGGAGCTATGGCATCCCAGCTGCCGGCCGGAGTGGGGTCGGCGGCACCAGTGCAACCCCCAACCAGGTTTCGCCCCCAGTCTCACATGGCTGCCCAGCCCCACGTCCATGGGTCCCTGTGCTGGACCAGTGGTCCAGCCAGAGTTGCCAGTGGTCACCCAGGCCTCCCACATGCTAGGGAGCCACCGAAGGCCCACGCTCCTGTGCCTGGGGTCACGCAGCCCCATGCCCCACTGCTCCCAGTCCCTGTCCCTGCTCCATGCCTGAGCCTGGGGTCCTTACTGATGGCACGGGTGAGTCCCCTGCTGACCGCCCAGTGGAGTCCCCATTGACCATGCGGGTGGGGTCCCCTGCTGACCGCCCAGTGGGGTCCCTATTGTCCATGCAGGTGGGGTCCCTTGCTGACCACCCGGTGGGGTCCCTACTGACCATGTGGGTGGGGTCCCCTGCTAACTGCCCAGTGGGGTCCCCACTGTCCCCACGGGTGGGCTCCCCTGCTGACCACCTGGTGAGGTCCCCATTGTCCATGCGGGTGGGGTCCCTTGCTGACCACCCGGTGGGGTCCCTACTGACCATGTGGGTGGGGTCCCCTGCTGACTGCCCAGTGGGGTCCCCACTGTCCACACGGGTGGGCTCCCCTGCTGACCACCCAGTGGGGTCCCTACTGACCATGTGGGTGGGGTCCCCTGCTGACCGCCCAGAGGGGTCCCCACTGTCCACACGGGTGGGGTCCCCTGCTGACTGCCCAGTGGGGTCCCTAGTGACCATGCGGGTGGGGTCCCCTGCTGACTGCCCAGTGGGGTCCCCACTGTCCATGCGGGTGGGGTCCCCTGCTGACTGCCCAGTGGGGTCCCTACTGACCATGTGGGTGGGGTCCCCTGCTGACTGCCCAGTGGGGTCCCTACTGACCATGAGGGTGGGGTCCCCTGCTGACTGCCCAGTGGAGTCTCCACTGTCCATGCGGGTGGGGTCCCCTGCTGATTGTCAGTCCACACTGACCATGCGGGTGGGGTCCCGGGCTGACCGCCCAGTGGGGCCCCTAACTGGCTGTTGTGGTGCTTGTCTGCTGAGAAAGTGCAGGCTGGGTGTGGTGTACAGCTAAGGGGCTCAGGGGCTCAGGTGAAGGGTTTGGGGTTCAGGTAAGGAGTTCGGAGGCCAGCTGAGGGGCCTGGGGGCTCAAGTAAGGGGCTCAGTGCGGGGCTCTGCTCGGCCAGGACACAGGTACAGCGGTGTCTCCCTGGCAGGGGGTACGGGGCACCCACCTGGGCCCCGCAGTGCTCTGGCTGCCCCACCCCCGGCACAGTGGGGGAGCGGGAGCAGCTGGGGTCCCGGCGGGGCTGGCCGGGTGCAGGATTGAGACATCCCGGATGCGGCGGCCAAAGGAGCTGTGCCTGTTTGCGCTGCCCGTTTACATCTTCACACTTGAGGGAGCTGAGAACAGATGCTGCAGGAAGGCCCGGCCCTGCCGGGAAGGGGCCAAGCCAGCGGCCTCCTGCGGCTCCCGGGACAGTGCCAGGAACTGTCCTGGGCGAGCCAGGAGCAAGCCAGGCCGGGCCTTGGGCAGGAGGGGCAGAGGCCACGGGACGGGACCCCACGTCACAGCCTTTGCTCACTGAGATTCCGAAGCTGCTGCTCGTGCCCTCCCCCGCCCCCCCCCCCGCAGGGCACTGGGGAGCATGGGGCCGGTCCTCGGGCCCACTGACATGGTGTGTCTCTCCCTGCGCCCACGTGGGTCCTTGGGGGTCCCGTGTCTCCCCTGTCCCCCCGTGCGTGCCTTTGATGCTGACTGCAACAGCCCCCTGTGTGGGTCTTCTCTTGCTGCAGGAGCTCTGGGCGTCACCCCAAGAGATCACTGTGACATGCTCGGGCTCCTTGTTTGCGCCTCCCTGCAGCCCTCACTTCCAGACCTTCAACCTAACTGAGCTCATTTTCACATGCAGCTTAGGGTTGGGGGCCAAATCCCTCTTTGGAGACAGATGCCCCATTTCCATAGCCCCCTTTGTGGTTGGTTCCTTCCCCCGACCAGCCTGAAGCCCAGCTGCTCCTAGAGTCTCCCTCCGTCCCCCAGCCCTCCTGTTATCCCTCTTTCTCCCTCTTTCTGTCTTCCTCTCCCCTCTAACTCCTCCTTCTCTCCTTCCCTTCCTCTCTCCTCTCTCCCTTCCTCCCTCTCCCTCCCTGCCTCTCTCTCCCTCCCCCTTTCCCTTCACTCTCTCTCTCCCACTCCTTCTCTCTCTCACTCTCTCTCCTCCCTCCCTCCCCCTCTCTCACCACCCCCATTTGGTTCTTTATGCCTCGTTTTAGCAATGTAGCTAAATTGTATGACATGTTGAAATCAGGAACTGTGATGTCTCCAGTTTTGTCCTATTCCAAGACACTCTTGCTCTTCGGTTCCTACGATTCTGTATGGATCTTAGAGAGAAGCCCTGCAGAGCGACCCCGGGATTGTGGCAGGAGCAGGAGCTACCGTAGTTCTGACTTCCCTGGGAAATCGGGCATCTGAGCGTGGGGTCCTTAGGTCCATGCGGACGGGGCTCTTGAGTGACCATCAGTGGTGCTTGTCATCCTCATCTTTCCGCCCTGGTTAGGGGTATTGTTGAGTATTTTGTGTGTGGGCTACTCCTGGGAGTGACGGGGGCACGTCTGGGGGAACACGTGCAGGGGTGGAGCCAGAGGCCCCCTGTGTGCACTCTCAGCCCCTTAGGTGCTCTCCCCGCCCTCTACCTGGAGAGCTTACTCTTTGGGCTGCTATTGCCAGTAAAATGGTTTTCTTGTTTTTTGAGCTTTTTTTTTCCGGCTTTTTGGGTCACACCCGGCTATGCACAGGGGTCACTCCTGGCTCTGCACTCAGGAATTACTCCTGGCGGTGCTCAGGGGACCATATGGGATTCTGGGAATCGAACCCGGGTCGGCCGCATGCAAGACAAACACCCTACCCACTGTACTATCGCACCAGCCCTCGGCTTTTGAGCTTTTTGTTGCTCGTGTAAGGCAGTTTTGCGAAGTTCACTCATTAGCCCTGTCTTTGTCTCTTTGGGCTGTTCTTTGCAAAGAGCTTATCAGCGCTAGCTTATCTCCCCGGCTCTGGGGGGCGGGGTCCCAGACCACAGTGCCAGCCTGCTCGGATTCCACTGAGGCTGCCTGGGCGTCTCTGATTAGCAGGCGCTCTCTCCAGGGCTGTGAGCCCTGGGCAAGCACAGTCTCGGGCTAGGGCCTCAGCGTCTGAACTGGGGACAGGACAGGGGGATGCAGACCCAAGCAAACTTGAACCATTGTTTGGAGTGGAATCTTCAGTTCTCGAGAGCATGTCACCTGCGTCTGGGAAGGAGAGATCTTCCCTTCTGTTCCTAGTGGCGACTTGAGAAAATCACAAGAGAATCTTCAAGTTTGGAGAATTACCTTCTGCGTCACTGCATGGATGCTCGGGACCTTTCTGTGATGAGATGACGGTGGCATTGCATGCTGTTTGTGCGTGTTGAACCACCTTCGCATTCCAGGCATGAACCCTGTTTGCCTTGTGTACAGCCCTTTTCATCTACTCTGAGCCAGTCTGCTGGCACCTGATGTGGAATTTTTCACTAATATTCACCATAAAGCAGTTTTCTTTTCTTGTATTTCTTTGATTTCTTTCCGACTCTCATCAGGGAAATGATGGTCTCATGAGATGAATTAGTGGATGCTCCCTCCTTATCAATTTTTGCGGAGTTTAAGGGATATTGGCATTAATTTTTCTTTAAACTGTTTGGTACAATTCAGGGGCGAGAGACATAGTACAGTAGGTAGGGCACTTGTTTCACACGCATCTGACCTGGGTCAATCCCTGGCATCCCATACAGTTCCCTGAGCCCCATCCGGAGTGATCCCTGAGCCAGGAGTAAACCCTGAGCACAGCCAGGTGTGCCCCCGCAAAAACAGGAGACAAAACAGCCAGAGACACACAAACAAATCTAGGAACTGAGCAACTCTCAGCAGGAATGTCTCTGGAGTTTGCAGTAGGCCACCTTCTCCGGGCCACCCCAGACGGGAGCAGGTGCCTTCCCTCCACCTGTTCCCCGGGAATCCTGGTGGCCGCCATCTTCCAGAACCCATTGGAAAACCCAGGCACGGGCCAGCAGTGATGACACATGCCAGGCCTCAAGGGATAGCGGAAGAGCTGGTCCTTCTCCTCTCCTGCCCCAACGGGACCCTGAGGTGACGCCCACAAATGGTCCCTGGCTCCTTATTAAGCTCCTTAATGGCCATGATCCCAGAGACACACAAACGAATCTCTGAACCAAGCGGCTCTTGGTAAAAATTTCTCTAGACCCTAATTATTAAAATTTCAGAATTCTAAGACTG
Source organism: Sorex araneus (assembly GCF_027595985.1). NCBI lineage: Eukaryota > Metazoa > Chordata > Mammalia > Eulipotyphla > Soricidae > Sorex > Sorex araneus. The sequence continues at coordinate 168,109,396 of NC_073307.1, read as the reverse complement.
TGCGGCCACTCCTGCGGCCGCATGACATCATATGCTACTCATAACCAGCAAAACAAAACAAACTGTCTAACTGTTGCCTTGTCAGCAGGTCTGGGTGTTGGGGGAAAATTCCAAATAATAGTGCTGGGACCGGTGTCAAAATATTGAATGTAATCAAAATAGAGCTGGAGCAATAGCACGGCGGGTAAGGCATTCGCCTTGCATGTGGCTGACCCAGGTCCGATTCCTCTGCCCCTCTCGGAGAGACTGGCAAGCTACCGAGAGTATCTTGACCGAACTGCAGAGCCTGGCAAGCTACCCGTGGTGTATTGGATATGCCAAAAACAGTAACAAGTCTCACAATGGAGACGTTACTGGTGCCCACTCAAGCAAATCGATGAGCAACAGGATGACAATGGTAACAATGAATCAAAATAGAGAGAGTAATGTGGAAATAATCTGCCACACAGGCAGGGTAGGGGTGAGATTGGGGGTATGCCGGGGTTTTTGGTGGTGGAGAATGTGCATTGGTGAAGGGATAGGTGATTGAGCACTGTATGACCAAGACTCAAACATGAAAGCTTTGTAATTGTTCTCACGGTGATTCAATAAATAAGAAAAAACAAAAACAAAAAACAAAACTGAAACAAAACAAATCTTTGGTAAAATTCATCAGTAAAGCTCTTTTGCGCTGGACTTCTTTGGGTGGGTTTCAGTTACCAGTGAATCTGGTTACCAGTGAGCTGCAGTTCTAATTATCTTCCTTACCGCTTTCTGAATCCATTTCATTAGATGACGTGTGTCTGTGGCTTAGTCCGTTTCCTCCAGGCGATTGAGTCTGAAGGCATCACTTGCTCACATTTCTCCTATAACCATTTGCACATGTGAAGTTAGTTGGAAAGTATCTATTTCTTTCTTTCTTTCTTTTTTTTTTTTTGCTTTTTGGGTCACACCCGGCGATGCACAGGGGTTACTCCTGGCTCTGCACTCAGGAATTACCCCTGGAAGTGCTCAGGGGACCATATGGGATGCTGGGAATTGAACCCGGGTCGGTCGCGTGCAAGGCAAACGCCCTACCCGCTGTGCTATCACTCCAGCCCCGGAAAGTCTCTATTTCTGATTTTAGTACTTTATTTTCTTCTCTTCTTACCCCATCTACTTAAAATTTGGTCAGTTTTACTGCATTTTTCAGAGAAGGAGCTTTTGGCTTTCTCTGGATTTTTTTTTTTCTGTTTTCTGTATCTCTGCTCTGACCTTCCCTCCTTGCTTCTGCAGACTTTAGGGTTACTTTCATTTTTCTTGTTGCGTAAGGTGTCTGTCGTCTGTTGTCAGACCACTGGCCTGGGAGGTCTCTTCTCTCTGATTGCCTGTCCTTCTGGCCGCAATTTCCCTCTGTGCACTTGTGCTTAACTCACCCATTTTGGGATAAGGTATTGGAAAGCCCAGAGTCTGTGTTAAGCCTCGTGGAGAGTGGCGTTCGGCTGAGGGCCACGAGCCGACACGCAGGCTCTCCAGGCCGCTGTGGCGGAGGCCTGGCTTCAGCACACCCCTCAGCGTGGCGGAGCGACGCGGCCATTCCCGCTGAAGCAGGCCGCAGGGTGCAGGTGCCACAGTGCCCTTACCCAGGGGCCGCGGCGAGGCTCAGGTCTGAGCATCACTGAGGAGCCCTGGTTTCCCGCCGCGTGGGGGGCTTCCCTGCCTTCTCCCTGGGTTCGCCGGCTCCTGAAGGGAGTGTGGTTTGCGTCTCGCATCCTTGTGCGCCTCAGAATCCCGTCTGCGATGGAGCTGAAGCGTCACTCCTTTCTGACAGAAGGTACTTTGCTTCGGTGTGATTTCTTAACACTTGTTGAAATTATTTTGAAGCATAAAGGCATGGCTTATTCTGGAGAATGTCTTATATCCCCCTTCCTGGGGGGGGAGTGTGTGTGTCCTACAAGGAATTGGTGGTTTGGGGCCTGTCCAAGCCTCCATTTCCTTGTCGATTGTCTGCTACTCTACCTATTATTGAGAATGTGATACCAAAGCCTCCAGTTGAGGCTGGAGGGATAACACAGCGGGTAGCGCACTTAATTGCACACGACCAACCTGAGCTCAATCCCCAGTGTCCCTTATGGTCCCCTGAGTCCGCCAGAAGTAGACTAAGAATCAGCCTGAGCACTGCTGGGTATGGCCCCACACCGAAACAAACAAACTTTTAAAAATACTATCTCCAACTACCTTCTTCTCTCAGTTTTTTCCACATTATCTTTATGAATTTGTGGGCTATGTTGTTTGGTGCATTTATATTCACAATTTTTCTATTTTCTCCTTGACTTGGTGGTCTTATGGGGAATCACTTTGATGGCTTTGTTAACTTTTACCTCTTGAAACCTGTTTTTATCTGACATTAATCCTATATGCCTGTACTGTCTCTCTCTAGCCTTTTACTCGCCAGCTCTGTGTCTTTCGTTCTGCTGCGAGGTCCTTGCAGTGGTCTGCGGGGGCTGTGGTCTTGCTGTGGTCTACGGGGGCTGTGGTCTTGTGTCAGCCCTGCCTTTCGGCCCCAGAGGCTGTGTCCATCTGGGGTAAGTGCGGGCAGGGCGGGCTGCCTCTGCCTGTCTCTGCTGCTTCCTGAAGCCTCACTCCTGGGCACCTTCTCCTCCACGACTGCCGCTTGCCTTCAGCTGAGCTGCAGACACAGGCTCCACTTGTCTGAAGCTCCTGTACATTTGTTCTTGCTATAACCAATCACATCTTTTCCGCCTCTGTGCCCAACGACAGATAAATGACCATTTTATGATTTGTAGTTATAACCCTTTGTTGAGTCCTCTCCACTGGCCCCCTCTTGCCTGACAGGAGACTCCGATGCCTCTGTCCAGCTGCTGTCCACTGCCTGCTGCCCCCATCTCTGCACTGAGAGCTGCAATAGCCAGCTCTGTCGGCTTTTACTGAGATGCAAAAGGCTTAAATTTCCCCTCAATTTTAAAGGATGATTTTGACAGACGCAGAATTCTTGCTTGATTGTTTTTTGTTTGGGGGGCCACACCTGACTGCTCAAGGGTTACTCCTGGCTCTGTGCTCGGGGATCTCTATTGGTGGTGCTCAGGGGGCCATTTTGGGGTGCTGGGGATCAAGTGTGGGTCGGCCGTGTACAAGACGAGCGCCCTCCCCACTGTGCTATCTCTCCAGCCCAGATTGTCTTCTTCCTTTCAGCACTCCGAGTAAGTCATCTGCTGTCTTTCTGGTTTCTAAGATTTTCTTTCTGTTTGTTTTTCTTTTATTTTGGGAACTTTTTTTTGAACTATTTTTTTCTTTTTGGGTCACATCCAGCGATGCTCAGGGGTTACTCCTGCTTCATGCACTCAGGAATTACTCCTGGCGGTGCTCAGGGGACCATATGGGATGCTGGGAATAAAACCCGGGAATTTTGGGAACTTTTTGGTGGTACTCAGGGCTTACTTAAATTTTAATTTTGGTGGTCCTCAGGGCTTACTCCTGACTCTGCATTCAGGAATTACTCCTGGCAAGCTTGAGGGGCCATATGGGGTGCCGGGGATCAGACCTGGTCAGCCGAGTGCACGAGGCAAACGCCCTCCCCGCCGCGCTGTCTCTCTGGCACCAGGCTTCTAAAATTTCTGAGGAGCCTGAGGATGTCTTGTGTGTGGTGAATTTCTTCTCTCTGAGCGACATGGGCTTCTTTCCTTGCCTCTGTCTTATAAGATATGCCATTATATTGATTATAAGGTCATTCGGTATCGATTCCTTTTAGCCTATCCTCATTGGACTTGGGCCGCGGGGATGTTTCCAGCCGCTATTCCTTCCGAAGAGGAAGTCCTCTCCTCCCTCTGCCCAGATTCTTGTCCTGTGTGGCCACAGCAGGGTCTCTGGGCTCCCTTCGCTCTTCTCCTGCCCCCCCAAAGCTCAGGCGGCTTCTCATCCTGTCTTTAAGTTGACAAAGTCTTTCTTGCATCACCTGAAATCTGCTCTTGAATCTCTCTTTGTTCTTTACATTATACTTTTCAGCCCCGGAATTAATTTTTTTTAAAGTATTTTTGTCTTTGTTCACACTTAGTTTTGTCCATGTATAATTTTCCAGACTTCCTTTGATTCTTTGTTTGTATCTGTCTTTAGCTCTTTGAGATAACTGTCTAGTTTAGAGTCTTTGTCTAGTAACAGTGATATCTGGGTTTCCTCAGGGTAGTTTTGGCTAATTAACTGTGTTCCCTTGAGTGGGTCATATTTTCCTGTTTCTCTGTAAGCTTTTTTGATTGGAAGTTGCATATTTTGAAGCTGCAACCACCAGACTTTGTAATGTCCCTGTCAAGGTAGCAGGGGGGAGGAGTGGTGGAAGGATAGGGAAGGGGACTTTGGGGGAGGGAAGTTGATAGTGGTGGTGGGATTGGTGTTGAGATATTATAGGCCTAAAAGTCAACTATAAATAACTGTGCAAATCACGGTTCCTACAGTAAATAATAAATTATAAAAATTTTTAAAATTGTGTATTTTAACTAAATACAGTGACTCTGGAAATTACTTTTCCTGTCTCCAATGGTTTATTCCTCCTCCCCTCCTCCTTTGTTCCTCCCTCTCTCTATTCCTTCTCTATTCCTTCCTTTCTCTTTTTTTATTTCTGTCCTTCCTTCTTCCTTCCTTCTTCCTTCCTTTCTCCTTTCCTTTCTTTCTTTCTTTCTTTCTTTCTTTCTTTCTTTCTTTCTTTCTTTCTTTCTTTCTTTCTTTCTCCTTCTTTCTTTCTTTCTCTTTCTTTCTTTCTTTCTTTCTTTCTTTCTTTCTTTCTTTCTTTCTTTCTTTCTTTCTTTCTTTCTTTCTTTCTTTCTTTCTTATTTCTTTTGCACATTTCTTCTTTCTTTTTCCCTCTCTGCCTCTTTCTTTCTTCCTTTCTTCCTTCCTGAAAGATGCAGTGGTCTGTTTTTTATTTTTCTTTTTGGGTCACACCTTGCGAAGCTCAGGGGTTACTCCTGGCTCTGCACTCAGGAATTACCCCTGGCAGTGCTCAGGGGACCATATGGGATGCTGGGAATTGACAGAGTGGTCTCTGCTGTTCCAGGAGCTCTGATGCCTGGACTCCCGTGAGGTCCACCTGCATATGTGTGCAAGTCTGAGAAACAGAGGGCGAGGGACAGTGTCCTGCAAGGGCACCAAGCCATGGGGCAACCCCAGAGCTGCCACGTGGCCTCTGGAGCATCCGGGCCCGAGAGCAGTGTCTGGACTCTGCACAGCACGGCCAGGTCTGGTGGCAGTGCTGCGGTTCAGAGGGCGAGGCTGTCCTGGCTGGCCTAGCCAAGAGTGACCCTGACCCACTTCCAGGAGACGCCCCCAGTTTCAGGGACAGGGAGCACATCTCGGCCCCGTGTATCAGAATAGGCACGTAGCTCTGGAAGGGGCGGAGCCAGCATCTGTGCAGGGCAAAGGGTGAGGCCTATGCCCATACATGGGTGCTCACACCTATCCCGCCTGCCCACCTGCCCACCTGCCCATTTGTGTCACCTGGGAGGGTGCAGGGAGCCCAAGCGTTGCTGGAAATCACTCCAAACAAGGATTCCCCTGTCTGCTGGCTGGGGATGTGGACACGGAGTGTGGGAAGACGTGGCGGGTGGGGCAGTGGGTCCCTCCTAGGCAACAGACAAAGCCAGACTGAGGCAGGTTGCCCCTCCTCTGTGCCTACCCTGCTGAGGTGGGCAAGGAACAGCCCCCTCCAGGGCACCCTCTGGGCCGCCCCACGGTGCAGGGTGGGTGGAGGGTAAGCGCAGAGGCCAGTGGCAGCTTCGGCGGTATTTGCTCAGGATTAGAGGCTCAGGAGAGCAAATAGCAGGGTGGGCCACGTCCTGGTCCCCTGAGATCACCGGGTGTCAGCACAAACACCCGTGCTGGCCCTGTGCCCTGCATGCCCTGGCCCGGGGGCCGGACCCACAGTGATCCGTGACCCTTTGGGCGACACCCTCTGGTCCTGCCCACACCCCCAGCGTGTCGGCCAGGGTGGAGGACTGTCTGTGGGTCCCACCCGGGCACTTTCCCTGCGCCCTACCAGGGCCCCCGCGTACCCCACACCCTGGTAAGTGGGCACAGGGTGACTGGGGTCGTGAACTTTGAAGGCGGCCATGCTCACAGGGCCAAGGGCAGGGAGAGAGTTCCGGGGCTGCCAGTAGCTGCCTGTGCGCATCCTGCCTGCCCCGAGCGGGTCTGAGCTCACTGAGCAGCCTCAGAGCATGGAGGGGGCAGAGGACACAGAGAGATGCTCAAGCCGGCCATGGGAAGGGCACCCCTGCTTCACTGGGAGTAGGGGTAGGGGCTGCCACCGAGGGCCGGAGGCCAGGAGGCATGCAGGTGACCAAGAGGGCATTCAGGTGTAGAAGGGTGCAGGTATAGGGGGGTGCAGGTGTAGGAGGGTTACAGGTGTAGGTGTAGGTGAGGGTGCAGGTGTAGGTGGGGTACAGGTATAGGTGGGGTGCAGGTGTAGGTGGGGTACAGGTATAGGTGGGGTACAGGTATAGGTGGGGTGCAGGTGTAGGTGGGGGTGCAGGTGCAGGTGTAGGAGGGGTGCAGGTATAAGTGGGGGTGCAGGTGTAGGTGGGGGTGCAGGTGCAGGTGTAGGAGGGGTGCAGGTGTAGGAGCGGTACAGGTGTAGGAGGGGTGCAGGTGTAGGAGGGGTACAGGTATAGGTGGGGGTACAGATGCCAGTGTAGGAGGGGTGCAGGTATAAGTGGGGGTACAGGTGTAGGTGGGGGTGCAGGTGTAGGAGCAGTGCAGGTGTAGGTGGGGGTGCAGATGTAGGTGGGGGTGCAGGTGTAGGAGGGGTTCAGGTGTAGGAGGGGTGCAGGTGTAGGTGAGGGTGCAGGTATAGGTAGGGGGCAGGTGTAGGTGGGGGTGCAGGTATAGGTAGGGGCAGGTATAGGTAGGGGGCAGGTGTAGGGGGCAGGTGTAGGGGGTGCAGGTATAGGTAGGGGGCAGGTGTAGGAGGGGTGCAGGTGTAGGTGGGGTGCAGGTGTAGGTGAGGGTGCAGGTATAGGTAGGGGGCAGGTGTAGGTGAGGGTGCAGGTATAGGTGGGGTGCAGGTATAGGTAGGGGGCAGGTGTAGGGGGGTGCAGGTATAGGAAGGGGTGCAGGTGTAGGTGGGGGTACAGGTATAGGTAGGGGCAGGTATAGGTAGGGGGCAGGTGTAGGGGGCAGGTGTAGGGGGTGCAGGTATAGGTAGGGGGCAGGTGTAGGAGGGGTGCAGGTGTAGGTGGGGTGCAGGTGTAGGAGGGGTGCAGATATAGGTGGGGTGAAGGTATAGGTAGGGGGCAGGTGTAGGAGGGGTGCAGGTGTAGGTGGGGTGCAGGTGTAGGAGGGGTGCAGATATAGGTGGGGTGAAGGTATAGGTAGGGGGCAGGTGTAGGGGGTGCAGGTATAGGAAGAGGTGCAGGTGTAGGAGGGGTGCTGGTATAGGAAGGGGTGCAGGTGTAGGAAGGGGTGCAGGTGTAGGTGAGGGTGCAGGTATAGGTAGGGGGCAGGTGCAGGAGGGGTGCAGGTGTAGGGGGTGCGGGTGGTCTGGTGCAAGCAGTCCAGGTCTTGACGTGGCTGCATGGGGCTAAGGGGGAGGAGACACACCCCACCCCTGCTTCCCCAAAGGTGTGGGCAGAGGTTTGGAGCCGGGGGCCGGGCCTGCTGTGTCTCTGGGCATCTGTCCTTGTGGCCATGGGCATTGCTTCCCGGCCAGCCTGGTCCCAGAAGGGACTCGGCTGCTGTTCATCCCCTGGCCGGTGGTGAGCCAGGACCAGGTCTGGCAGGTCACTGGCCACTCAGTCCCTGCTCCCCAGCTCAGCCACCTCCCTGCCTCAGTGTGAGCAGCTGCGCTCACTCTGGAACCTTCTCCCAGGGCTGCTGCTGGGGTCCCCAGGGACATAGTTCTATCTGTGTGGTGCCAGGTGCAGGACACGTCCCCCATCAGGCAGAGGGCCTTCCCCCTCTAGTGCTGCCCCAGCGACCTGATGTTTGGGGCTGGCACTGTCCACTGTCCTCTGCCCAGAACCTGCTGAGCCTCACTGCCATGACACCTCGGCCCTGCGTGCCTGCATGGCTCCGGGTGCCTTGGATGCCTGAGGGGTGTGGGATGGGGAGGGGCAGCAGGGAGCAGGGCTGGGCTTGCGGCGCGGGGGCTGAGGGGGACCCCCTGTCCCAGGGTCGCTCCCCGTGCAGGCTGGCGTCAGGCCGAGAGCAGCAGGCGGTGCCCGGGGGCTTCTCTCTTCTTCCCGGGTCCCTGCCCTGAGGGTGTGGTGGGGGAGGCCTGGGGCGGAGGTCAGGAGGCTCAGTCCCAGATCCCCGTGTCCCTGTCACTCTATCTTGGAGCCCGGGGGCCCCTTGCTGGCCCCTCAAACCTGGACTGGATCTTGGTGCCCAGTGGTCCGGTGACCGCGACCAGACTGAAAGGGAAGCCCTGGCCTGACTCTGAGGGGACGTGACACCCTGGCCAGCGCCTGCCGGCCCCATGGAGCCACCCTCCAAGCAGGTGGCACAGTGGCCTCCGTGGCCACACCCACCGGCACGGAGCTTTCGTAACTGGGCCAGGGGCTGCGGGAAGGACCTACTCCGGTTACTTCCTGCTGCGCCCCGGTTCCGGGCAGGGGCCCCTCTCCCTGGGGGGTGGGGATTAGCTAGGAAGAGGTGGCTGGCTGGACACACGATCCTCTAGGGGGGCCATGCTCCCGCCAGGGTGTGCCCACGCGCGGGGTCAGACGGTCACAGAGCTTAGGGCCAGAACTTCCTGCTGCCCGTGCTCTGCTGGCCTCAGTGGGGCGGGAGCGCAGGGAGAGCAGCACTGCTTGGGTGGTGACCCTCAGCGGCACAGGGACGCCAGCCTCCCGACCACGGGCCCCAGTAGACACAGGCACCAGCAGCTGCCCTCCCTGGGCCTCAGTTTCCCTGAGATGTGGGCTTCCCTCCCTGCCGCCACCCAGAGACCCTCCCCACACGGCTTGGCTTCCCGGGGCCCTCGGAGGGACAGGCAGGGGAGGGGGCGTCACCCCAGGCAGGTCTCGTTCTGGGGGGGCTGAGGGCTCACACATGTATACACACACATACACACACAGATACATGCATACATACATGCAGACACATGTACACATGCACATACATGCACAGGTGTGTAGACGCATGCACACATATATGCCCACGTGTGCACACTGCGGTCAGAGGTGTCCAGTGGCATGGCAGATGGCAGGTCCCCCTCTTCCTGTCTCAGACACCCCTCGTGTCAGGCGTGTCACCTCCCCCACAGACCCTCTGACCAGTCCCGGGACTGGACTGAGGACCGGCTGAAAGACCACACAGAGCCACAAATGCAAATGCTCCCAGTGTATTGGTCAGGCCAGGGGCCCAGGTGGGGCCAAACACAACACCAGCCAAGCCCCACGTCTGAGTGGCGGCCTGCACGGGGCACTCCAGGGTATCTGTCCCAATGGCCAGAGAACTGGGCACACAGCTGGCCACTCCACTCCTGGGCTGAGCTGGGCCTGGAGCTGAGGCTGAAGGGAAGGAAGGGGCGGCATGTGCGCGTGCGCGCGTGTGTTTGTGTGTGTGTGTGCGCGCGTGGCGGGGGGCCCTACTGGTGAGGCGCGACGCCCCGGGGCCCCGTCCGCCAGCGCCCGGCTGGCTGACCCGGCGCCTCCCTCGGCTCCTCTTCCCGCTCCTCGGCCCACTCCAGCTCCTGGGACTGGTCCCCAGGGCGGTGGCAGCGCAGGCCCACGCAGCCGCACTCCTCCACGTGGTCATAGCTGAACATCTGGTTGGAGCCGTCGGTGCAGTGCAGAGTCACATTCCTCTGCGAGACCCGCAGCTCCTGGCAGCATCTGCACTTATGCGTCAGTGCTCCAGCCTCCAGGGAGTACCTGTGGGCGGGTCTGCTCAGTGCCCCGCCCACAGCCCCGCCCACAGCCGCCCGGCGCCCCGCCCACTGCCTGCCAGCGTGGGACAGCCACGACCTCACGCCCCAGAGGGACACGCAGTAGCGACCACCCCCAAGCAGACCCCAAGAGCACCCTTGGGCCTTTCCCCTCCAGGTCCGAGCCCCGGGCAGCGCACGCACATGGAAGCCGTGTCTCCGCAGTTGCCATGGCAGTAGGTCAGGGTCACGGGCTCAGCCGAGCTGCAGCTTCGCTGCCGGATGACCTGCGTCCTGTGGTGCACGGCGCACGTGGACTCTGGCGGCACCGGGGCGGGCGAGGTCAGGGCTGGCTGGCGGGCCTGCCCTGCCTCCCCCCAGGCACACCCACTTACCGGGCTGGGGTGGGGGTGAGGGTGAGGGGGCTGGGCAGCTGAGACAGCAGCCATCCTCACTCAGCCACGCCTGCTCCTGTGTGGGCAGAGCAGGGCCATCAGGGCCAGTGCTGGGGAGACTCGAACCCTATCCACTAGGGGGTCACTGCAGCTGACCCCAACTGGAGGATGTGTGGGATCAGCAGGACAGTGGGGTGGAGGACATATGGAGGCTGCGTGTGCAAGTGCATGTGTGTGACTGAATCAGTGATTGAGTATATATACATACATCGAGGGGTTCACACCCGGCGATGCTCAGGGGTTACTCCTGGCTCTGCACTCAGGAATTACTCCTGGCAGTGCTGGGGGACCCTATGGGGTGCTGGGGATCGAACCTGGGTCAGCCGCGTGCAAGGCAAAGCCCCTGCCCACTGTACTATCGCTCCAGCCCCAAGTGAGTGAGTATGAACGAGTGTGAATGACTATGTGGGCGTGTGTGCGTGTATGAGTGCGAGTTACTGTGTGTGAGAGCCTTGTGAGAGTGTGAGGTATGTATGTGCAGGTGAGTGAACGGGTTCGAGTGAGGGTGAGTGTGCTGGAGCTGGGGGCGGGGGCCTGGCTCACCTCAGGACAGCTGAGCGGGGGACACGCCTTCCTGGTGGTGACCACGATGAACCTGTCCTGGTGCTTCTCACACGTGTGGTTCACACAGCCATTGCCAGGCTCCGACCAGGTCTCCCCGGGCTGCAGGGGGACGGGTGGGCCGATGAGCGCCCCTCCTCCAGGGCCCTCACAGTCCCCAGTCCTGCCTTGCCATGAAGATCAGCTCCCTGCCGGCCCCCCCCACGTGCTCCCAGACCCCGACACTCACAGAGTGGAGCTGGGCGCTGCCACTCACGACACAGGCCACCTGGACGCAGGAACCACAGCACTCTCCGGGCCGGGGCTGGTACTCGAAGCCCTGGAGGTTGCAGAGACATGCAGCCTGAGCCCGCGGGCACGGCTGGGCTGGGGCGCCTCGTGGGGGCAGCGTGGACACTCACCACAGAGCAGTTTGAGTCGCAGATCTTGGTCTGACAACTGACCACGAAGGTGTCCTGGGGGGTGCCCTTATGGGCTTCGCATCTGCAGGTCTCACACAGGCTCTGGGAGATCACGGCACCAGGCTGCGAGGGGCAGAGCTGCTGAGCCGGGGCAGGACCCCGCCAGCCGTCCTCCCAGGGAATAGTCCCAGGAGCCTCCTGCCCGGACCCACTTGGGCATTCCCGAGACTGCCCCCCACGGAGGGGTGTCCTCCAGGAGCCTCCCTGTCCTGAGGCCTCCCCAGCCTCCTACCTGGTACAAAGTGCCATTGACGCTGCAGCCGGGAATGAGGACTGCAAGAGAGAGGAACAGCTGACACCCACCCCGGTCTGCAAAAGGCGCCCCCAGAGACACGCCCCTCCCCTGAGCTAGGCCCCGCCCCTTGGGCAGACCCCCTCCCCTGAGGTTAAGCCCCGCCCCCAAGGTTAGGCCCCCTCCCCTGAACTGGGTCCTGCCTCTGAGCGAGGTCCCGGCCCTGAGCTAGGCCCCGCCCCGTTAGACCCTTTCCCTGAGTTTGGCTCCTCCCCTGAGATCTACTCCTCCCCAGGACATGCCCCTCCCCCAGTCTTGCCCATGGGGACCCAGTGTGGTGCCCCCAACTCACCACAAGTCTGGGTGGGACAGCAGGCCCCTTCCTGTTGGCTCAGCTCCAGGCGGAAGCCTTCGGAACAGCCCATAAACTCTGGGCAGTAGCTGGCATTGCAGACTGCAGCAGGCAGAGACTCAGAGCAGCGCCCTTCCCACCCCCACGCCCCGCCCTGGCATGGGGGCAGCAGTGGGGCCGGAGCCCGGTGTGCTCCCCCCCGCCCCCGCCAGCAGCCCAGACCCTCACAGGGACATCAGCTGGTGTGAGTGTATGACTATCACAGGGCTCACCGCAGCTGTAGGTGGGACAGCACTGGCCAGCCTGGGGGATGGTGGCGACGGGCATGAGGCCCGGGGAGGGGCAGGCAGGCGGTGGCGGACAGGTCTGGGGATGGCAGGTCAGGGTCCGACTGGCGGCATCACAGGTGCACTCCTGGCAGTCAGCGACCACCGTCTGTCCGGGCTGCAGGGGCAGCGATACGGTGAGCGGTCACTCAGCCCAGGGGAGCCCCAGAGTAAGGTGTGGGGAAAGGACAGTGTGGGTCCCAGAGATCAGGGCAAGTGGAGTCCAGTCCAGGGCATCCAACAGGGTTCTGGGGGGCTCACAGAGGGAGCCTCGTCCCTCCCTGGGATCTCCCAGGGGCCACACTCACCTCCACGGGCTCCTCATGGGGCCCGAGGCATCCTGCAGGCAGAGAGGATCACGGGTCAGCAGGACCCCAGCCCAGCCCAGCTGCCCCCTGCCCCCCCTGCAGGACCCTGCCCATCCTGCCAGGCCCCGCTGGACCAGGACGCACCTGTACACCCCGTGGGCACGCAGATCTCCGTGCTGGTGCTGAAGAGCACGCTGCCTTCAGGGCAGAAGCAGCCTTCAGAGATGGAATCTTCTGGAATGGCCCTGTGGGCGGGAAGAGGGTTGGTGGGGACAGACAGGCCAGCAGGGATGGGCAGGGCAGGAGGGCAGGCACTTACAGGAGGCTGGCATTGCCATAGCAGTAAGTGGGGTTGGCAGGGCCGCAGGGCCGGTACACTCTGTTGTCGGGGCAGGTGAAGGCTGCGGGGAGGGGAGCATGCCTGAGCCTGGGGAGAGGGCTCCATGGCCAGCACCCGTGCCCTGGGTCCCCAGCCTGGAGGCCCCCTCTCCTCTCCAGGGACCTCCAGAACAGGTTTTTCTCCTCTTGCTGGAAGCCCGCCCTGGCCATCCCAGCAGCTGTGGGCACTCACGGCATGTGTGGTTGGTGAGGCCTCGCCAGTCGATGCACAGGTTGTAGGAAGCACAGAGAGAGGAGTAGAGCTCCAGGCTGGAGCAGACCACGTCGGGGTTGCTCACGTGGCACTGGTCAAACACACAGCCTTCATAGTAGGGCCACGGGGGGATCGCCTTGTGGCATTCCGAGAACACCCTGGCATGGGATGGGCAGCTCAGGGAAGGCCCGGTCACTCCCCCAGCCTCCCTCTCCGACAAGCCCCTGGAGCACCCTCCCATCCCTGCTGGAGTCTCACTCGCTCAGAATCAGCTCACAGATGGGTGATGATGGGCAGGGGACGGGCGAGGGTGTGGGCAGGCTTGGGGGCACCGGGGGCGGCCCTTGGCAGTACGGCTGCTCCAAGGAGGTGACCCTCCAGTAGCGGGACATGTCTGAGCAGGAGGAGACCGTGGTGCCTCCAGGCAGGCGACAATCGTCCTTCTGGTCATTGGTGCAGGTACCTGGGCGGGGGGCAGGGGGGGTCAGGCAGGCAGGGTGGTCCAAGAGCTGGGTGATGTCCTGTGCTCACATCCCCGTTGGAGCTGTGAGGTTCAGGCAGGAGTGGGCTCAGGTGGGCTCAGATGTGGGGTTCAGGTGAGCTTTGGTGGGTTCAGGTGTGGGTTCAGGTGGGTTCAGGTAGGCTTAGGTGTGGAGTTCAGGTGAGCTCAGGTGTGGGTTCAGGTGGGTTCAGGTGTGGGTTCAGGTGGGTTCAGGTAGGCTTAGGTGTGGGGTTCAGGTGAGCTCAGGTGTGGGTTCAGGTGGGCTCAGGTAGACTTAGGTGTGGGGTTCAGGTGAGCTCAGGTGTGGGTTCAGGTGGGTTCAGGTGTGTGTTCAGGTGGGCTCAGGTAGACTTAGGTGTGGGGTTCAGGTGAGCTCAGGTGTGGGTTCAGGTGGGTTCACGCGAGTTCAGGCTTAGTTGTGGGGTTTAGGTGAGCTCAGGTGTGGGCTCAGGTGAGCTCAGGTGTAGAGTTCAGGTGAGTTCAGGTGTGGGGTTCAGGTGGGCTAAGATAGACTTAGGTGTGGGGTTCAGGTGAGCTCAGGTGTGGGTTCAGGTGGGTTCACGCGGGTTCAGGCTTAGGTGTGGGGCTCAGGTGGGCTCAGGTGTGGGTTCAGGTGGGCTCAGGAAGGCTTAGATGTGGGGTTCAGGTGAGCTCAGGTGTGGGTTCAGGTGGGCTCAGGTAGACTTAGGTGTGGGGTTCAGGTGAGCTCAGGTGTGGGTTCAGGTGGGTTCAGGTGGGTTCAGGTAGGCTTAGGTGTGGGGTTCAGGTGAGCTCAGGTGTGGGTTCAGATGTGGGGTTCAGGTGGACTCAGATGTGGGGTTCAGGTGAGCTCAGGTGTGGGTTCAGGTGGGCTCAGGTAGACTTAGGTGTGGGGTTCAGGTGAGCTCAGGTGTGGGTTCAGGTGGGTTCAGGTGTGGGTTCAGGTGGGCTCAGGTAGACTTAGGTGTGGGGTTCAGGTGAGCTCAGGTGTGGGTTCAGGTGGGTTCAGGTGTGTGTTCAGGTGGGCTCAGGTAGACTTAGGTGTGGGGTTCAGGTGAGCTCAGGTGTGGGTTCAGGTGGGTTCACGCGAGTTCAGGCTTAGGTGTGGGGTTTAGGTGAGCTCAGGTGTGGGCTCAGGTGAGCTCAGGTGTAGAGTTCAGGTGAGTTCAGGTGTGGGGTTCAGGTGGGCTAAGATAGACTTAGGTGTGGGGTTCAGGTGAGCTCAGGTGTGGGTTCAGGTGGGTTCACGCGGGTTCAGGCTTAGGTGTGGGGCTCAGGTGGGCTCAGGTGTGGGTTCAGGTGGGCTCAGGAAGGCTTAGATGTGGGGTTCAGGTGAGCTCAGGTGTGGGTTCAGGTGGGCTCAGGTAGACTTAGGTGTGGGGTTCATGTGAGCTCAGGTGTGGGTTCAGGTGGGTTCAGGTGGGTTCAGGTAGGCTTAGGTGTGGGGTTCAGGTGAGCTCAGGTGTGGGTTCAGATGTGGGGTTCAGGTGGACTCAGATGTGGGGTTCAGGTGAGCTCAGGTGTGGGTTCAGATGGGTTCAGGTGGGTTCAGGTAGGCTTAGGTGTGGGGTTCAGGTGAGCTCAGGTGTGGGTTCAGGTGGGTTCAGGTGTGGGTTCAGGTGGGCTCAGGTAGACTTAGGTGTGGGGTTCAGGTGAGCTCAGGTGTGGGTTCAGGTGGGTTCAGGTGTGGGTTCAGGTGGGCTCAGGTAGACTTAGGTGTGGGGTTCAGGTGAGCTCAGGTGTGGGTTCAGGTAGGTTCATGCGGGTTCAGGCTTAGGTGTGGGGTTTAGGTGAGCTCAGGTGTGGGTTCAGGTGAGCTCAGGTGTAGAGTTCAGGTGAGTTCAGGTGTGGGGTTCAGCTGGGTTCAGGTGGGCTCAGAGGGTCCCAGGGGCCCCCGGGTGGAACGCAGGGGAGCGGGGTTGCAGGGCTTACCGCACTGGCCCTCCGTGTTGTTGCCGAACTTGCTGAAGGGCACCTCCACAGAGAAGATGAGGCCGGAGAACATGACCCGCACACCCAGCTCAGGGATGCGCACGTACATCTTCACGCCCACCTGGGAGATGACCAGGCCTTCCTTCTGGAAGCCAGGGCTGACCACCTCGCCATTGAAGAGGATCTGCATGGGGCACGAGACAGGGTGCCATGAAGGCAGGCGGGCGCCATGCCCGGCCCACCCCTCGGAGCCCCACCCACCTGGTTGGTCATGCGCCCAAGCACGGGCCTGCGGGTGAGGGTGACGCGGGTCTGCCTGTACTCCACGATGATGGCCTGCGGGCAGGAGAGGCCATCCTCAGCGTCGCAGAAGTAGTTGTCGATGAGCACGCGGAAGTGCCCGAACACAGGCAGGATCTGCTGCACCAGCACATACGTGCAGTTATCCAGGAAGGTGTAGTAGGTGCCGTCGAAGGTGATGTAGTGAGGGTCGCCCCAGCCGCTGCAGACACCTGTGTGAACAGCGCATCAGCGGGGCCCGCAGCGCGTCAGCGGGGACCCGCCTCCACCCTGCACACATGCCCCGGCTCACATTGGCACTGGTACTGAGGGCAGCAGCGATCCTTGTCCTCCACCATCACAGCAGGGTAGCCATTGGCACAGGTGGGCATGACTGGCAGTGGGCAGTGCCGTGGATGCAGAGTGATGATGTGGTTCCCCTCACAGGTGGCCTGGGAGCAGTTGGCCAAGAGCCAGCTCTCCCCTTTCTGCAGAGAGAGCACCATGCAGTGTCACACCTGCCCAGCCACCTCGAAATCCCAGAGAGTCACAGGGGCAGAGCCAGAATGCGATGGCGCCGGGGGGCCCACACATGCCTGATCCCCTTGCCCCTGTCCCCTCCTCAAACCCAGTCTGGGATCCCCAGTCTCTGCAGCTGCCCCACTGCCAGCCTGGCTGTCCCCTGCATCTCTAGCACTGACAACCCCGCCAGTACCCCTGAGCAGAGCCACCCGGGCATGTGCTGCGTCCCGGAACAGCTTCCGGGTCCTAACCCAGGCTCTCCACAGTGGGGCTGGACTCACCTTTCTGGGTGGGACAGCATTGGGGCAGCCCACATCCGACCCGTGACCGGGGGGAGACGAGGTGGGCACAGACAAGGAGGTGGCAGGTGCCGGGGGAGTGCTGGTGTGGCAGGTCTTGTCACTGCCCTTGACCACTTGGCAGTCATGGGTGCATACAGCATGGTAGCAGTGCCCGCTCAAGTCTTTCTCCTGGTAGATGGTGGAGCCTGGGGACATGGACAGGGGTTGGGGAGCCTGCAGGCGTGGGAGGGACCAGGAAGCAGGGCAGGCACTTTCCCAAATGAAGAAATGTGGACAGACGCCTCAGAGAGGAAGGCAGGGCACACACATACCTGCTGGGTAGAGCTTGTCGGACACGCTGCAGAAGCAGGTGGGGGGCACAGAGCTGCGTGCGGGGGTGGAGGTCATGGGCCGTGTCACTGGGGTCACAGAGCAGTTCTCCTGGGGCTCACAGCACAGCACCCGGATCTCGTAGTTGAGGCACATCTTGAAAGGGCCCTTCTGGTCCTCATTCCGGCACACCAGCCCCACGTCGGGGTGGCACTGCACCACCTGGTCCAGCTGGTCGATGCTGACGTCGGGGTGGTTCTCGGCTCGGCACTCCAGCCCGCCGATGTAGTCCAGACGCCCGCAGACCTTCTCCCCTCTGCTCATGATGCGGTTGTAGGTCTCAAAGTCTCCTCCGTGGGGCCCGGGGGTCGGGAAATCCACGTCCACCCAGTGGGTCCAGGAGCACTGGGGCTGGCAGACAGGGGTGCCAGATGTGGTGTGGGAGGTCTCAGAAGTAGAGGCAGGAGTGATGGTGCTGGTGGTGGGGGGCGAGGTCGTGCTGGTGCTGGGGGGCGAGGTCGTGCTGGTGGTCGGGGGCGAGGTCGTGCTGGTGGTCGGGGGCGAGGTCGTGCTGGTGGTGGGGGGCGAGGTCGTGCTGGTGCTGGGGGGCGAGGTCGTGCTGGTGGTCGGGGGCGAGGTTGTGCTGGTGGTGGGGGGCGAGGTCGTGCTGGTGCTGGGGGGCGAGGTCGTGCTGGTGCTGGGGGGCGAGGTCGTGCTGGTGCTGGGGGGCGAGGTCGTGCTGGTGGTCGGGGGCGAGGTCGTGCTGGTGCTGGGAGGCGAGGTCGTGCTGGAGGAAGGGACAAAGTTGGTGGGGGTCACAGAGCAGTTCTCCTGGGGCTCACAGCACAGCACCCTGATCTCGTAGTTGAGGCACATCTTGAAAGGGCCCTTCTGGTCCTCATTCCGGCACACCAGCCCCACGTCGGGGTGGCACTGCACCACCTGGTCCAGCTGGTCGATGCTGACGTCGGGGTGGTTCTCGGCTCGGCACTCCAGCCCGCCGATGTAGTCCAGACGCCCGCAGACCTTCTCCCCTCTGCTCATGATGCGGTTGTAGGTCTCAAAGTCTCCTCCGTGGGGCCCGGGGGTCGGGAAATCCACGTCCACCCAGTGGGTCCAGGAGCACTGGGGCTGGCAGACAGGGGTGCCTGATGTGGTGCGGGAGGTCTCAGAAGTAGAGGCAGGAGTGGTGGTGCTGGTGGTGGGGGGCGAGGTCGTGCTGGTGGCGGGGGGCGAGGTCGTGCTGGTGGCGGGGGGCGAGGTCGTGATGGTGTTGGGGGGCGAGGTCGTGCTGGTGGCGGGGGGTGAGGTCGTGCTGGTGGTGGGGGGCGAGGTCGTGCTGGTGGTTGGGGGTGAGGTCGTGCTGGTGGTCTGGGGCGAGGTCGTGCTGGTGCTGGGGGGCGAGGTCGTGCTGGTGGTCGGGGGCGAGGTCGTGCTGGTGGGGGGGGGCGAGGTTGTGCTGGTGGTGGGGGGCGAGGTCGTGCTGGTGGTCGGAGGCGAGGTCGTGCTGGTGCTGGGGGGCGAGGTTGTGCTGGTGGTCGGGGGCGAGGTCGTGCTGGTGGGGGGGGGCGAGGTTGTGCTGGTGGTGGGGGGCGAGGTCGTGCTGGTGCTGGGGGGCGAGGTCGTGCTGGTGGTCGGGGGTGAGGTCGTGCTGGTGCCTGGGGGCGAGGTCGTGCTGGTGGTGGGGGGCGAGGTCGTGCTGGTGGTGGGGGGCGAGGTCGTGCTGGTGCTGGGGGGCGAGGTCGTGCTGGTGGTCGGGGGCGAGGTCGTGCTGGTGGTCGGGGGCGAGGTCGTGCTGGTGCCTGGGGGCGAGGTCGTGCTGGTGCTGGGAGGTGAGGTCGTGCTGGTGGGGGGGGGCGAGGTCGTGCTGGTGGTCGGGGGCGAGGTCGTGCTGGTGCCTGGGGGCGAGGTCGTGCTGGTGGTGGGGGGCGAGGTCGTGCTGGTGCTGGGGGGCGAGGTCGTGCTGGTGGTCGGGGGCGAGGTCGTGCTGGTGGGGGGGGGCGAGGTCGTGCTGGTGGTCGGGGGCGAGGTCGTGCTGGTGCTGGGAGGCGAGGTTGTGCTGGTGCTGGGGGGCGAGGTCGTGCTGGTGCTGGGAGGCGAGGTCGTGCTGGAGGAAGGGACAAAGTTGGTGGGGGTCACAGAGCAGTTCTCCTGGGGCTCACAGCACAGCACCCGGATCTCGTAGTTGAGGCACATCTTGAAAGGGTCCTTCTGGTCCTCATTCCGGCACACCAGCCCCACGTCGGGGTGGCACTGCACCACCTGGTCCAGCTGGTCGATGCTGACGTCGGGGTGGTTCTCGGCTCGGCACTCCAGCCCGCCGATGTAGTCCAGACGCCCGCAGACCTTCTCCCCTCTGCTCATGATGCGGTTGTAGGTCTCAAAGTCTCCTCCGTGGGGCCCGGGGGTCGGGAAATCCATGTCCACCCAGTGGGTCCAGGAGCACTGGGGCTGGCAGACAGGGGTGCTCGGGGCCGTGGTTCTGTGTGTTGTGGTTTGCGGGGGCACGTGCGGTGTGCTGGCAGTGGGGGTGGTGGTACTCCCGCACTCGTCCACCAGCTCACAGCACTCGATGCGGATCTGGTAGTTGTAGCAGATGGGCGGCAGCTGGTCCTTGTTCCGGCACAGCAGCCCCACCTGTGTGTTGCACAGCAGTGTCTGGCCCAGCTCCGCCAGCGGGGTGTCTGGGAAGCGCTCGGCACGGCACTCCACGCTTTTCGGTGCCTGGCAGAAGTGATAGCCCTTGGCCCTCAGGTTGGAGAACGTGTCGAAGTCGCCCCCGTTTCTGTCTGACTGGGGGTAGCTGCCATCGATCCAGTTTGTCCAGGTACAGTGCTCACGGAGGCAGGACACCTGGGTGGGCTCGGTGTCAGGCGGGGGTGTGGTTGTGGCTGGCGTGGGGGTGGGCGTGGTCCTGGTGGTGGGGGAGGTGGGCGGGCAGGCCCGGGGGGTGCAGCATAGCACCTGGACCTGGTAGTTGTGGCACAGCCCCGAGATCTGCTCCTTGTTGAAGCAGGTCAGCCCCGTGGTCAGGCTGCACTGCACACGCTGACCCAGCGCCTCCAGTGGCAACTCGGGCGCATCCTCCGCACGGCACTGCACTTCCCGAGGTGCCTGGCACACCCAGTGCCCATGGGCACGGAGGTTGTCCAGGGTATCAAAGTCACCACTGTCCTTGCCCTGTCCTGGGCGGCTGACATCCAACCACGGTGACCACTGGCAGACCTCTCCACAGCCTGTAGTCGTGGGCAGCCTTGGGCTTGTGCTGTGTGTGGGCCTGGGGCTGGGATGTGTACCGGGTGTGGGCGTGGACCTCACCCCTGGGGGCAGAGAGCAGAAGGGGACAAGATGAGGGCCAGGTCTTGCCAGGGGGGACCCTGTCCATTGTCCCTTTCCCTGTCCTTGCCCACCCATCCCCAGAGGTAACAGGTATACTCCAAGCAGAATCTGCTTGTGGGGCCCCAAAAGTTAAGGTTCCTGGGGTCTACAATCTTGGAGAAGCCCTGAGAAAGCCTTGGGGTACTCACAGGTAAGGACTGGGAAGGGCAAGTGGGGGGCACCCAGGAGAGGTGCACTGCAGGACCCCGGTGAAGAGCCAGCTCAGCTCCGAGGTCAGGCAACCCCTCAGTACTTTGGGGCCACACCTGGCGATGCTCAGGGGTCACTTCTGGCTTGCACTCAGGAATTATTCATGGTGGTGGTGCTCAGGGAACCATATGGGATGCCGGGGATCGAACTCGGGTCAGCCGTGTATAGATAATGCCCTCCCCACTGTGCTATCACTCCGGCCACCCCTTTCAGTGCTTTGGGGAGCAAATCAGGGCCTTGTCCTGCCGGGGACAGGAGGACTTCATGACTACAGGTGAGGCTGTGGAGCACCCTGACCTCTACCCCCCCAGAGCCCCCTCACCATGTGTGGAGAAGGTGAAGGTGGTGGTGGGTGCAGAGGTGGTGGTGGGGCATTCCAGGATGTGTCTTTCAATGGTGCCATTGGTCCCGCAGTGGGCGTAGATGCAGCCACCCGTGCCATCCGTGGTGTTGTAGATGGAGTCGCCTGGGCGGAATCTCAGGCCCTCATAGGTGCAGACACAGGCTAGGCACAAAGGGGGCATCAGGGACAGGGACTGGGCGGTGCTGAGGCCAAACTGGGCAGGACTTATTGGGGTGGGGTTGGGCGGGGATTCAGGGGCTGAGACTGGGCGTGGCTGAGCTGGGCAAGGCGGGGTTGGAGCAAAATACCCCCCCAAGCCCCCAGTTCTCCCTCCACTCACCTTCGCTGTCATATACACACGTCACGCCACTCTCAGTGCACATGCTGGGGACAGAGGAGGCAGGTGAGAGGCTGTGGTCACCCCCAGAGCCTGAGTCCACTCCCCTCCAGTGCTCCTCATCAATGGATCCCCGTTTGCTGCCCCCCTCGCCCTCCCAGCTAGTGACAGGGAGGCGCCCGCTCAGACCTGCAGGAACCAGGTGGGCACCTGGGGACCATGGAGGGGACCCGCCCCGCGCCCACGTCTTTGTCGCCTCTCACCAGGACTGGCAGTTCTGCTCTGCAGGCACCTGTGCCCCGGGCAGGTAAACCTGGCCACCGACGGGGCAGGAGGCGGGCGGTGGGGGTGGGCATTCGGCCACACACTGCATCTGGTCTTCATCAAAGATGGGAGACTCTGGGGGACACTTGGGGTAGCAGCCTACAAGGCAAGAGACCCCTGAGTCCAGCTGAGACGCCCTGCCCACATAGTGGGAAGTCCCATCCACATTGTGCCGAAGCCACGCCCACAACAGGGAAGCCCCGCCCAGGATCGCCCACATGACACTGAAGCTCCGCCCAGGCCCGCCCACATGGCAGAGGCCCCACCCAGACCCGCCCACAATACCAGAAGCCCCGCCCACACCCAGGGAAGCCCCGCCCCAGAGGAGCCGCCTGGGCTGAGCGGGGGGTGAGTAGCTCTCACCCTCCAGGCCAGGCAGGTTGTGCAGGCAATGACCGCTGGGGTTCCGGCAGGTCCTCATGCAGGGCACCCCGCACGGCTGGTAGTGCCACTCGCACTGGCCCTCGGGGTTGTAGTAGTCGCAGAAGAGGGCTGTGGGGGTGGGGAGGGCTCAGCAGGAGTCCCCAAGTCCCTCTCCCCTGGGCTTGTCCCCCCTACCCAATCCCTCTTTCCCGGACCTGCCCTCCAGTGCCCGGGTGAGAGATGGCTCCGCAGGCACACATGTCCAGGGGTGAGGGTGCCTAATCCCCACCCCAACTCCGCCTGGCAGGGCAACAGGGGTTCCAGAACCTTCTCTAAGCCTGCGACCTCCCTGTCAGCCCCTTCCTCCAGACCCGGCCCCCCAGGCCACTCACGGCAGATGTCGGGGGTCCTCCAGGACACGCACACGCCCACGTCGTGGCAGGCCTGGGCGTAGGCGGCCACGGCTGTGCAGAAGCACTCGCAGTCCCCGCCCGAGTCGCAGGCGCATGCGTCGCTCACGCAGGCCTCGTAGTACTTGGAGGGGTCGACCTGGGGGCGCACAGGCTCCTCAGGCTCTGCAGGGCCTGCCCAGACCCCGAGCCCAGCCGAGTACCACCCACGTGCCCGTGCCTACGTGAGCGTGGCAGGCGGCAAAGGTGGCGCTGTTGATGAGGCTGCACTGCTTCTGGGCCCACGACTTGCGGTAGGGGTTGGCCGTGCAGGGGTCCCTGGGGACGGGCGCGTCCGGGCAGGACGGGGAGAACTTCCAGCTGTTGCCGAACTCCAGGGCGTTGCCCACCACGGACTGGCCCCGCGTGGTGAAGTCGTTGATGGCCTTGTCGTCGAAGTTCCCGCAGAGCCCGCAGACCCTCCCCTGCGGACGCACAGCTGGTGACTTGGTGCCACCCACAAGGGCGGGATGGGAGGATCCACCTTCTGCCTGAGCGCCCTCAGCCCCCAGGGACACAGGCTGTGTCCTCCCAGCCTCCCCGGAGTATGGGGGCCCTGGGGGGAGCCAAGGTGGGCTTCACACACCCCAATGCAGGGCCCAGAATGGTGAGCAGTGAGTCCCCCCAAGGAAGGCCCCAGGACACTGACTGTGTCTTTGTGGGGACAGAATCTCTCCTGAGGATGGCCAGTGTCCACAAGAGGGGACAAGTCACATAGCATCACCTGGTCCCAGGGGACTTGGACACACACACACACACACACACACACACACACACACACACACACACACCAGTCCTCCTCTTTCCCCATCCCTGTCTCTGTCACCATCTCTGTTTCTCTGTCTCTGTCTTCATCTGTCTCAATCTCTCTCTGTATCTCTGTCTCTATCTGTCTGTCTCTGTCTCTATCTCTGTGTCTTTGCCTGTCTCTCTGTGTCTCTGTCTTCATATCTCTGTCTCTGTGTCTGACTCTCCATTCCTCTGTGTCTCTGTCGCTGTCTCTCTGTATCATTGTTTTTGTCTCTGTGTCTCTCTGTCTCTCTGTATCTCTCTATGTCTGACTATGTCTCTGTCTTTGTCTCTCTCTGTCTCTATCTCTCTCTGTCTCTTTGTCTCTGTCTCTCTGTGACTCTGTCTTTGTTGCTCTGCAGCTCTGTCTCTCTGACTCTGTCTCTCTGTCTCTGTCACTCTATCTCTCTCTTTCTCTCTAGATCTCTGTCTCTCTCCTGCGCCCATCCCAGACCCTCGCCCAGTGCTTCACCTTGAACTCGAGTCCAAGCCTGAGGAAGAGGCTGGTCTTCTTGTCCCACATCAGAACCAGGCCCACCTGCATGTCCACCACCAGATAGATGCCCATCTGGCGGATGGAGAAGGGCGCTGCCCGGCCTGGGGCCTTCTCGATCACCTCTGCCTTCCCGTCACTCAGCCTCAGCTCAAAGCTCTGTGAAGAGAGGGCCACTCAGGGCTGCGGCATGGGGTGGGCCCTCGGGGTGCCCCACCCGCCCCACTCACCCCCAGGAAGAGCTTGATGGACTTGGAGCAGGTGGTGCCTGTGGAGCCGCAGGGCACATTCTCAGTGACCACTCGCAGGGCATCCTGGGAGCTGCCATTCCCGCCGCCGCAGTGGTCCTGGGGGAGAGGGGCCGTTGGGGCGTGTGGGGTCTGAGGCACGTCCCTGGGTCTGTCCCACACCTGAGTCTGTCCCACCCCGGGCACTGAGCACTGTACCTGAAGCAGTGTGTACTCGCAGTCCCCGCTAAAGGTGTAGCGCTGGCCGTCGAAGGTGAGGTAGTGACCATCCCCGTACACTGCACAGGTGGCAAGGCAGGGCTCATCGGTGCAGTGCCACTTCCTGTTCTCACAGGTGCTGGGGGCGGGGGGAACTGTTAGCCAACCTATGCCCGGAAGGGGCGTAGATTCCGTGGGCCAGGATGGCCATGCCTCGAGAGCCTGATTGCACACACATGTACCATACACTGACGTACACACAGAGACACACATGGCCACATGCATGCACCCACAGACACGTGTTCAAGAACATAATGCACATACGGCATTGTTTACATTGTACACATGGGCAAACATGTGCACAGAGACATATATGCATACTGGCACATGCATGCAGCATACACTACACATGGAAGCACATGCACACATGACACACATATGTATGCACACACACAGATGTGTATACACACCAGGTGTTGCAGCCCACGCGGATGCTCTGGCCAGGCTGGTAACTGGCCTCGTTGTGCATGCAGGGACACTCTGCCTCGGCCACGCAGCCACCGTTGCCGTCAGCCACCAGCCCGTCGGGACACACACAGCCGGACACGCACTGGGTGCTGTACTGTGGGCGGGATTCGCTTCAGACGGGGCAGGGCAGGAGCTGCACGCAGGGACGTGGGGCAGCGGGACACAGGCAGTGGGTGGCGGGGCTGGCCCCAGACTCACGCAGTCCATGTCCAGGGTGTGACAGCTCTTCTGGCAGGCAGCCCCGGCCGCCCCGGGAGTGGCATTGCGGCAGTCGACGTAAACCATGGGTGGGGCACAGACTGTGGAGAGAGATGCTGTCAGGGGCCCCTGGGAGCACCCGGCAGGGGTGGCTTAAGAGCTAAGACGATACGGTGTGGGTGTGCGCCTGTGTGCACCTGTATGTTAGCCCAGCTAACTCAGACACTGGGCACTGGCCCCTTGAGCGTTGTGGAGGTCACAGGTGCCTCCTCATTGCCCAACTCACCTGGGGTGGGGCTCGGTCTTCCCATGCAGGTGAGCGTGCCCTGTGTGCAGGTGCTATAACAATAGGGGCCTGGTCAGGGGGGCTGCCACGTGCCCCCCCACCCCGCCACCCCGTGGGGCGGGCTCTCACCAGAGGGCCCCGTTCTCATGCAGCGTCTCCCCACTGGGGACCACGGAGCCCCCGTGGTAACAGGGGCAGCTGCTGGCCGGCACACACTTCCCTTGATCGTCCAGGAAGGTGTCAGGGGGGCAGGTGCAGCCGTCCACGGGCACAAAGCTGATGGCACAGGTGATGTCCTCGCCACTCCGGGCTCTGCAGGTGGGCTGGCAGGTGCGGATGTGGTACTGGTAGGTGAGGGACTTGGGGCAGTTGATCATGGGCTTCACTGTGAGATGACAGGGGCATCGTCAGACAGACGCTTGGTCCCCTGGGCTGGCCCCCAGGCCTGTCCCCGTGATGCCTCGGGCCCGTCCCCATGACCCGAACCCCCCCTGGCCCGGCCCCTCCAGCTGTGTCCCAGCTGGGGCTGGAATCTCCTGGACCCTCTGAGCCCCATCAGGGCCTGGGAGCCTCTGCTGCAGCCTCGGGGTCCCCGGCGGCGCAGGGCACTCACTGCAGGCGCCGTCCCTCCAGCCGTCCAGCAGCACGCCCTTGGCGGCGCAGGCGCGCACGTAGGAGGACAGGGCCGCGCACATGCAGTCCTCGCTCTTCTCACAGTTGCACGTGTCGAACATGCAGTTCTGGGGGCAGGCGCGGGCGTCAGCAACCCCCATGGCCCATGACCCGCGGCCCCTTCCCGTTCTCCCAGCCTTCCACTGGACCCGCCTCTGCGGCTGGCTGTGGACTGTCAGCCTCCCCCCTGACCCGGGGCCCCCCGTGCACCCCACTTGGGCCGCTTCCTGGTGGTGGGGCACTGGTGGCCAAACCAGCAGGGCATGAGGGAGGGTGGGACTGTGTGGGGTGCTGTGCGGGTCGGGAACCCTGGGAGGCGGCAAGGGGCAAGAGGGGGCCAGGTGCAGGTTTTACCGCGTAGTAGGTGGTCGGGTTCAGCACGGCGTGGCATGGGGCAAAGGGGCCCTGGGCGTCTGTCAGTCTGGAGCACCAGTGCTGAGCATACTTCTCTGTGGACAGAGGCGGTGGGGTCACGGCAGCCAGGGTGCACAGGCCCAGGTGAGCCCTGTGTGAGCTATGGCTGCTGTGGCCTGCCCACACACGAGTCCGTCCAGGGCCTGCCCCTCCACCCTGGGCCAGGAAACCCCTGTTGCCAGAGGGGCGGGCACACACCGTTCTCCACGCTGAGGGAGCAGGGGTCCTCGAAGCTGTTCCTGACGTTGGGACAGGCGGCCTGGGTCTTCCAGGTGTTGGCGAAGGCGGCGGCGGTGCCCTCCACCACGCCGCTGAGTGCGCGGAAGTCATCGGCCTGGTTCTGGTTGAAGTTACCGCAGAGGCCTGGGGCGAGGGGGTGCATGAGCCCCACCTGGGTGGCCGGGGTGGGGGGCTGTGGTGGGAGGGAGGGAGGTGCCGGGTACTGCTTACCGCAGGTCTGGCCCCGCAGCTGGGACTCCAGCTGCACAAACACCTGCATGGTCGGCACCAGCTGCACTTCCAGCTGCAGGCCCAGCTGCGTGTGGGCGACGATGAAGAAGGTAGACGGCCGGAACAGGGTGACGTTGGCTGGGGGCACAGGGCAGAGTGACGTTGGCTGGGGGCCCAGGGGCCAGGCTTGCAGGGCGGTGAGGGTGTGGGGAGTGCTGGGGCGGGCTAGGGCAGGGGCAGGGTTGGCAGGGGAGTGGGGGGACTGGGGCAGGGCCCACCTGCAGACACGGGCAGCTGTGTATAGATCTGGTTCACAAACACTTCCCCGCTGGCCTTGATCACCACCACCTGTCGGGGAGGGGGCATGGGACCAGGACACTCACACCAACCCCAGGGGCCACCCCAGCACCCCCTGCCCCCCAGTCAACTTCTCACAGGGGGACCTGCATCTCTCAGCTGTCTCTGTGTGGGGTCACACCCTGCGGTGTTCAGGGGACCCGGCAGTGCGGGGATCAAGCCAGGCTCCCCCATGCACTCAGTCCTCTGAGACCCCTTGGCAGCCCCACGGATGGAGAAGGAGACGGGAAGCCCGGCTCCCTCCTTCCTGGCTGGGGGGCTAGAGGCCGGAGCCCCCAGCCCTGCAGTGGGGTCTGAGGGGCCACCCCTGGGGACACTGCTCACCGCCTGCCCTGCGCCCAGACTCAGCGTCACGCTCTTCAGGCAGGTCTCGCTCTCTGACAGTCCGCACCTGCGCAGCTCGGCCAGCACGGAGAAGGTGCTGCCCTGCAGGGGCTAGGGGACACAGGGACAGAAGGCCTCAGCCGGGGGCCCAGCAGCCAGGCCCTGCCCCGCCCGCGCCCACCTCCAGGGGCCCCGGGCCGGCCCCCGCACCTTGGCCAGCACGTAGCTGCAGTCCCCGTGCACCGTGTACTGCCTCTCGTCAAACGTGGAGATGTGCGCGCCGCCCAGGACGGCACAGGTTCCCGGGCACGGCAGCTCCTGGCAGCTCCACCGGCCCGCGGTGCAGGTGCTGTGGGCGAGAGAGCCTGAGCGCGCCCGGCGCGAGGACGGCCCGCGGGAGAGGCCCCCTGCCGCCCACTGCCGGGCCTACCACTGGGTGCAGTCTGTGGCGTAGCCCGCGCCGGGGGCGAAGGGGGTCCCGTTGTGCACGCAGTGGCACTGCGACACGGGGATGCAGCCGGTCTGGCCGATGTCATCGAACACCGTCCCTGGGCGGGGAGAGCTGCGGTGAGCGCGCCGACCTTGCGCGCCCGGCCGACCCGGTTTCCGTTCCCCGGAGCACTCTGCCGGGAGTCACGGAAACGCCGCACCCAACCGTCCCTCAGGACATGACAGACGGTGCTGCGGTGCGGAACCGAGCCCAGCTGGGGGCAGGGGCGGGTCTGGACAGCCGGGGGATGGGATCCAGGGCAGGAGGGGGACAGAGTGGGGCCTGTGGCAGGGGTGTGGTCTCGTCAGGGAGAGTGTCTCGGTGAGGAGGAGCCTGTGGTAAGGCGGGACTGTGGTGAGGCGGGGCTGTGGGGGGGGGGGGCTGTGGCGGGGCTAGGCCTGTGGTGAGACGGGGCTGTGGTGAGACGGGGCCTGTGGTGAGGGGGGCCTGTGGTGAGGGGGGCCTGTGGTGAGGGGGGACCTGTGGTGAGACGGGGCCTGTGGTAAGGCGGGGCCTGTGGTGAGGCGGAGCCTGTGGTGACACAGGGCCTGTGGTGAGATGGGGCCTGTGGTGAGGCAGGGCTGTGGTGAGGCGGGGTCTGTGGTGGGACGGGGCCTGTGGTGAGGCGGGGTCTGTGGTGAGGCGGGGCCTGTGGTGAGGCGGGGTCTGTGGTGAGGCGGGGTCTGTGGTGACACGGGGCCTGTGGTGGGACGGGGCCTGTGGCGAGGCAGGGCTGTGGTGAGGCGGGGCTATGGTGAGGCGGGGTCTGTGGTGAGGCGGGGCCTGTGGTGACACAGGGCCTGTGGTGAGGCGGGGCTGTGGTGAGGCGGGGTCTGCGATGAGGCGGGGCTGTGGTGAGGCGGGGTTGTGGTGAGGCGGGGTCTGCGGTGAGGCGGGGCTGTGGTGACACAGGGCCTGTGGTGAGGCGGGGCTGTGGTGAGGCGGAGCCTGTGGCGAGGCGGGGCTATGGTGAGGCGGGGCTATGGTGAGGCGGGCCTGTGGTGAGGCGGGGTCTGCGGTGAGGCGGGGTCTGTGGTGAGGCGGGGCTGTGGTGAGGCGGGGCCTGTGGCGAAGGGGGGGGCTGTGGTGGGTGGAGACTTGGTGGGTGGGGCCTGTGTGAGGTGTGGTCTCGTTGGGGGCGTGGCCTGCGGCAGGGCGTGGTCTCATTGGGGGCGCGGGCCTGTGATGAGGCGGGGCCTGTGACAGGGCGGGGCCTTGGCGGGCCAGGCCCGACCCGGGCTTAGGCCAGGGCGGTGGTTCCTGTCTCACCTTCCGGGCAGAAGCAGCCGGCCATGCAGTGGTCCTCGCAGAGCTGGGCGCCCTCCGGATTGGAGCAGGTGTTGGCGCAGGGCGAGCCGCACTCCTGGTGCTGCATGCCGAGGGGGCAGGTGGCGGCTGCGTGGGGACAGCTTGGTCATGCACAGTCCCCCCTCAGGTGTGGGCGGGCGGGGCGGGCGGGCACTCACGGCAGAGGTCCGGGCTGCGCCAGTCCAGGGGACGCCCCCCAGCGTGGGCGCACTGGCGGGAGAACTCGGCCAGCGTGTCGCACGCGCAGCTGGTGATGTCGCTGTGCTCACAGGCACACAGGTCGTGCTGGCACGCATCCAGGTAGCCACTGAGCTCCACCAGGCCGCTGCAGCCAGAGAAGAGCCGGCCACGCAGGAGCTCCTCACAGATGCTCTGCAGGGGACACTCACGCTCAGTCCCACCTGCCCGGGGAGCAGAGCCCCCCCCTTCACGCCCACTTACGGAGTTGGTGGAGCAGTTCCTGGGGGGCTCGGGGACAGGGTCCTGGCACTGCTCTGTGGGGCCATCCATCTTCTGCAGGTTCCCGAACTCCAGGGGGCTCACCCAGACATCTGCAGAGGCACAACCACAGACTCTGTGCCCGCCTGCCCGCCTCTCCTCACCCTACTTCATACTTCTCACCCTTACATCCCGCCTCTCCTCACCTCCACATCCACCGCTCCTCACTCTACATGACACTTCTCACCCCTACATCCCGCCTCTCCTCACCTCCACATCCATCGCTCCTCACCTCTACATGACACTTCTCACCCCTACATCCCACCTCTCCTCACCCCCCCGTCATCCTGCCTCTTCTCACCCTCACATCCCTCCTCTCAACTCATGTCTCTCCTCTCCTTACCCCTATGCCCCTCCTCTCCTCCACATCTCTTCTCTCCTCACCCTATGTTTCTCTTCTCCTCACCCCCACATCCCATTTCTCCTCACCCCTGCATTCCTTCTGTCCTCACTGCATGTCCCTTATCCCCACATCTCTCCTCTCCTCACCCCATGTCCTGAGCTGTCCCTCCACACCTTCCCCCACCTCACTGTGGCCTTTGAGGAGCCTGAGACAATGCAAAAGGAACCCCTGGGCTTCGTGTACAAGGAGGCATGTACATGTGTTGGGCCGTGTGTACATGTGCCCAGGACTGGGGAGCAGCCCTGCGCAGAGGTCAGGCAGCTCAGTCCCACCAGGAAGCTGGTGAGGGCGGCGGGACAGGGCTCAGCTGGCACCTGGGAGCAAAGGCTCCAGGGCCCAACTGGAGGCAGGTGTGGCTCTGGCTGAGGCTGTGCTGGGGTGCCCGAGACAGAGCACCAGCCTGAGAGCAAGGGCACCACATGTGCGGTGGGGCTGTGCAATGTGAGCATGTCCGTGTGTGCAGCGGGACTGTGTGCAGGCTTGCGTGCAGGTGCAGGGGGTGGGAGTGGACAGCTGGCACGGGGCTCTGACGGGCCTCACCGTGAGGGAAGAACTCGTTGAGGTCAGGGATTCCATTGAAGTCTCCACAGAGCCCGCAGGTCTGGTTCGCATATTTGGAGTCCAGCTCCAGCTGTGGGGACACACCAGATGCTGACCCCCCACGCCCCTCCCGGGAGGCACGGACAGCGGGTGTGGGAGCTCCCCAAGAGGGACTAGGCCAGGAAGCCGCACAAGGCAGGGGGCTGCAGGGTCGCTCCTCTGGGCCCACCCTCCCACGGCCGAGGCCTTTGCGCCGCCTCTCGGGCTCACCAGCAGGCTGTCGTCCTGGTTCCACATGAAGACCAGGCCCAGCCGGGCCGTGACCTTCAGGTAGCTGCTGCTTTGCTCGATGGTGACCCCGAACTGGCTGAAGGGCAGCTGGACTCTGCAGAGAGAGGGTCGGGCTCAGGGGGTCCCTGAGCTGGTCCTGCCCGCTGCCGGGGCCTGGGTGCCCTCCCCGGGGGGCAGACTCACGGGCTGCCGTCCACCAGCACAGCTTGCCGGGACAGCTGCAGGACCACGCCGTCCAGCTTCATGGTGATGCCGCGGAGGGTGGTGGCGTTGGCCATGCCACGCCGCAGCTGCACGTTGAAGTCCTCGTAGGTGCCGCCGCAGTGCGCGGACAGGACGTAGTTGCACAGCCCGGGGAAGCGGAAGACGGCGCCGTCGAAGGTCTTGTAGTGGAAGTCGCCCCACGTGCTGCACACCCGGCCGTTGTGCGCGGGGTTCGAGGCTGCGGCCAGAGCGGGGCCCGGCTGAGGCTCAAACTCAAGGTATGGGAAGACCGACCAGGGGCCCCCGGAGAGGGAGGAAGGGGGACCCCCACATCCCGCCCAGTCTGGGGTCTCACTCACCTCGCACCACAGGGACAGTCCGCAGGGGCGGGATCATGGTCACCCCACGCACTGAGTCACCTGTAGGGACAGGCGCCGTGACCCCAGGCCTCGGGGAGAGCCCCCAGCCCAGCTCCCACATCTGGACGCAGGCTAGGACGCTGGCCAGGCGGGACCTAGGGAGGGGCCCTCACTGGGAGAAGCCCGGGTCCCCCTCCCCCAGCCCCCGCTCAGGGCATCGCCTGCCTCTCCCGGGACCGAGGACTGAACTGAAGAGAAGACATGGCCGGGGCTGGGGGTCCCCCAGCCTGTCTCTGTCTCTCTGCCCATAGCAGGAGTCCAACCCAAGCCCCGGGGCGCAGTGGGAGGACTCACCGGCGGGGCTCTGTGGCGTGCGATGCAGATCCGGGGGGAGGCCAAAGTCTGTGGGGCTATGCTGGGCCAGGCCTGGGGCAGAGGGGGGGTCTGAGTGGCAGGAGCCCGGGGGACCCAGATGTGAGTCCCTCGGGCCCACCACGGCTCCCTGTGGCCGTGACTGTGCGGGAGGAGGTATGGCACTGGCGGGGGAGGGGACCGCAGGGATGCCCCTGATGGGAGTGCAGGGTATGTGGGGGCTGCCCCAGTGGGAGTGCAGGGTGGCCGGGACGGGGTGCACCCAGGGACCCCAGCCACAGACAGAGCGGGTGTGTGCATTTCTGGGGTGCCGGGCGCCGGGCTGGCAGCATGGAGCCTCACTGGAGCCCCGTCCATGGACCCCCGGCACCGGCAAGGGTGGGGAAGCCCCATCCAACACCCTGGTGCCCTCTGTGCTCGGGACCCCCGGGGCCAGCTAGAGTGGGAATGGGGGCTCCTGGCTCTGAGCGCCGTGGGGCAGAGAGGACCTGGACGTGCCCACCCCTCCTGGGGCCTGAGACCCCAGGAGGCACCCCAGGCCCAGGCAGGAGAGGCAGCAGGGAGGGGCGAAAGGGGCAGTTCACTGCCGAGGCCCAGAGGGGGCTGCGGGAAGTCCACACCCACCGCAGCGGCCCACGAGCCCCTACAACGTGAGGGGCAGCTACTGCGTGGGGCAAGACCCAGCCACCAGGACCCCCGCAGCCAGGACCCCTTCCACAGCCGGGGCCCCCTCAGTCAGGGTCCCCCTCCACAGCCAGGATCCCCGCAGCCCAGACCCCCCTGCAGCTGGGACCCCTGAAGCCAGGACCCTTCTAGCTGGGACCCCCCCAACCATAGCCAGGACCCGTCCAGCTGGAACTCCTCTAGCCAGGACCCCTGCAGCTGAGACCCCCGCAGCCGGGACCCCTGCAGCTGGGACCCTCCAGGCAGGACCTGGTGCCCTAGCTGCCGACCCTCACCTGTGTGCCGGGCACAGGCCAGGGCCAGAGCCAGGGCCCAGAGAGGGGCCAGCTTCCTCCGGCCGAGGCCCATCCTGGAGGAGAAGTCGGCGCTCTAGGAGGGGGTCAGCGCGCAGGAGCCTTATGTAGGCCTGGTGCTGGCACCAGCCCTGAGGCTTCACGTGAGCAGGTGAGGCAGGGCCGGCGGGTCGCTCACCAGGTAAACAGTGGGCACTGACTTCGGTTGAGATGGGCGTGCCAGCCAGGCGCGGCCGGATTCCTGAGGGCTCCCCGAGTCCTGGCACACAGGCATCCTGCCAGGCCGTGGCCCGGCACCTCCCCGGGAAAGGTCCCCTGAGCCTGGGCCGGGCCTGAGTCACCCCGGAGGCTACGCAGCCCAGATGCTGAGTGTTGAGGGGTGGGGGGAGCGAGAGGATATGTGAATGAATGGGAAGCGTGTGAGTGTGTGAATGTTGAATGTGTGAGCGAATGTGTGCGACTGAGAATGTGAGTGTGAGAGTGTGTGTGTGAGAGTGAGCATGTGACTGAGGGAGTGTGTGAGTGACTGTGTGTGAGAGTGAGAAACTGATGTGTGAGTGTGAGTGTTGTGAATGAGAGTGCGTATATGAGTGAAAGTGTGAGTGTGTGTGTGTGAGTGTGTGAGTGTGAGTTTGAGTACATGAATGTGCGAGAGGGAAAGTGTATGTGACTAAATGTGTATGTGAGTGTGAGTGTGAGTTTGATGAGTATGTGAGTGTGAGTGTGAGTTTGTGTGAGCATGAGAGCATGTAAGAGTGTGTGAGTGTGAGTTTGTATGAGTACATGAGTGTGTGAGTGAAAGTATGCAAGTGAGGATGTGAGGATGTGTGAGTGTGTGAGTGTGTGTGATGAGAGTGTGTGAGTTTGTATATGTGAGTGTGAGAGTGAGTGTAGAGTGTGCGTATGTGAGTGTGTATATGAGAGTGTGTGTGAATGTGCATATGTGAGGGTGTGTGTGAGTTTGTGAGTGTGTGTGAGAGTGTGAGTTTGTGTATGTGAGTATGAGTGTGAGAGTGTGTGTGTTTGTGTGAGTGTGAGGGTGTGTGTGTTTGTGTGTGTGAGTGTGTGAATTTGTGTGTGTGAGTATGAGTGTGAGAGTAAGTGTGTGTGTGAGTTTGTGTGTGTGAGTGCTGTGGAGGCCAGGAACCATTGCCTCTCCAGCCCAAGGTCTGTGCCTTGCTCGAAGCTAGATCGGGGTCTCTGGAGCTGAGTGGCGGCCTTTGTGGCGAGATGCTGAGGTTGGCCCCCGGGTTGTGTGAGGGTTCCAGGTGGGCAGCTGAGGATGGGAGAACTGGGTGACTCCTTCTGCCCCCGGGGAGGACACAGGCCCCAGGGCCCACCGTGACCTTCTCTGGTCTGAGTCGGTAGCCGGGCCACAGAGGGGCCACACCCTGCAGTGAGAGTGGGCTGGCCATCCAACCAGGTCACTGTCCATCAGCCCCGTCCCCAGAAGCAGTGCCAAGGTGGCTGTGGGGTCAGAGGGGCCAACTGAGCCTGAGCCAGCCCCATCCTGAGTCTCCTTCCTGGACACTCAGGGACTCTGGGGACCCCTGGGGTTTCACAAAGCGGGGTCCCCCCAGGACCCTGCCCCAAGACGCCGGCCTCTGCTGCTTTCAGTGGCCAGGGTGATTGCAGGCAGGACCCTGTGGCCAGCCCCGCCTCTGAGCCTCAGTGTCCTCCCCGGAAGGGGATCCCTTGGGGCAGGCACGTAGGCCCCCCTCCCTGATCTGAGGCTGAGCTGGGCAGAGGCCTGGCCTGCGGTTATCTGCGGCTGACGCACGGGGGACGGAAGCAGTGCTGATAGCTGTGTTTGTGGGGAGCCGAGACTCCCTCCTGGCTCGGGTGAGGGGCATCGCACCCCACTCTGAGTCACAGCCAGTTCCTGGGGGCCAGGATCCGGGGGTGTCCCCGCTGGGCCCCTGGAGAGAAGCCTTTTCCTCCAGGACAAGGGCAGGTGGAGAGACGCCCTCCCCACCCAGGGCAGGCGCCCCCACGGGCACAGGCCAGGCTGCAACCCTCAGGTCTCACCCCCGTCTCAGCTCTCAGGGGGCAGTGAAGTCCCAGCAAACCCCCAGTAGGCGGTGGGTGTGGGGGTACAGAGGTGGGAGTGCAGATGTGTGGGTGGGGGTAGGAGGGTGCAGGGGTGATGATGGAGGTGGGGGGGGCATGGGAGCATGAGGTGGGCGTGCAGGGGTGGAGATGAACTGGGGATGCAGGGTGAGGGTGGCAGTGCAGAATGGGATATGCATGTAGGGGTGCCTGTAGGGGTGAAGGCTTGGGTGGGTGTGAAGTTTGGAGGTATGGGGCTGGAGAGAACGAGTGGAGCTACGGGGTATAGGGGTGGGTTGGGGGATGTGGAGGCCATGGGGGTGCAAGTGTGGGGGTACAGCAGTGAGGAGTGGGGGTGCAGAGGTGAGGCTCCAGGGCGGGGGAGCAGGGTTGGGGTAGGGTGCAGGGAAAGGTGACGGTGTGGGGCGTGGGAGTGGCCTGTAAGGAGAAGTGCAGGGTGGGGTACGGTGTGGGGCCTGGTGCCCTCACGTCTCCGCAGCTTGCAGGGTCTAATTCACTCAGTTCTCAGCCGTCGGCCCCAACGGAAGCGGCCGGGCACCCCCTTTCCTCAGGCACGCGAGAGGACCACGACTCGGGTCTGCTGAGGGGTCCCCACACGCCCCGTGCCCTCAGCAGGAAGTGGGCAACGGCAGCACCTTACAGGAACCGTTGTCTGCAGCCAGGAAGTTCCTGCCAGGCTTCAGGGGTACAGGGAAGCTGCCGCAGGGAGCCAGGTGAGTCGGGGCCCCCCCACCCCACCCTCTCCCCGGGTGGGGTGAGCGGGAGAAGGTGCGAAGGTAAATTTGATTTTCTGGCGGGGCTGCTCTGATTTGGAACCGGTGTTTGTTTATTGAATCACTGTGCAAACAGTGTCCTTCCCTGAGGTGGCCGCAAGACCCAGGGCTGTGCCCCAAGATTCCACCATCCCCAGGCCTGGCCCCACTGCCCACTGGACAGCAGCTCCCGCTGACCAGCACAGCTCAGGAAACACCCACACACCCCCCACTCCCAGACCAGACACCCTCAGCATCCCACAGCCCCCTCGGGGTTCTGCGTCTGCCGTGATTCAGGAGCGGGGGTGCCCACAGACCCTCCCTGGCCAGTGCTTCGGCAGGAAGTCCTGAGGACCTGGGCACCACCAGCATCCCCCTGACCTACCTCGTGTCCAGAGGACAAGCGCCAGCCCCATCCCCAGCTCACACGGGGACATCCTTGCTATTGTGGCTGGCGGAGAGGGTGCAGGTCCTTCCCTGGCTGGGAGGCAGGTCAGGGAGGAACCCTGAATCCA
Organism: Sorex araneus; assembly: GCF_027595985.1. Taxonomy (NCBI): domain Eukaryota; kingdom Metazoa; phylum Chordata; class Mammalia; order Eulipotyphla; family Soricidae; genus Sorex; species Sorex araneus. Next base: position 168,073,312 of record NC_073307.1, on the reverse strand, counting down.
TGGACACAAGACAAGCACCCAGACACACGGGGTCCTACCGACCTCGAGAGCAGTAGGACAGACCTGGGGACACCAGCTGGACACACAGAAGATGTGTGTGAGGGGCCCACTGGGAGCTGCAGCTGCCCCCAGCAGAGACGGCAGACTGAGGGGGTTGTTCCTGGGCACGGTGCATTGGGAAGACGGAAGCTTCTGGTACTGACCAGGGCAGGGCAGGGGAGCCTGGAGCCATGTGCCTGGCCCTCAGGTATAGGGACTATGGGGAAATGCAGGTCACGTGTCTGTACCTCAGAGAACTAAAGCACAGGACTCTGGGTCCGTCCCCCCAGCCCAGCTCACAGGCAGTTCCCACAGCCCCAACTGCCCCTGCACCGTGCTGTCTGGACTCGTCTCTGCACTGTCATCCTGGCACCCTGGACCCTCTCTGTGGCTTCTAAATATCGCCCTACACTGTGGTTTCTGACCTGTGTCCCTGTTCCATGGTCCCTGTTCCGTGGCTCTCACCATGGTCCCTGTTCCGTGACCCTCACCGTGGTCCCTGTTCCGTGGCCCTCACCGTGGTCTGTGGTCCGTGGCCCTCACCGTGGTCCCTGTTCCTTGGCCCTCACCATGGTCCCTGTTCCGTGGCCCTCACCGTGGTCCCTGTTCCGTGGCCCTCACCGTGGTCCCTGTTCCGTGGCCCTCACCGTGGTCCCTGTTCCGTGGCCCTCACCATGGTTCCTGTTCCGTGGCCCTCACTGTGGTCCCTGTCCTGTGGCCCTCACTGTGGTCTGTTGCCCCTCACTGTGGTCCGTGGTCCTGGCCCTCACCATGGACCCTGTCCTGTGGCCCTCACCATGGTCTGTGGTCCGTGGCCCACACCGTGGGCCCTGTTCCGTGGCCCCTGCACTGTTGTTCTTCACTGTTGTTCCTATGGTGCCATCACCAACCTTCACAGAGCACCCGGGTGCTGCCCTCCACCGTCTCCCTCTCTCCCACTGTGACCAACGTGCTGGTCCAGTGCCTGCACACCCCCACGTCCCTCTGTGCCCATGCAGGCTACTTTGGGGACTCTGATTTGTGGCATTCTGTCCCCGTCACACGGCGACTCGGCCTGCGTGGTCTGTGGTATGGTCCTGGGCCCGTATCCCCTGCCACGCTCATGTTCCATTTGGGGGACCTTGTGGCCACTGCTGTATGCCATCATGGGTGTCTTGTCCACTGCTGAGTTCTTGGATTCTGGGGTGGGGGTAGATTTTCTGGAGTTTTCTGTGGAGGTTCTGCATGGGGCCAGAGCCATGCGCTTCCTCCTCTCCTCCCTCCCGTGGCTCGCTCAGCTTGTGAGAAATGGGTGCTGAGGCTGGATTCCCTGCCCCGCTGTGGACTGCCCTCTTCAGAGGCACTTTTTGCCTTCAATTTTTTTTTAATTGAATCACCATGTGGAAAGTTACAAACCTTTCAGGCTTAAGTCTCAGTTACACAGTGCTCAAACACCCATCCCTTCACCAGTGCACATATTCCACCACCAAGAACCATGGTAGGAGCTGGAGCAATAGCACAGCGGGTAGGGCATTTGCCTTGCACGCGGCCAACCCCGGTTCGATTCCAGCATCCCATGTGGTCCCCTGAGCACTGCCAGGGGTGATTCCTGAGTGCAGAGCCAGGAGTAACCCCTGTGCATCGCCGGGTGTCACCCAAAAAGCAAAAAAAAAAAAAAACAAGAACCACAGTAAACCTCCCCCCACCCCCCTTCCCCCCACCCCGCCTGTGTAGCTGATAAATTTCACTTTACTTTCTCTTTACTTTGATTACATTCAATATTTCAACAAAAAACTCACTATTTATTGTTTGTAGTTTCCCCCCCCCCAAAGTCGGACCTGCTGGAAAGGAAGCATTTGATAATTTGTTTTCCATTGCTGAGAATGAAGAGATATGAGGTTGTGTGGCCACAATAGCGGCCGCGAGGTTCTGGATTTCTGTATTTTAGTAACTAAGTCCAGAGAAATTTCTGAATTTGCGTCATTGCAAGCTCGTATCTCTCTGCTACTCTATATGAGTGCAGTCTTTCTAGGTCTGTCTCTTTCTTTCCGACTCTGCCTTCAGTTTGTTTTAATTTAACGTTTTCATACCGCATTTCATGGAGGTGCTGTGGCTTTCCATAGTGTGAATGCTTGTTTCATGTGTGCGTCATTCCAACACCATCCTCGCCCCCAGAAGGCTGCCTCCTCCCGCCAACCTGCCCTCTCCCAGCCCGACTCACGTCGTGGGCCAACTCTCCGCACTGCTGCCTTTGCCTCTTGCTCCTCCCTTGCCCTGTCGCCACGTAAGCCATGTCCGAGAGAGACTGTTCTGTGTCTGTCCCTCTCCCTCTGACCGACTCCACCAGAGAGACAAATCGCATGGCCTATTCATTCTTACAGCTGCGTAGTATTCCAAGTGTAAACGCACCACTACTTCCTGACCCATTTACCCGTGTCAGGTGTTTGGGCTGTTGTCCTGGACGTGCATTGAACACAGACGTGCCAGAACACAGACACTCCTCAGAGAGAGCGTGTTCTCTTATCAGGAGCTGTTGAACTTCGCAGATGCTTTCCCAGCCCGTGAAGGGGGCCCCGTGGGAGGGGCATGGAGTCCTGGAGCAGTGAGTGACCCTGTGCAGGGACCTGGCCACGGGCAGCCGGGGTGTCACTTGGTGAGGTCTGTGCTGCTGTGGCTGGGAGGTGTCCCACTCCTTTCTGGTAGGCTGGATCGGGGTGCTTCCTCCTGCGGAGACAGGAGCCTGCAGTTGGCCGAGCCCTGGCTCTCTGGAATCAAACATCGCGACTTCATTTCTCCCTCCTGGTGGCTGAGGGGGCTGGAGAAGCCCCACCTGCTGGCTGTCGGTCTGTGCATCACCCCCACCTCCCCCCTTCCGGCTCTCCCCGCCAAGTCCACAGGGACTGAGCAGCCCCTACTGGCCCGTCCAGTCTCATTGCCCACCTAAGCTTTCGGGGCCCTTGACACCCCTCCCACAGCCTGTCTGGGTGTTTGCAGATTTGGAGAATTTCCTGTTAACTTTGCAGCCCGCTCCTAATGCAAGTGCACGTGAGGGCCAGGCAGCCGTGGCCGAGCTGGGGCTGCAGGCCCCCGTGGGGCTCCCGCATGTGGGCACGCATCCCCCATGCGGTACGTGGGGTGTGGGGTCCCCTGTGTGGGTGTGGGTCCCCGTGGGGCTCCCCGTGCAGGGTGTGGCCCGCTGCGGTGGGTGTGACTAGCTATATCCGGGTCAGGGCAGGAGGGGATGGGGCAGGGACCAGGAAGGAGCCTGGGGGCAGGTCAGTCCTGGGTTCCACCGCAGACGGGAGTGGCACCTCCTCGGCGGCCCCTGGGCCGTGCGCTTGCTGCCCTCCCCACCGCCTCTGTCCACAGCTGTCCGGCTGCACCGCGGCCCCTGAGGTGCCCCTACCAGCTGCGGCCTCCCCCGATGCCCTCCCCAGCCCCTCCCACCTCTGCCTCACAAACAGCGCTGCCTCTGACTTTCTCCCTCGGCCCTTACCTTATGCAGGGTTCTGGAATGTTCCCCATGACCAGAGAGGTACTGTGGCTTCCTAAGACTGAGGGCCGTCTGTCTGGAATGACCCCTGACCCACACGCTCAGGTTCATGACCTTTGGCCTGCAGACCACTTGGGCCTCTGAACCCTCCACAGCTGTCCTGCTCCCACTGTGGGGTCCCACCGCACCTGCCCAGGAACCGCTCTCGGGGGTCACAGTCCCACTGTCCCCTCGCTCTTGCCCTCTGGGGCCTCTCGGATCAATGTTTCCTCTAGAACATGCCGTACGGGGAGGCAGTGCGACACGCAGACGCCCCGAGTAGGGGAGCCCTGGCCCCCAGCCCCCGCAGCCCCCGCGGGCTGATGGTCGGGGGGTCTCCTTCCTGGGTCCCCTGAGCAGCCGCGGCCGCGCCCTTCTGGACGGTCCACCTGGGAAAGCACAGGCAGGTTCACTTCTGGGTCAGAGGTCAAGCCTCTGCCTCCTTCAGTTCTTCTGTTTGTTTTCCTTTGGGGCCACTCCCAGCTCTCGCCTGCAGTGCTCTGCGGGAGGGGAGGTGCCCGGGGGTCGCGCCGGGGCCTCTCCCCACCCTTCCCTGGGCAGTTTCACCTGGGCCACACGCCCTGCACAGCGCCTGTGTGTCTGTTTGTCCGTCCGCACAGCATGAGCGCCGACCCTCTCTCCGGCTGCCTGTGCGTGTTTGCTCAGGTCTATCCACCTGTCTGTCCCGTGTTTGCCCTCATTTGTCTGTGCCATGTTTGTTCACCTCTGTCTGTCTGTCCTGTGTTTGTTCTCGTCTGTCCGTCTGTCTGTCTGCTGGGTTTGCTCCTGGGCCTTCCCTCCCTGGGTGCCGCTCCTGCTGCTATGGCCACTCGCGTAGCCACTCACAGGCTCCACGCCTGCCTGTACTGGTCACGCACTGTGGGCACGGGGTCCCGGGCAGCAGCGCCACCCCAACCCGCTGCCCGAGGGGCCCGTCCACCAGCTCTCCCCTACCCTTATGGCCCTACCCACCATTGCCTGCTCTGCCCTCACGCCCCCGCCACTGGCACCCCTCTGCCCTCACACCCCCGTCACTGGCACCCCTCTGCCTCACGCCCCTGCCCACTGGCACCCCTCTGCCCTCACGCCCCTGCCCACTGGCACCCCTCTGCCTCATGCCCCTGCCCACTGGCACCCCTCTGCCCTCACACCCCTGCCTGCTGGCACCCCTCTGCCCTCACACCCCTGTCACTGGCACCCCTCTGCCCTCACACCCCTGCCTGCTGGCACCCCTCTGCCCTCATGCCCCTGTCACTGGCACCCCTCTGCCCTCACGCCCCCGCCGCTGGCAGCCCTCTGCCCTCACGCCCCTGTCACTGGCACCCCTCTGCCCTCACACCCCTGCCTGCTGGCACCCCTCTGCCCTCATGCCCCTGTCACTGGCACTCCTCTGCCCTCACACCCCTGCCTGCTGGCACCCCTCTGCCCTCATGCCCCTGTCACTGGCACCCCTCTGCCCTCACGCCCCCACCGCTGGCAGCCCTCTGCCCTCACGCCCCCGCCTCTGCCCTCACACCCCTGCCCGCCGTGCCCTCTGCCCACAGGGCTGCTGTTGCAGGCTCTCCCCACAGCTGACAGCCCTCAGGGGCGCAGTGAGCCCATGTGGTTGTGAGCTCTGGGATGAGTCCCACTGTGTCCTGACCGTCACCTCCTGCAGCTGGGACCCCGCCTTTGCCCACCAGGCCTCGTACAGGCCCCCCATCAGGGGCCCTCGGATCAGGCAGACTTGGAGGCCAGGCCAGGGTCCTGGGGCTCAGGGCGAGAGGGAGAAGGAGGCGCTTGGTAGTGGGGTATGTGAAGGAATGTGGGGCCCGGCCTCTGCACCCCGGCACCCGGCGTCCAGCGCTGTCCAGACCCAGGGAGCACCCCTGGGCCCACCCGCACAGAGGCCCCCTCTCCCACTACACCCTCCTCCCCACCAGCCCCCTTCTCACAGCGGGGGCCTGGCGGGCAGACCCTCTCTCCAGCTGGAGGCGCAGCCCCCACCGGGACCCCCGGCGTTCCAGGGCTCGGCCTGCCGCCCTCCACAGGCTAGACCCTGGGACAGGGAGGCCGCTGGCTGGCCCTGGCCAACCGCCCTCCGCGGCCCCACCAGAGCCAACATCCTGCCTGATAAGCAGGGTTCACGTCACGCTCCCACGCGCTTATCGCCGGGTGTGCCAGGAGCCCCCGCAGCACCAAGCGGGCACTGGTTGCTACCCTCCGGCACGACCAGTGCCAAGGGCCACCCCACCAGGTTCTGGAACCGAGCTGCCCAGGGTGCTCTGGGAATGCCTGACCCCAGAAGACAAGGCAGGGGGGCGCAGAATGATGGGGGCACCACTGGGGTGAGACAGCTGCACCCACACTGGGGGGCCAGGGAGGCTGGCTTGGAGGTGCAGCTTGCCCCTCCCAGGCCTCCCTAAAGGCACACAGTCCCCCCCCACCTGGGCCCTCCAGCCACGGCAGCCCAGCCCCCACTCATGCGTCAGAGCCGTACTCCAAACAGCCAGGGCAGGGGCAGGGCAGAAGCCCAGGAGGAGGAGAGCATCCCAGATCCATGAGCTGTGAAGGGGGTGATGGCCCAGGTGACGATCCAGGGAGTGACGCCCAGTGTCGGCCCTTTATGTCACATCTGATGGACTCTGGGACAAGGATGCTGACCCCAGAGCCCCAGCCCTGTGTCCCTCCTGCGTCAGTCCCTACAGGGTGCTGGGCTCCTTGACCCAGGTCAGCTCCTCACATCCCTCCACAAGTTCCTGTTTTGAGGGTCCCCCAGAACAAAACAGACCCATCTTGCTGTAGGAGCAGGTGGTCGTGGCCATCCCGAAGAGCGGCCCAGGAGCCCTGGAGGTGACACTTCACCGGTCCCCGGGGACCACTCAACCTGGACTTGAGGGGCCCCGCACGTCTGTTCTTGTCCTGCCTCAGTAGCTGCACATGCCACAGGTGGAGTGAGTGACGAGCCCTCGGGGAGGGGCCACGCCCAGTGGGGTCCCCAAGGAGGTTGTATGGGGGGACATGTGGGTCAAGGCAGGAACCACGAGAACCCTGGAGCCCCAGGAACTGAGGCTAAAGAAATTTCCCCACAAGCCGTCCTGAGCCCCAGCGGCCGACCTGGGTGCTCTGGGAGGCATTTCTCTTGTCTTCAAGTTGCTGGTTTGTATCACTCATCACAATAGCCTAGGTTGGGGTGCCCCTCACTCCACAGGTGACGCTGCTTGGCTGTACTTGCCCCCCACCAACATCACCGTCGCCCCAACATCAGTGCCACTACCACCATCACCAATATCAATAAACTGCTACCATCTGGAGTGGACCACTGCCAACAATACCAACATTCCCACCAACACCACCACACCAATGTCAACACCAATGCAGCCACCAACATCACCAAAATCAGTGCAACCACCAACATGACCAACACCAATGCAACCACCAACATGACCAACACCAACGCAACCACCAACACCAACACCAATGCAACCAACATCACCAACACCAATGTAACCAACACCAATGCAACCAACATCACCAACACCAATGCAACTACCAACACCAATGCAACCAACATCACCAACACCAATGCAACCACCAACACCAATGCAACCAACATCACCAACACCAATGCAACCACCAACACCAATGCAACCACCAATACCAATGCAACTACTAACAATACCAAAACCAATGCAACCACCAACATCACTGACGCCACCAATGCCATCACCAACACCAATGCAAGCACAAATACCACCACCATGCCCCCACGAACACCAACGTAACAACACCACCACAACACTAATAAACTGCTACTCCATAGGAGCTGACCACTGCCAGCAATATCGCCACCACTACCAACAACAACAACACCAACACCAATGAACTGTTACCACACTGGGGCTAACCACTGCCAGTAACACCCCACCACTATTACCAACACTACCACCAACACAACCATCAATGACAATAAACTGTTACCACACTAGCACTGACCAGTGCCAGCAATCAACACCGTCACCAATACCACCACCAGCACCACTACTGCCACCAATACCAATGCCAACAACACTGCCACCAGCACCAACGCTACAGCAGCAGTACTGCCACCAGTGCCACAACATGGTTTCGTAATGGTATTGTGGGCACCACCCACAGACTCCCAACACCCGTAACACCATTAACAGCACAACACCCAATGACCACCCCCAACTGCCACCTTATGCTCCTTACACCTCACGGAGTTTCTGCAGGTGGAGTGTGGTGCTGTGCTGAGCTTCTGCCCACAGGGGACTTGGCCAGCACACCGGTAAGTCATGAGCCTGGCAGGTCATGAGCATACACACAGCTCATTCCTTCATGTTCGTCCACTCCACAATGCTTGTCCAGCTCTCCTTGTCCTTTGTAGCTCACTGGGAGGGGGACAGAGTCAGTTCCTCTGAGGTGAGGCTGATGCCAGGTTCAGAGAGATGAGAGTGAAAGACAGCCATCTCTGAACCTGAGAGGGTGACAGAAGAGGATAATGTGCCCCCAGTCTCACTGGCACTTGCCCGTGTACCATAGGAGGGTGGCATGAGACCTACTGGTGATGGGGTGGCAGAGGAACGAAGAGATGGAGGAGAAAGATGGAGACAGAGAAGGAGATGGAGATGGAGATGGAGACAGACAGAGATGAGACAGAGACAGAGATGGAGGCAGAGACAGAGACAGAGATACAGAGATGGAGACAGAGATGAAGCCTGCCAGCAGCGTGCCCCGGCCTTTGTGGTCATGGGATTAGCTGCTGCCCTGAGTGCAAGTGGATGAGTCCCTGGTGACAAAAGACCCCGGGGCTGGCCCAGGATGTCCCCCAGCTCGGCAGATGTTCCTGGTGCTGGGGTGGATGAACAGGAACTCTGTGGGGCTCAGCCGGCAGGCAGGCTCTGCCAGAGCACCCCAGGCGGAGCACCAGGACCCTGATAGCCCCTCTTTGTGCCAGGAGCTGCCCCCACTCTCCTGACACCCCACTTGGAAAGTGGCCCCAAGGCCTGCACCTCCATACTAGGCTGCACCGCGGCAGCCTTACACCTGACCTGGGCTGGACTCTGGGAGGGAGGGACATGGGATGGGAGTGGGTGTCGGGTGCAGGGGTGGAGCGTGGGGGCTGTGGGGATAGGGTGAGGGGGGCAGAGGGTAGAGTGTGGGGGTGGGGCGCAGGGGTGAGGTGGGGAGTGGGATGCTGGGGAAGGAGCACAGGGGGAGGGATGCAGAAAGGGGGGCTCTGGGTGCTCCTGTCCAGCGTGCCCCCAGGATGGGGTCAGCAGTGGGGCTCTCTGCCCCTCAGCCAGCCGGTGGTGCCATCCTGTCCCTGGGGAGCAGGCAGGGATGGGGGCACTCGCCTGCGTCCCGAGCCACGTCCCCTCTAGATTCCTGGGGAGAGGCCTCTCCGCTCCCACGTCAGCTGTTCCTTGTCCTTGTCAACCCCACGTGGTGGCCAGTGCAGGGGCCTCTTGGAGACCAGGGCTGAGGGCACAGAAAGGACGTGTGCAAGGGTGTGTCGTGGCCAGCAGGGTGAGGACACATGAGGGCTGCGGCCGGGAGGGGAAGCACTGGCACCCCGGGGCCCCCCTTGTCGCCCTACACCATCCCAGGTTCCCAGGAGCAATGGGCGGGGGCCACACGGATGACGGATGCGACCTGTTTACATACAGGGCCGGCCCCTGTATGTTGTTTGTTGGTTGCTAAACAAACAACCGCTGGTTTAGCAACGAGAGTGATAGGGTTTTGATGACAGCTGCGTGCAGAACTGGGGGCGGGGGAGACACAGAGAGTGACACAGACAGAGACAGACACAGACACAGATGAAGAGACAGAGAGACGGAGACAGATATACAGGTAGAGAGAGGCACAGAGGCAGACTCAGAGACAGAGACACGGAGACAGAGAAAGACAGAGACGGGGCAGTGACAGAGATGAAGAGAGGCAGAAACAGACAGAGACAGATGAAGACACTGAGGAGAGGAGGGGACATGTGCAGGCAGATGGAGGTGGGCAGGGCTGTTCCACAAGCGGTGAGTGGCAGAGGGTCCTCGAGGCTGGAGATTGAGCCTCAACTTCATACTCGGCACCCCCCAGCCAGCTCTGCTGCCTCAGGGCCATCTACCCTGTATGCTGCGGCCCAAAGACCCCAGCTCCAGAGAGCCAGAGGGAGGAGGGGGTTGCCCCAGCAGGCAGAGGGAGGAGGGAGGGACTGCCTCAGCGGTCAGAGGGAGGAGGGAGAGAGCCCCAGCAGTCTGAGGGAGGAGGGAGAGCCCCAGCAGTCTGAGGGAGGAGGGAGAGAGCCCCAGCAGGCATAGGGAGGAGGGAGAGAGCCCCAGCAGTCAGAGGGAGGAGGGAGAGAGCCCCAACAGTCAGAGGGAGGAGGGAGAGAGCCCTAGCAGTCAGAGGGAGGAGGGAGAGAGCCCCAGCAGTTAGAGGAGGGAGAGGGTAGTCTGAGCAGTCAGAGGGAGGAGGGAGAGCCCCAGCAGTGAGAGGGAGGAGGGAGAGCCCCAGAAGTGAGAGGGAGGAGAGAGAGCCCCAGCAGTCAGAGGGAGGAGGGAGAGAGCCCCAACAGGCAGAGGGAGGAGGGAGAGAGCCCCAGCAGTCAGAGGGAGGAGGGAGAGAGCCCCAACAGGCAGAGGGAGGAGGGAGAGAGCCCCAGCAGTTAGAGGAGAGGGGGTAGTTTGAGCAGTCAGAGGGAGGAGGGAGAGCCCCAGCAGTCAGAGAGAGGAGGGAGAGAGCCCCAGCAGTCAGAGGCAAGAGGGAGAGAGCCCAAGCAGTCCGAGGGGGGGTAGTCCAAGAAGTTAGAGGGAGGAGGGAGAGCCCCAGCAGTCTGAGGGAGGAGGGAGAGAGCCCCAGCAGTCAGAAGGAGGAGGGAGAGAGCCCCAGCAGCCAGAGGGAAGAGGGAGAGAGCCCCAGCAGTCATAGGAAGGAGGGAGAGAGCCCCAGCAGTCTGAGGGAGGAGGGAGAGAGCCCCAGCAGTCAGAGGGGGGAGAGGGTAGTCTGAGCAGTCAGAGGGAGGAGGGAGAGCCCCAGCAGTCTGAGGGAGGAGGGAGAGAGCCCCAGCAGTCCGAGGGGGGAGGGGATAGTCCGAGAAGTCAGAGGGAGGAGGGAGAGCCCCAGCAGTCAGAGGGAGGAGGGAGAGAGCCCCAGCAGTCAGAGAGAGGAGGGAGAGAGCCCCAACAGGCAGAGGGAGGAGAGAGAGAGCCCCAGCAGTTAGAGGAGAGGGGGTAGTTCGAGCAGTCAGAGGGAGGAGGGAGAGCCCCAGCAGTCAGAGGGAGGAGGGAGAGAGCCCCAGCAGTCAGAGGGAGGAGGGAGAGAGCCCCAACAGGCAGAGGGAGGAGAGAGAGAGCCCCAGCAGTTAGAGGAGAGGGGGTAGTTCGAGCAGTCAGAGGGAGGAGGGAGAGCCCCAGCAGTCAGAGGAAGGAGGGAGAGAGCCCCAGCAATCAGAGGGAGGAGGGAGAGAGCCCCAGCAGTCCGAGGGAGGAGGGAGAGAGCCCCAGCAGTCCGAGGGAGGAGGGAGAGAGCCCCAGCAGTCAGAAGGAGGAGGCAGAGAGCCCCAGCAGTCAGAGAGGGGAGGGGGTAGTTCGAGGAGGGAGAGTTTCAGCAGTCAGAGGGAGGAAGGAGAGCCCCAGCAGTCTGAGAGAGGAGGGAGAGAGCCCTAGCAGTCTGAGGGAGGAGGGAGAAAGCCCCAGCAGTCTGAGGGAAGAGGTAGAGAGCCCCAGCAGTCAGAGGGAGGAGGAAAAGAGCCCCAGCAGTCAGAGGGAAGAGGGAGAGAGCCCCAGCAGTCACAGGGGGGTAGTCCGAGAAGTTAGAGGGTGGAGGGAGAACCCCAGTAGTCTGAGGGAGGAGGGAGAGAGCCCCAGCATTCCGAGGAAGAGGGAGAGAGCCCCAGCAGTCAGAGGGAGGAGGGAGAGACCCAGCAGTCAGAGGGAGGAGGGAGAGCCCCTGCAGTCTGAGGGAGGAGGGAGAGAGCCCCAGCTGTCCGAGGGGGAGGGGGTAGTTCGAGAAGTTAGAGGGAGGAGGGAGAGCCCCAGCAGTCTGAGGGAGGAGAAAGAGAGCCCCAGCAGTCAGAGGGAATAGGGAGAGAGCCCCAGTAGTCCGAAGGGGAAGGGGGTAATCTGAGCAGCCAGAGGGAGGAGGGAGAGCCCCAGCAGTCAGAGGGAGGAGGAAGAGAGCCCCAGCAGTCAGAGGGGGAAAGGAGAGAGCCCCAGCAGTCAGAGAGGGGAGGCAGTAGCTCGAGCAGTCAGAGGGAGGAAGGATAGAGCCCCAGCAGTCAGAGAGGGGAGGCAGTAGCTCGAGCAGTCAGAGGGAGGAAGGAGAAAGCCCCAGCAGTCCGAGGGAAGAGGGAGAGAGCCCCAGCAGTCAGAAAGAGGAGGGAGAGAGCCCCAGCAGTCAAAGAGGGGGGTAATCTGAGCGGTCAGAGGGAGGAGGGAGAGCCCCAGCTGTCAGAGGGAGGAGGGAGAGCCCCAGCAGTCTGAGGGAGGAAGGAGAGAGCTCCAGCAGTCAGAGGGAGGAGGGAGAGAGCCCCAGCAGTCCGAGGGGGTAGGGGGTAGTTCGAGAAGTTAGAGGGTGGAGGGAGAGCCCCAGCAGTCAGAGGGAGGAGGAAGAGAGCCCTAGCAGTCAGAGGGAGGAGGGAGAGAGCCCCAGCAGTCAGAGAGGGGAGGGGGTAGTTCGAGCAGTCAGAGGGAGGAGGGAGAGAGCCCCAGCAGTCAGAGGGAGGAGGGAGAGAGAGCCCCAGCAGTCAAAGGGGGGAGGGGGTAATCTGGGCAGTCAGAGGGAGGAGGGAGAGCCCCAGCTGTCAGAGGGAGGAGAGAGAGAGCCCCACAGCAGTCCGAGGGGGTAGGGGGTAGTTCGAGAAGTTAGAGGGTGGAGGGAGAGCCCCAGCAGTCTGAGGGAGGAGAAAGAGAGCCCCAGCAGTAAGAAGGAGGAGGGAGAGAGCCCTAGCAGTCAAAGGGGGGAGGGGGTAATCTGAGCAGTCAGAGGGAGGAGGGAGAGCCCCAGCTGTCAGATGGAGGAGGGAGAGCCCCAGCAGTCTGAGGGAGGAAGGAGAGAGCCCGAGCAATCAGAGGGAGGAGGGAGAGAGCCCCAGCAGTCCGAGGGAGGAGGGAGAGAGCCCCAGCAATCAGAGGGAGGAGGGAGAGAGCCCCAGCAATCAGAGGGGGAAGGGGTAGTCCGAGCAGTCAGAGGGAGGAGGGAGAGCCCCGGCAGTCTGAGGGAGGAGGGAGAGAGCCCCAAAGTCTGAGGGAGGAGGGAGAAATCCCCAGCAGTCCGAGGGAAGAGGGAGAGAGCCCCTGCAGTCTGAGGGAGGAGGGAGAGCCCCAGCAGTCAGAGGGAGGAAGGAGAGCCCCTGCAGTCTGAGGGAGGATGGAGAGAGCCCCAGCAGTCAGAGGGAGGAGGGAGAGAGCCCCAGCAGTCTGAGGGGGTAGGGGGTAGTTCGAGAAGTTAGAGGGAGGAGGGAGAGCCCCAGCAGTCTGAAGGAGGAAAAAGAGAGCCCCAGCAGTCAGAAGGAGGAGGGAGAGAGCCCCAGCAGTCAGAGGGAATAGGGAGAGAGTCCCAGTAGTCCGAAGGGGGAGGGGGTAATCTGAGCAGCCAGAGGGAGGAGGGAGAGCCCCAGCAGTCAGAGGGAGGAGGAAGAGAGCCCTAGCAATCAGAGGGAGGAGGGAGAGAGCCCCAGCAGTCAGAGAGGGGAGGGGGTAGTTCGAGCAGTCAGAGGGAGGAGGGAGAGAGCCCCAGCAGTCTGAGGAAGGAAGGAGAGAGCCCCAGCAGTCAGAGAGGGGAGGGGGTAGTTCGAGCAGTCAGAGGGAGGAGAGAGAGCCCCAGCAGTCTGAGGAAGGAAGAAGAAAGCCCCAGCAGTCCGAGGGAAGAGGGATTGAGCCCCAGCAGTCAGAGGGAGGGGGGAGAGCCCCAGCAGTCAGAGGGAAGAGGGAGAGAGCCCCAGCAGTCAGAGGGAGGAGGGAGAGAGCCCCAGCAATCCGAGGGGGGGGTAGTCCGAGCAGTCAGAGGGAGGAGGGAGAAAGCCCCAGCAGTCTGAGGGAGGAGGGAAAGCCCCGGCAGGCAGAGGGAGGAGGGGGAAGCCCCCGCAGTCAGAGGGAGGAGGGGATAGTCCCAGCATTAAAAGGGGCCGGGGGCAGACCCCGAAGTCAGAGGAAGGAGGGGGCAGGCCCAGCAGTCAGAGGGGGCAGGGGGGTTGTCTCAGCAGTCTGAGGGAGGAGGGGTCAGCCCCTGCAGTCTGAGGGAGGAGGGGGCAGCCCCACAGTCAGAGGGAGGAGGGGGCAGGCCCCACAGTCAGAGGGAGGAGGGGGTTGTCCCATCAGTTGAGAGGTAGAAGGGAGCAGCCCCCGCAGTCAGAGGGCCCTCTCATCTCTGCAGGACTCTTCACAGCTCCCCCAGGCGGCCCCCAGTTGCAGGCACAGAGAGGGTGAGACAGACAGAGGCCTGGAGCCCAGTCAGCGTGCAGGAAGGGCCCCACAGAACCCTGTCTCCTGCAGGCCTCCTGAGCCCAAGGGCAGGAAGCCCTAACAGTGGGTGCTGTGTGGGTGGGACCCCCAGCCCTACACTGCCCACGGGGAGCAGCTTGTCTCGACCCTCAAAGACATCCTTAGCACGTGCCCGCTCAGTCCCTGCGACATGCAGTCTCCAGGCCCACGGGCTGCAGCGACAGCAGTCATGCTGCAGGCATGCGGGTCTGTCCCAGGCAGGCCCCCTGCTGACCAGGCAGGCTGCACCTGGCCTTGAGCCAGCCTGTAATCTCTGGCATGAGAGGACACCGCTGGCCCCGAGTCCCAGCCGGGCTCCCTGCCAGCCTGCACTGGGCCCCACAATCTCCCCGGAGCCCTGCCTGATAACCCGATAACCCGGTGACAGGCTGGGACACAGGGAAGAGGAAAGGGGGGTGTGAGGAGGGGCACCTGGGAATGAGGAAAGGTGGGGATGGGCTTGAGAAGCACTTTGGGCAGGACATGGTGGGGCCGTGGGGCCATGTGTCCAGGTGGGAGGTGCTCGGGGGTCCAGGGGAGTTGGGCCGAGCCCCTGGACGGGTTCAGGTGGCCAGGTCGCACAGCCCTGCCCACAGCCATCTGCTGCCCCAGTCGGGGGCCAAGCTGAGTCCAGATCTGGTTACCCAGAACTTACATGTGCTGGCACTGTGCAGCCCACATACAGAATACATATGCTGATGCATAAAGCCACACATGCAGTCATACATATGCAAACAATGCACACTCACATGCTTACACATGCACACTGACGTGCATGCAAACAATGTACATGCACATACACAAATGCAATGCACTCATGCTTACGTATGCAAACAATGCACTCACATGCTTACATATTCATGCACACGCTCACAGGCTCAGCATGCACATCCACACACGTGTGCACACATGCTTATACATATGCACTCACACACTTGCACATACACTCACAAGGCACATATGCAGTTACATGTACAGGTACACATGCATTCACATGCATGCTCACACTTGCACATGTACTCACAGACATACATGCTCATGTGTTTATTCACACTTGCCCAGCAGTGGATCCCAAGTGAAAACCCAGGGAATGGGGCTAAGTTGCCCGGGCCCCTTAGGGCTCTCGGGAGTAAGGAGCCTGCGGGAACTCTGTGTTCCAGGAGCCTGAAAAAGTGGTTTTGGGGGGTTGATTCTGTAACCCCGAGTTTGCCACCCGCGCCACCTTGTGCGCTTGGTGGCCAGGGATAAGGTGCAGAGCCTGGTGTCCACAGCCCAAGAGACCCCTTCTGACACCCCACGGGCTGTTGCACACCAGGTACAAAGTAGCCCCCAGACCTTCTGGCACCCAAAGAAACACACACGCTTTGAATCTGTCAGAGTTTATTGTCAATGAAGCAAAGAATCTTGAGAAGACTTGGAAAATAAATATCCAGAGAGAAAGCAGTTTAAGAGGAAAGGGTGCACAGAGGGTCAGCGGGATGCGGCGGCAGAGCCTGCTCACTCCAGGCTTGGGCGTGGGCCGCGGGGACCAGAGCGGCGGGCGCGGCTGGGGGCACCACGCTGAGGCTCACAGCTGGTGTCCTGGCACAGGCAGCTCTCAATGTGGGTGTAGGAGTGCTTGATGGTGCCGCCCGTGGGGCAGTACAGCTCCACCTCCCGCAAGCTGGTGCGTTCCTCCTTGCAGCAAGAGCACTTGTGGTCCAGAGATTGTGCCTCCAGCGAATACCTGCAGGAAGGCGGCTTGAGGTGCCTGGGCAGGGATGCAGGCCCCGCCCACCGACACGCCCTCTCCCGGCCCCGCCCACCGGCAGACCTGCCCGCCATTGGCCCGTCCCTGGTGGCCCCGCCCAGGCCTGGCCCGGTGGCCACGCCCACGGCCCACGGGACTCACAAAGCGAAGGTGCCGCAGGAGCCGGCGCAGTAGTTCATAGTGATGTTCCGGGCGCAGCCAGCGCGCGAGATCTCCTTGGTGACGGAGATGGTGGAGCAGGGCCGCTGCGTCTCATTGCGATGGATGCCTGCGGGGAGGCCAGGCTCAGTCCCGCGCCCCTGCTACGCTCCCCCGCCCCCCGCCCCCCGCCCCCCACCCCCATGCACACAGCCCGCGGCGGCTGCCCACACCCGGGACTCACAGGTCTTGCAGCAGCCGTTGGGCATGAGCTTGATGGAGCCCTGTGGGAAAGGGACGTCAGCGGGCGGCTGCCCCCTTGCGCCTCCCGCCCCTACTCCATTGCCCTCGCGGGCTGCTGCCTGGGCCAATAGGGGGACCAGGGCGCCCCCCCACACCGGCACCCCTGGGGATACTCACAGGGAGGCAGGTACTGGGGTCAAAGTCGGGGCAGGTGATGTTGGAGACGGATGAGATGAGCTGGTTGTGGATCTTAACGCAGCTGAAGAAGGTGCAGTTGTTGCTGGGGTCACTCTTCATGTCCCCGGGCTGCAGGCAGAGACAGTGCTGAGGTTGGCAGGACCCCCCAGGCACACCCAGGGGGTCCTAGAGCACCTCCTGGGAACAGGTGCCAGTTGCAGTGGGGGGACGCCCACCGCGGACCTCTCAGGGAAGGGGCCCGGGAGACACACCTGCAGGATGAGGTTGTGGCCGTTGGGCTGCGTGATGACACAGCGCGTCTGCTCACACTTCCGGCAGCACTCCCCAGGGGCGTGCACCAGCTCGAAGCCCTGCAGGGCACAGGGGCAGCCGTGGGCCCGGGGCAGAGGGACACGGGGTGGGGTGGGGCCCAGGGCGAAGAGAACACGGGGGAAAGGGGAAGTGGACCTGGACGAGGGTTCACGGGAGACGAGAGGACAGGGGAGGGGACACGGGGCGGGTGCCTACGGGGTCACAGGAGCTGGGGCAGGACACGTGGCTGCAGGAGATGATGTTGAGCTGCGTGGTGCTGTTCCTCTGGCTGGTACAATTGCAGTTCTGGCACTTGGAGGAGTAGACTGGGGAGCCAGGCTGTGGGCACAGAGGCAGGTCAGCACCACCCCCCGGCTGCCCCGAGAGGCCCCACCCCACCTCACCAAGGGCCCACTCACCTGGTACTCGGCATTTCCCATCACGCACACGCCCTTGGGCTCTGGGGGACAGAGGGACTCGGGTCAGACACGGCTCGGCCTCCCCTCCCCGCCGGCCACCAGCCTGGCCACTCACCGCAAGAGTAGACTGGGCAGCACTTGCCAGCCACCTGCTTCCTCTTCGCCTGGAAGCCCAGCGGACAGGTGTGGGCTTTGTCCTCGCAGAGGCTGATGTTGCATTCTGGGGGCAGGGGGGCGCGGTGGTGAGCGGGCACCCCACGGGCAGGCCTCACACCCAGGCCACCCATCGCCAGGGCCCCCGGAGCCCCCCTTACTGCAGGTCGTGGTGTTGCAGCAGGGCTGGGCCGGGTCGACCTCAGTGACGGGGTAGGTGCCCTCCTCCTTGCACACGGGCTCGGAGGTCTTCTGGCACTTCTTGGGGTGGCAGACGATGCCGCTGCCGCCCTCCAGACACACGCAGTCCTTGCAGTCGAACTCAAAGTGCTCCCCAAACTGCAAGAGGGAGGGGTGAGCCGGGGCCTCCCTCAAGGGACGTTGTCTGTCCACCTGCCTGAGGCCAGGTCGCTGACTGTATGCCTGGACCCACCCACCTGCGTGTTCCTGTGTGAGTCTGGCAGGTGATCAACGCACCATGTGCAAACACAAAAAACAAGCTCACATGTGGCCACCAAGTCACGTGACTCACGAGTTGGTGAGGTGGGGCAAGGATAGATGGACACATTTGAAGGGGAGGAAGGGGGCGGTTGTGCCGTGGTATAGATAGGTGGTGGGTGGACAGATGGGCGGATGGATGGGGATGGGTGGTGGTGGGTGGAGGGTGAGTGGCAGACGGGTGGTGGGTGGATAGGGATGAATGGTGACAGATGGTGGATGGATGGATGGATGGGTGGATGGATGGATGGATGGATGGATGGATGAGGTAGACGGGTGGATGGATGGATGGATGGATGGATGGATGGATGGATGGATGGATGGATGGATGGATGGATGGATGGATGGATGGATGGGTGGGTAGATGGATGGGTGGATGGATGGGTAGATGGATGGGTGGATGGATGGATGGATGATGGATGGATGGATGATGGATGGATGGATGGATGGATGGGGTGGATGGATGGTGGGTGGGTAGGGATGAATGGTGATAGACGGTGGATGGATGGATGGGGGTGGATGATGGTGGGTGGTGGGTGGTGTGTGGACTTCCCCTGCCAGCTCAACCTTCCATGGCTTCAATAACTCCTGACCTAGTGTTTGAGACTCCCTGGCTCAACCCCCCATTTCTGTGCCCCCCAAATTCAG
Organism: Sorex araneus; assembly: GCF_027595985.1. NCBI lineage: Eukaryota > Metazoa > Chordata > Mammalia > Eulipotyphla > Soricidae > Sorex > Sorex araneus. The sequence continues at coordinate 168,054,949 of NC_073307.1, read as the reverse complement.
GACTCAGGGGAGAAGCATTTGCAGACCCAGAGGGGGACCTACCTCTCTGGGAACGTTGTCAGGCCCCACACAGCCTGGAAGGGAGAAGAAACAACCGAGTTAGCAGAGCACAGCAAGCGGGGGCTGGGGCGGGGTGCGGGAAGGGGCGCCCCTTACCGCAGGACTCCACGCAGACATCGAAACCGGGGGCGTAGCTCATGGTGCCCTCAGGACAGAAGCAACCCTCCACCTGGCGGGTGTTGTTCTGCTCTGGCGCACTGGGGGCACAGAGGGGCACAGCGGGTCAGCGCAGCCGCCCCGCCCACACCCCTCCCTCCCTCCGTGCCTCTCCCAGACGTGTACCTGGACTTGCAGGTGGGCTCCTGGGCGGGTCCGCAGGCCCTGTACTCCCTGTGAGACGGGCAGCTCAGCGCTGTGGGAGGGGGAGCAGAGGACAGTGTCAGGGGCCAGGCCGTCCCGCGCCCCTGGCTCCGCACCCACGGTGGGGTACTCACAGCAGATGCCGTTGGTGTGGTTGCGCCAGTCGATGCAGACGCCCTCGTGGGCACAGAGGGTGGCGTAGGCCTGCAGGCTGGCGCACTCGAGATGGTCGCCGGGCACGACGCAGCTGTCGAACACGCAGGCCTCATAGTAGTGCTGGGGCAGCACCAGGTGGTGGCACTGGGAGAACAGGCTGCGGAGGGAGAAGCGGCACATGCTGGGGTCCCTGCCTCTGTCCCCTCCGGGCTCCGTGGCCAGAGAGAGGGCCACGCTGGCGGGGGGGGGCGGGGCAGAGACGGGTGCGGGGTGCGGTGGGGCAGTGTCCGGACAGAGAAGCCCTCTGCTGTGTGGACACCGGTGTCGGGGCCTCCGTCCGCTCGGTGGGGGGAGGTTCCCCACAGCTCCCCACACGTCTGATCCCTGTTCGGGGTCAGCCCAGCAGCAGACCTGCCCCCGCAACAGCCCCGACGGCCAGCTTGTCCCCGTCCATCTGGACGCCCCTCGGCAGGCCTGAGCAGCCCGGGCTCACCTGCCTTTGATGAGCTCGCAGAGAGGGGAGGCGCAGCTCTGCCCAGGGCTGCCGCCGCCAGGCGTGGTGAGGGCCGGGCGCTTGGTGGTGAAGCTGGACTTTGGGCAGTGGGGCTTGGAGGGGTCGTTCACCACCCACTCGTCGGCGGCCACCTCGCAGTCAGAGGCCATCTCCCCACTGGGCAGCATGCAGTCGTCGGCCGTGTTGTTGGTGCAGGTGCCTGGGGGAACGAGAAGGGCCCAGCTGCACCCCGGCACCCCCCCCCAAGCCTTCCCGGCCGCAGCCCAGCCTGCCCACCCCCCCTGCCCACACGCTCCCCCCGGGCCTCCCGCTCACCACACTGGCCCTTGGTGTTGTTGCCGAAGAGACGGTAGGGCAGCCGGATGGAGAAGGACAGGCCATTGTAGGCGATGACCGCGTCTAGCCGGGGGATGGACACCTCGTAGTTGATGCCGGACTCGTACACTTCCAGGCCAAACTTCTTGTAAGGCAGTGCCACGGCCTGCTTGTTCACCTGCACCTGGGGACAACGGGTCTCAGAAGGCTGCTGGGCCGGGTCAGGTCCCGTGGGAGGCTGGGCACAAACTTGTGGGCGAGACCAGCCCTTTGTGGGCGGGGCCAATCCCTATGTGGGCGGGGCCAATCCCTATGTGGGCGGGGCCAGGCCCTGGGCAGACCAAGCTCCTCTCAAGCCCCAGGAATTCCTAGGCTGGCTCCTTGGGGGAGGACTGGTGGGCAGCGGGAGGGCGGCCGGCACCTACCTGCACCACCATGGGCGCCATGCTCACGGTCTTGAGCAGCACCTCCTGGGTCTCATGGCGCACGATGAGCGTGCGGGGACAGGACACCTGGTCAGTGGGGTCGCAGTGGTAGTTGTCGATGTAGACCCCGAAGTTGTCCACCGTGGAGACGATTTCCTCCACCAGCACGTACGTGCAGTTGCCCTGGTAGCTGTAGTACAGCCCGTCGAAGGTGACGTAGTGGGGGTCTCCCCAGCCCGTGCAGTAGCCTGCAGGAGGAGGGGCCGGTGAGGAGGGGCGCGGCGTGGCGGGGGCATGGGGTCAGGGCCGCGTGAGGGGGGCGGCGCTTACAGTCGCACTCCCAGTGCCAGCAGCAGCCGTCGGGATCCATGACGCGGACGGGCGTCAGGCCGTTGGAACAGGTGGGCATGGGTGGTGGCTTGCACTCCACCTGCACCAGCTCCACTGTGTTGTCGTGCTTGCAGATGGCCTGGGTGCAGTTACACAGCCACCACGTCTCGTTTTCCTGCAAGGACACCCAGGTGAGCGTGGTCAGCCCTCACCGGCCCTGTGAGGAGGCCCGCCAGGAGGGGCCGTGCACTGCCGGGGAGGCAGCCGGGCCCGGGAACTGCGGGAGGCAACGAGGACCAACAACCTGCAGAGCCTCGCCCAGGACTGCAGGCCCCGGTCAGGGCAGAGCAGGGAAACACCAGCCCCCTCCCCAGCCACTGACCTGTCTGGGAGGGTCGAAATCTGGGCAGCCGGGGGCCTTGGTGGTGGTTGGTGGAGTCTTAGTGGGGGTCTGGGAGGCAGGTGTGCTGGTGCTGGGCGGCGAGGAGGTGGTGGTCTGGGCGGGCGTGGGCGTGGGCAGAGGCGTGGAGGGGCACGACCAGTTGAAGAACTGGAAGGTGCAGTCCTCGGAGCAGTTGACATAGTAGCAGGTGTCTCCGTGGGTCCCGTTGTACACGACCTCCCCTGCAAGGACACGTTCTCACTGCTGTCCACCCGGGCTGCCCACCGCCCCCCCACACACACACCCAGCACCCCCTGGCCTGCGCCCGGGGACCCGCACCTGGAGCGAAGTAGGTGTCGTTGAGCACGCAGCAGAACTGCTGTGTGGAGATGGGCGTGTTGGAGCCGGTGGTCTTGCTGATGCTGGGCGTGACGATGGGGCTCACGGTGGAGGGCGTCATGCTGGACACCATGGTGGTGCTGGTCTGGGTCGTGATGGAGGTATGTCCGGTAGCAGGGGTGGTTCCTGTGGTGGTCGTGGTCACAGTCACAGGAGGAGACGTGGGAGTGGAGCTGGGGCTCGTGGTGGTTCTGCTGGAGGTGGTCTCTGGAGTGCCTGCGGGATGGGGGGAGGCGTGAGATGGGCAGCTCGTGGCAGGAAGGCCCACGACCACCAAGCTGGCATTCGGCCACTCAAAACCCAGATCTGACTGCGAGATGCTGCCGAGGACCTGAGGCCCACGTGCCACCTCTGCTCCGACCTGGACCCGGTGCCACAGCCCAGTCTCCTCCCAGGACAGCCATGCCGTCCCTGCCCTCAAAGGGGCACAGGGGAGCAGGGGCCTCTGCAGTGCTCTGGGCGAGCAGCAGGCGCGGGAGAGTCCCCGCAGCAGTGCCTTCCCCCCGTGCCCTCGTAGAGGCCTGTACCTGAAGGGGTGCTGCCTGGAGTCGATGGTGGCATGCTGGATATCCCCGGAGTGGTGGGTCTCGTGGTGGTGGAGGACCCAGGCGGAGTTTGGGTCGTGGTGAGCTCCTCAGAAGGTACTGTGCCTGTGGGGGTCTCTGGGGGAACAGTGGTGGTGGCAGTGCGGGTGGGAGTCGTGACCTCTGGAGTAGTGGATGTTGTTGTAGGAGTCATAGGTGATGTGGTAGTAGAGACAGTGCTAGGGGTTGGGCTCCCAGGGGTGGTGGGAGTTGTGTTGCTTGGGGTGGTGGATGATGGAGTTGGGGTCCCAGTTGATGTTGTGGTGCTCACAGGTGGAGTTGTGGCCTCAGGGGTGGTGGGAGATGTGTTCCCAGAGGTGGTGGGAGATGTGGTTCCAGGGGTGGTGGATGTTGTAGTTGTGGTCTCAGGAGAGGTGCTGGATGATGGGGTTGAGGTCTCAGGGGTGGTGGATGATGGAGTTGGGGTCCCAGTTGATGTTGTGGTGCTCACAGGTGGAGTTGTGGCCTCAGGGGTGGTGGGAGATGTGTTCCCAGAAGTGGTGGGAGATGTGGTTCCAGGGGTGGTGGATGTTGTAGTTGTGGTCTCAGGAGAGGTGCTGGATGATGGGGTTGAGGTCTCAGGGGTGGTGGATGATGGAGTTGGGGTCCCAGTTGATGTTGTGGTGCTCACAGGTGGAGTTGTGATCCCCGGGGTGGTGGGAGATGTAGTCCCAGAGGTGGTGGGAGATGTGGTCCCAGGGGTGGTGGATGTTGTAGTTGTGGTCTCAGGAGAGGTGCTGGATGATGGGGTTGAGGTCTCAGGGGTGGTGAATGATGGAGTTGGGGTCCCAGTTGATGTTGTGGTGCTCACAGGTGGAGTTGTGGCCTCAGGGGTGGTGGGAGATGTGTTCCCAGAAGTGGTGGGAGATGTGGTCCCAGGGGTGGTGGATGTTGTAGTTGTGGTCTCAGGAGAGGTGCTGGATGATGGGGTTGAGGTCTCAGGGGTGCTGGATGATGGAGTTGGGGTCTCAGTTGATGTTGTGGTGCTCACAGGTGGAGTTGTGGTCCCCGAGGTGGTGGGAGATGTGGTCCCCGAGGTGGTGGGAGATGTGGTCCCAGGGGTGGTGGATGTTGTAGTTGTGGTCTCAGGAGAGGTGCTGGATGATGGGGTTGAGGTCTCAGGGGTGGTGGATGATGGAGTTGGGGTCCCAGTTGATGTTGTGGTGCTCACAGGTGGAGTTGTGGTCCCCGAGGTGGTGGGAGATGTGTTCCCAGAGGTGGTGGGAGATGTGGTCCCAGGGGTGGTGGATGTTGTAGTTGTGGTCTCAGGAGAGGTGCTGGATGATGGGGTTGAGGTCTCAGGGGTGGTGGTGATGGGTGATGAAGTTGGGGGCCCAGTTGATGTTGTGGTGCTCACAGGTGAAGTTGTGGTCCCTGAGGTGGTGGGAGATGTGGTCCCCGAGGTGGTGGGAGATGTGGTCCCAGGGGTGGTGGATGTTGTAGTTGTGGTCTCAGGAGAGGTGCTGGATGATGGGGTTGAGGTCTCAGGGGTGGTGGATGATGGAGTTGGGGTCCCAGTTGATGTTGTGGTGCTCACAGGTGGAGTTGTGGCCTCAGGGGTGGTGGGAGATGTGTTCCCAGAGGTGGTGGGAGATGTGGTCCCAGGGGTGGTGGATGTTGTAGTTGTGGTCTCAGGAGAGGTGCTGGATGATGGGGTTGAGGTCTCAGGGGTGGTGGATGATGGAGTTGGGGTCCCAGTTGATGTTGTGGTGCTCACTGGTGGAGTTGTGGTCCCTGAGGTGGTGGGAGATGTGGTCCCAGAGGTGGTGGGAGATGTGGTCCCAGGGGTGGTGGATGTTGTAGTTGTGGTCTCAGGAGAGGTGCTGGATGATGGGGTTGAGGTCTCAGGGGTGGTGGATGATGGAGTTGGGGTCCCAGTTGATGTTGTGGTGCTCACAGGTGGAGTTGTGATCCCCGGGGTGGTGGGAGATGTAGTCCCAGAGGTGGTGGGAGATGTGGTCCCAGGGGTGGTGGATGTTGTAGTTGTGGTCTCAGGGGAGGTGATGGTGGATGGGGTTGAGGTCTCAGGGGTGGTGGATGATGGAGTTGGGGTCCCAGTTGATGTTGTCGTGCTGAGAGGTGGGGTTGTGGCCTCAGGTGTCGTGGGAGATGTGGTTCCTGGTGTGGTGGATGATGTAGTTGGAATCTCAGTGGAGGTTGTGGTGGATGATGGAGTTGGGGTCTCCGTGGAGGTGGTGGTGGGAGTTGGAGTTGGGGTCTCTGTGGAAGTAATGGTGAGAGTTGGGGTTGGGGTCTCCGTGGATGTAGTGGTTGGAGTTGAAGTTGGGGTCTCCGTGGAGGTGGTGGTGGGAGTTGGAGTTGGGTTCTCTGTGGAAGTAATGGTGGGCGTTGGAGTTGGTGTCTCCGTGGAGGTGGTGGTGGGAGTTGGGGTAGGGGTCTTCGTGGAGGTAGTGGTGGGAGTGGGAGTTGAGGTCTCCATGGAGGTGGTTGGAGTTGGGGTTGGGGTCTCAGTGGAGGTAGTGGTGGGAGTTGGGGTTGGGATCTCCGTGGAGGTGGTGGTGGGAGTTGGGGTAGGGGTCTCCATGGAGGTGGTAGTAGGCGTTGCAGTTGGGGTTTTAGTGGAGGTGGTTGTGGGAGTTGGGGTTGGGGTCTCCGTGGAGGTGGTGGTGGATGATGGAGTTGAGGTGTCACTGGAGGTGGTGGTGGGAGTTGTGGTCCCTGGGGTCTCGGAGGTCGGACTTGTGGTCTGAGTCAATGTGGTACCAGTGGCAGTGCTAGGAGTTGGTGTTGGGGACTCAGTGGTTGTTGTAGTTGTGGTTGGAGTTGTGACTTCTGGGGTCATAGATGTAGGAGTTGGGGTCTCTGTGGAGGTGGTGGTGGTGATGGTAGGGGTTGGGGTTGGGGTCTCTCTGGAGGGGGTGGTGGTAAAGGTGCTCGGGGTTGTGGTAGGGGGGGTAGTGGTGGTGGTTGTGGTTTCTGGAGTGGTGGATGTTGGGGTTGGGGTCTCCGTGGAGGTGGTGGTGGTGAAGGTGCTCAGGGTTGGGGTTGGAGTCTCCGTGGAGGTGCTGGTCGGGGTTGGGGTTGGGGTCTCCGTGGAGATGGTGGTGGTGAAGGTGCTCGTAGTGGTTTGCTCTGGGGTCTCGGTGGTGGTGGCCATGGAGGATGAGAGGTGCCCTGTGGTGGTGGGCTCTATGGTGGGTGTGGTGGGCTTGCAGTGACCACAGCAGTAGACGTTGATCTCGTAGTTGACGCAGAAGGGCATGGGTATGGCTCCCCCTGGCTTCTGGTCCTTATTCTTGCACACCAGCCCATGGGTGAGGTTACAGGTCACTTTCTGGCCCAGGTGCTCGATGGGGGTGTTGGGGTACATTGCAGCTCTGCAGGAGATATTCTGTGCCCACAGGCCTTCACCGCTACAGACGCCCTGAATGGATTCATAATCTCCTCCTGTTTGGGTAGTGTTTGGTTTTCCGGAGTCCTCCCAGCCTGTCCACTTGCAGTCCTCGTCACAGGTTGTTGAGATGGTAGAAGATGCGGTTGGAGTTGTGGGTGTCATTGGTGTGGTGGTTGAGGGGGTGCCTGGAGTCACTGTCGTCTTTGGTGAGGTGGTAGACGCAGTAGTCGGAGAGTTGGTAGGGGTGGTTGTCAAGGAGGTTGGAGTGGTCGTCTCTGTGCTGGACGGGGGTGCTGTTGAGGTCCCCAGTGTAGTAGTGGTAGGTGTCATCGTTGAAGTCACTGAGGGGGTAGGGGTTGAGCTTTCAGTGGTTGGACTCTTGGGGGTTGTGGTACCTCTGGTGGTGGATGTTGGCGTCGGGGTCCCTGAGGAGGTTGTGGTGACGGTAGTGGAAGATGGAGTGGGGGTCACAGTTGATGTGCTAGTAGAGATGGTGCTGAGAGTTGTGGTCTTCAGGGTGGTGGATATTGTAGTTGTGGTCTCAGGGGAGCTGGTGGTAGATGATGGCGTTGAGATCTCAGGGGTGGTGGATGATGGAGTTGGGGTCCCAGTTGATGTTGTGGTGCTCACAGGTGGAGTTGTGGTCCCCGAGGTGGTGGGAGATGTGTTCCCAGAGGTGGTGGGAGATGTGTTCCCAGAGGTGGTGGGAGATGTGGTCCCAGGGGTGGTGGATGTTGTAGTTGTGATCTCAGGGGAGGTGCTGGATGATGGGGTTGAGGTCTCAGGGGGTGTGGCAGTGGGTGATGAAGTTGGGGGCCCAGTTGATGTTGTGGTGCTCACAGGTGGAGTTGTGGTCCCTGAGGTAGTGGGAGATGTGGTCCCAGAGGTGGTGGGAGATGTGGTCCCAGAGGTTGTGGGAGATGTGGTCCCAGGGGTGGTGGATGTTGTAGTTGTGATCTCAGGGGCGGTGGTGGATGATGGGGTTGAGGTCTCAGGGGTGGTGGATGATGGAGTTGGGGTCCCAGTTGATGTTGTGGTGCTCACAGGTGGAGTTGTGGTCCCCGAGGTGGTGGGAGATGTGTTCCCAGAGGTGGTGGGAGATGTGGTCCCAGGGGTGGTGGATGTTGTAGTTGTGATCTCAGGGGAGGTGCTGGATGATGGGGTTGAGGTCTCAGGGGGTGTGGCAGTGGGTGATGAAGTTGGGGGCCCAGTTGATGTTGCTGTGCTCACAGGTGGAGTTGTGGTCCCTGAGGTAGTGGGAGATGTGGTCCCCGAGGTGGTGGGAGATGTGGTCCCAGGGGTGGTGGATGTTGTAGTTGTGATCTCAGGGGTGGTGGTGGATGATGGGGTTGAGGTCTCAGGGGTGGTGGATGATGGAGTTGGGGTCCCAGTTGATGTTGTGGTGCTCACAGTTGGAGTTGTGGTCCCCGAGGTGGTGGGAGATGTGTTCCCAGAGGTGGTGGGAGATGTGGTCCCAGGGGTGGTGGATGTTGTAGTTGTGATCTCAGGGGAGGTGCTGGATGATGGGGTTGAGGTCTCAGGGGGTGTGGCAGTGGGTGATGAAGTTGGGGGCCCAGTTGATGTTGTGGTGCTCACAGGTGGAGTTGTGGTCCCCGAGGTAGTGGGAGATGTGGTCCCAGAGGTGGTGGGAGATGTGGTCCCAGGGGTGGTGGATGTTGTAGTTGTGATCTCAGGGGTGGTGGTGGATGATGGGGTTGAGGTCTCAGGGGTG